>NW_026947492.1:52537500-53137500 GCF_034190915.1 Cavia porcellus
GTACATATAGACACTTATTCAGGCCTAGAGATCTTCTCCTACACAGTTTTTATGAGAATTGATTGTATTATTCATGATGATTTGAACAGATGCTTTGAAGAAAAAGAGACATTGTGGAAGCCATTGCTGATTTCATGTTGTCATGCTGCAAAGTCTAGGGATGCTTTTATTCTTTATTTAGATTGGTTTTAGTCTGTTTAGTATTATTTAATTTCAACATATATGAAGTATGGACAGTTATTGCGATGAAAACAGTGGTATCCATTGTTGATTTTCCTATTGTCTGGCTTTGAAGGCCTATAATGTTTTCATTATTGTGCTTTGATCAGTTTTATACATTGGGTTTTGTGTGAACTCATTGTGTGTGAAGATACAGACAACTATTTTGAAGAAAACAAGAGACATTAATGGTAGCTATTGTTGTTCTCCTATTGTCTTGCTTTGAAATACTGCATAACTTGCATTGTTTTCTTCTGATCTGCTTTGTTCTGTTTTGTTGCCCGCTTTAAAATAAAAAAAAAAAAAGAGAGAGAGAAAAAAGAAAAAAAAAAAAACGAAATTTCTTCTGCTAGATTAATTAGTCTACTGCCCTTAAAATCAGTCTCAGGAAAAGTCACTGAACACAAGCAGAACACAGACAAATTTTCTTTCAAGCCATAACACACATTATTTGTACTCCAACAGCCAACACAGTCCTTCTCCCTAACAGAAACCTCCCAGGTCTGGTCTTTACTGGCAGGATTTTTTATCGGCCTTCTCATCTTCTAAGCTCTGACAGAATCTCCCATAGAGAACATCCTAAGGTGTCCCAGCTCCGCTCTTTCAGGTAATATATCTGACCTTTTCCAAACTCTTCCCACAAGCCATTCCCAAAGGCTCTTGAACTCCATGGTCAGGTACAGTCACAGCAATGACCACACTCCTGTTACCAAATTCTGTCTTGGTTACTTTTATCTTATTGCTGAGACAAAACACTCAACACTAAAAATTGAAGGAGGAAAGATTTATTTATCTCACAGTTTATGGCGGTTTCAGTTCATAATCAGCTGTTTCCAAGGCAGAGCGGCACAGCACAGGGACAGCAGTTCAGGGCAAAAGAAGACAGTGAAAGCAACAAGAGCAAAGGTGAGTGGGGGAGAAAGCCTCTTTTCCTTCTTGATATTATACCCAGACTAATTGCCTACACCATCTCTGTGACCTCCTCTTGCACAGGTTCAAGACTGTTACAAAGTGAGGACCTGGCCCCCTGCTGAATCACTTAGTTAAGCTTCTAAGATTCTCATTTCTCAAGTTGACACACAGTATCAGCCATTACATATGAAGACTGACCTAGAAATGTCTACCTAAAGATGAAAAACAAAATCTTTGTGACCAGGGAACGTAAATTAAAATTAGTACTGCTTTTGAGTTTTTATGAGGTGGCCTCTCAGGAAGAAGAGCCCATAAGGGGTACTAGGAAAATCATAAGAGGTTTTATTTGGAAGATGATATACTAATTAATACCAATGTACTGAATAGTTTTGTATAATAAGACAGGAAAAGACAAACAGTTCAGTATTGCTAAGAAGTCAAGTATAAGGAAAAAAGACCAGTGTGAGTCTTATTTTGTGTATTCAATCTGTGAGTCTGTTCTCTCTTATCCATTATTCTCTGGGCACAGCTATTTTATTTTATCATGAGTCTACGTTTGAAAGTTTGAAGGCTACAGTGAACCCTTAAAAAAGGCTTAATACTTACATAGAAATGTTACCATTAAATGTTACCATGTGCCTGGCATTGTGGCACATGCCTGTAATTCTAACACCTGGGAGGCTGAGGCAGGATAATAATTGTGAGTTTGAGACCAGCCTGGGCTACAAAGTGAGCTCTAGGTCAACTTGAACTGCATAGCAAGACATTGTGTAAAAAGACCAAAATAAATAAATAAATAAAATAAAATAAAATAAAATGATTTGTACTTTGTTGAGGTACATTTCAAAGCAATTTTAATTTTAATTTAATTTTGACAAGATAAAAAGTGCAACAATACAATATATAGGAAAATTTACTTAAAACATCCCATAATTTCAGGTAATAGCACTTCCTTGGATGAAATGATTAAAGGATAATGTTTTTAAAGATAATAGAAAACTAACTAGTTTGTTAGTGAAACGCCATGCTAACAGTAGTACCTTTAGTTTTAGTTAAGTAATTGTTCTGAGATACATAGTACATAATATAGTTTTACACCTTGGCATTGACATAATGCTACAAACAATTCTATGAAATGCACATGATAAATTATTCCCATTTAAAGATGAACAATCTAAGGTTTAGAAAAGATAAGACATATGTCCAAGTTAACAGTTAATACTTGTTTGATGTGGAATTTCATATTGCACTTGTTTCCTTCAAGAATTTATAGTCCTCTAGATTACAGGGTCACACAATTTAATATTGAAATGCTATTCTAGAGTTGTAAGTAGACAGGCTTGGAAACAGATGACAGTGGTGATAAGATTAACTGAAGGTGCCCTGAAAGGCTAATAATGGAGAAAATATTTTAATTAGGTCTTAAATGACTGATGCATTCTGAGCAATTCATGCAGTATTTCTGCATAAATGAATTTTAGAGTTGAAAGCACTTTGCTGTGCATCTTGGGACATCTTAAAGCCGTTTTGCTATGGATCCATGTGCATATTCATTCTTTTCATTGAGGAACCACAGCATTGCACAATCTCAAGACACTGTTCCCATGGCATTGCTTCACTGATCGCTGGTTGCTAGAGTATCCTAGGGGATATGTCTCCTAAAGTCATGCTGTAGGGAGAAATGTTTCCCGTGATCTCTCTTCTGGCCCAGCAGGGATATTCTTTTCACTCTGCTACCCTCTGGTTGCTACTCTTCCAGTAAAAGTTCTCTTCTGGGTCTTTCTACTGCATTGCATGTTATTTCACCAAATACCACAGGAGAAAAATAGAAGAAATTTACATTGATTTAGCAGTGGCACCTATAAAAATTATATGTGTTCCTTCTACTAAATACTTTATGTTATCATCATCAATACTAAAGGATTTAGTTCAATTATCTTACTATGCATTTCACAAGTAAGTTTAAAAGTCACAATCAATAGGTGTTACTTTTTTCAAGAAGCATGCCCAACACTTTTTATTTTGGACATCATTATTTTATTTTTTTGTGTGAGTATAGTATTGAAACAGATGATATACAATTCTTTAGAAAATATAGTCACCTACAATGGCTCTATTTTTTTCATATATTGATATTTACCCATCTGTCTATTTATCTATCAATTTTCGTTGTTTCAAAGTGTTTTCTAAAGATAAAATGCTACAAAAATTCAAGCATTGTCTATAGATCTACCTTAATGATTGACTCTAGTTATAGAAATTGCGATCTATTTTTGGAGGAATCTGATCTTCTTTTGGTTTATCTCAATCTTCTCACTTGCTTTGGGTTGCTCTTCCCTCAACTGCTGCATGTCAGTATTGATTTCAATGAGGTGGTCCACTACAATTCCTACTTACACAGAATCAAGTAAGGAAAAAAAAAATTTCTACATGTTACTTGGTCTACCCAAAATAGTAAGAAGTATCCCTTGGGGTTGAAAAGATTAAGGAGTTCAGCCACAAGCTACATTTTGATAGTTTGCTAACCTGACGAAAATTTAATTTTATTACCTGCAAAATAGAGAAAGACTGTACTTGCAGAGTTGCTGTGAAGACTGTGTAAGAACAGAAGCTTCATAGTTGTAAGTGAAAATGTACTCTATTGCATGTACTGGTAAGCAATCTGTTCTTCTTTCCAAAATTTAAGCCAAGATGTTGACTCTTACTATACCATAAGCTCCTCCTTAATTCTCTTTAGTAATAGAACAATAAGTACTTCAAGATTTATTTTGGATTTTTTCTATTTATGCCATTTATGTCATACATTACAAGTAATAGTTTTCTATATATCTGACTTCTTTTCAGCTAAACCAGGTTGGTGTCTCCTTAATAATGAACATTCTATTTTTGTTAGCACGACCAATCCCCAGTGTGTTTCACTGGTGCAGAGCCCAATCCATAATATTAATAATGATTCATGGAATGTTTTCCATATATCAGCCAATATGTTCACTGCTTCCCTTTAGTATAGCCCATCTAGTGTTTTTAAGTAGTCTGTGAAACAAACACTGCATATTATCTAACTTTAACAGAGAAGAAATAGAGAATCTGAGAAATTAAGGGACTTTCCCAAGGTTTTGTTCTCTATCATCCTTTGTACAGCATTGTGCTCCAAGGAAGGTGTGAAGTACACATCTGTAAATTGAATGTGAAAAGCGAATGATGCTTAAGCAACGCAGTGTTTAAAATGTATCATTTATTAAGTAACAGAATGATAGAGATATACTTTAAAAGTCTGGTTCTGAATGTCCATTAATAGGCTACCTAGTTTAACCCTATTTTATCCATAGTTTTCATGCCTTAAAAATGAGCATCACTCAGAGTACAATTTATAAATTGTGTGAATTATGAAATGTATAATTATAGTGCACAGCACAATTATGGGCCCTCAGTACACCACAAATACAACTTCGTCATCGTAATTAACAATCGCGCTAAACAGCCATGTCTGTCTATTCCCTGCTCAGTTATAACCCTCTCAGATGTTCTTCCACAGGGTATTCTGATTCTGCTTTGCAAACTGACTCATATTATGGCTTGCTCATTTGTAGCAGCTGTTCCACAGGCATGGAATACAACAAACCTGCGGGTCCTTCCCAGATGTGCCTTTCTTGAAAGCGGTGTCATTTACCTTCGAATCACCTTCAAATCTTCAGTGCACCCTCCTCCCAAACTACCTCTTTGAGTAAGTGTAAATGCCATTTGCTGTAAGACAAGAATCTTACAGTACTAAACAGAAAACTTGGAAACTGCTTGCTTCTGCTGTTGATTTATTCTGACTTTCTAATTTTAAAATGTGAGTTATCAAGGAAATTGAGATAAGCCACTATGAACTTTATTTGATCCTTTAAAAACTATCGTGTTTGGAGAAGAAAACCACCTCAGAGATTCAGACCTCTCTGGCAGACAAAGAGAAAATGAAAGTGATTCATAAATGCTAAAACATTCATTTGGGAGAAGGGTATCAAGGGATTCAGCAAAGGTCATTTTGGGAACCATCTCTGTTTGTCTTCATGAACATTTCAAAGGAGGACATAAATGGGGGTATTAATCACATACCCTGTAGAAACTAAATTGGAATAGGCAACAAACAGGAGATGAGGTGGGGAGCAGAAGCCATGAGCTATGCGATCTGAGAGAAGAAAAGTCATTAAACTCAATTTAACTGAAAGCTTGGGGATTCTGAGTATTATTACATATAAACACAAGAAACAAAGCATAATTTTCTCCACTGATTTCTGCTCCTCAGTAACTTTATTATTATTTCCTTTCAGTTATTCTCTTCAAGATATTGTCCTGGTTAAGTCAAAGACATTGATAATCATTTTAGTTGACATCTTTGTTTTAAGATTATACTCAGATTCCAGCTTCTCTGCACTGTTTCTGGGAATAAGAGGAGTGTAGTAATAGGCAGACAAATACATTCCAATTGAATAGAACTTTTCCTTTATAGTCTTCTGCTTTGAAGTCAAAAGTCTTTTCTACTATGTTAATCCAGTTCAAGTATATCTATTGAAATTAAATTTCATAAAAAAATAAATAAAAGACGTTTCTCAAGGACCTTACTATCTAGTGTGGGTGATTAAAATGAGTTGATATCTTTCAGAGTATGAATCATTAAAATAATGTACCTATTCATGCTAATTATGGATTGGTGGGGAAAGGGAGTTCAAATGAAGGCAGTGATTCAGGGTTTTTCCAATGCTTATGGGCTTGCCCCTCTGGATTGTACAAAGTCTTTCTTGAAATTACTTACATCCACATTGACATCTTTCTACAAAGAATTTTTCATGCTCTTAAGTTATTTTGATCTTCCTGATACATTGTTCCTCTTCCTCAGAGATAACAGCCTCCTTAGAATTGTCTAAAATACTTCTTTGTATAAATATCAACTACTAACAAGTTCCGTAGTAGTTAGGGTTTTCAAAGTGGACTACATACATGATGAGATTTGCTGTTTCTCATTTCTCTGACATGTGTAAAAATCATATCCATGTCCATTTGTATGTCAGGTAATTGCTCTTGGAGACCATTGTTTCTTAAGTAGCTGAGACAGAAATATAGCTCTTCTATGGTATCTACAGCAAGGCCAACCTCATGCAAACATGAGGTTCATTCCTGAGATAAACACGCATGAAGGGTTAAAATGATATTCAGAATGACAGGGCTTTTGTCAGTCTTTGATATGTCCATGACATGTTTTCCTGCTACCATCACTCTAAGGCCTATGGAAGTGTTTCTGAATCACAAATACTTTGTAGCCTATAGATTTTTTTTTAACCATTGAATTCTTCATCTGAAAGTACTATAATAACTGTCCATAGCACAAGGTTACAAGTACAGGTTGTTTGGTCTCATGTCCAGAGTTTGCTTCACTGGATTATGAGAGAATTTAAAATTTACATTTCCAACAATGTCCTATGTGACATGAAAGGTGTTTGAAGACCACAAATGGTGTCCCACTATAACTTTCAAGCTATATGTTGTTCCAGGTCTCATGTATAGGAAAGACACACAATTGAGAGACACACAATTCACTCTGCAAGCACGCTAATCAAAGTGTAGCTGAAGAGCAGTGACATTGTCATCTGAAACCTTATAGAAATATGAAGTCTCGGCCTCTACCCAAACCTGACTCCAAATCTTCATTTTAACAGAGCGCCTCAGACTACTATCCACACTACAGTCTGGTATATACTGCTCTTGCACGTAGTAACCTAGTCATTGGTGAGTCAGATTTATTTCTCCTCTCCTCTTCCTTGGAGCTTTACTTCTCCTGTTTGAGGAACTATGCTCTACGATGGGTAATGTATAAACAGCATACATTTACTCATGTACTGAAAACTGACAATCTCTGTACAAATGGTTGTGACAAGTCCCAAATAATTGGATTTGTTAAAATAAAATCCTACTCAGCCTCAGCATTACACATGGATTCTTGACTTTAAGTAAAACATTTCAGGCAAAAATGATTTGCCAGGAAAATAATGAGATATTTTCTGAAAATTTTTGAGATGTCAATGCTTTAACTGGTCCTCTTGCATTTATGAAGCCCAGTGCTTATCTCAGTACTTCTCTGCCTATCTGCATTTGTCTCTCTGAGAATGCCTATACATCTTCCAAAGGTAAGTGTACTATTTCCAGGGGCTTGAAACTCTTTACTTAGTTTCAGATAAAAAAAGAAACCTATAGTAGGGTTTCAACTGGTCTAATTTCAATCCTTTTTTTTGTTTGTTTGTTTGTTTTTGAGATAACTCCTTATATATTTAGGGCTGTCCTTGAACTTACTGTATAGCTTAGGCTGGCCTCAGACCCTTGAAAATCCTGCCTCAGCCTCCATGGCTTACAGATTATTATCTTTCCTGACACTAACCTTTACACAACCATGTAGCTGGAAGTTCAGTGAGGTGAGAACAGAGGAGCATGTTGGGAAAGAAAATCAGTGCAAATCAGTGTACGACTGCATCGGCTGTAGTAACTGGTCAGTGGTTTAACAGAGCTTCTCCTTGACCTCACAGTCCCGTTGAATGTCTGGTTGGTAGTTTTCTGCACAATAGAACCTCAGAACCACCTACTGACTTTTCAAAACATTCAGCGTTTGGTAGATTTTAGAGAATAAATCTAGATATGTTAAAAAGATCTGTGCTATTCCACTATCCACAAGATAGAACTACATCTAAATGTAGACTGTGAACTCAGAGAAAAAAGCAAGCAGGACTGGTTGACTGACACCACTTCATCTTTCATTTATAAGAATGTGAACACAAACCATATGAATGCTTATAGTGTTACATGCAAATTGACCTAGATATTCAGTTGATTTTCCTAAAAAGTTTCTCCTCTCATATACATTACCGTACTCAGTCAGCTAGCAAGGAAGCAATTTAAAATTTATTTTCTCATTGGTTTTCATTGATTGTCTCTCTAAAGCATTATTATTCTCTACTCCAAATATGTATTTGGATACCATTCTTTTTTAATAATATAATTAATAATTTATTTGCTGGGACTTTCATTTTTAGATAGTCTATAAATTTAAATGACATTTTATAGACTATGGCCAATTTTTAAGTATTTTTTTAAACATGCTTAACTGCAAAAAGCTATATTTTTAAAAGAATTTAATTGAATTTGTTGGTACAAGTTAAGTATATACAATGACAATATTCATTATAAGGAATGTGTGCCTCTACACAATACTCTCTTTTTTTTGCATTACCCCGTCCTCCCTCCCATCCCTCTTCTCTTCCATATTCACAAAGCTTTCTTTCCACTCTCTCCCCCTTTTCTCATTTTTTCTTTCCCTTCCTTCCTTTCCCTCAGCCTACTTCCGTTTTCCTTTTGCACAATTTCTTCCCATGTCATAGTATCTACTGTACATTTTGGTCCTTATTTTCAGTTTCAGGGGTTCTGATTTATTTCACTTATGATGATGGTCTCAAGATCCATCCATTTGGCTATACATGTCTCAAGTTTATCTTTATTGCTGAGTAATACTCCATTATATAAAAAATACATTTTTGTCTGTTTATTCTTTTCAACTCACCCTTTCTCATCCAGGTTGACAACTGTGAGAGGAAAATAAGATCTGCTCTGTCACTTACTAGTTCTGCTGACTGAGAAATCTGAAATAGACTGTCAAGCAGTATTTTAATGATAGATATTTTAAAAAGAAACTATGTTAATAAAAACTAGTGAATTTTATAATTATTTACTTTTGAAATCCATCATCATTTGATAAAAAGTTATCGAGCATGTACTAAGTCAAGCAATGTCTCAGACACCAGTGGATAGAAGCAGTGAATGGTTTAGTTTATGGATCTTGTCATTATAGATGCAAACTGAACAATGAATACATACTAAAAATAATAATTGACGTATGAGTAATAAGCAGGAAACTAAAATAAAATGATAATGAAGTGATTATGTTGTGACCTAAGAAATAAAGTGAGATCTGAATTTACCAATACATATAGATATGTCAAGATCAAAGAAGAACACTCAGAGGAACTCCCTAGCATGAGGCTTTTAAGAGGAACCCCTTTCTTTCCTATTATACTAGAGACAAAACCTATCAAGCCAGTTAAGCTTATTACTTTAGTTCCCTCAACTGAAGAATCGAAGTTCTTATGAGTAGCAATGTGACAAGATTTTAAACAATAAATATTGAAACTTTAATAATAATAAAACAAATTTACTGTACTTATAGCAAGGGTTATACTTGGTAATAGGGATTCAAACATGTATAACACATAATTACCTTCTTGAGAGATTGCACTCTATCAGAATTGACACTAATGCCACAGAGTCTGATGAGTGCACAAGTGGAAGTAGGTCCCCAATGCAGAGATGCCACAAATTAAGAAAGGTTTTAAACTCTAAGAATGTTAGGAGTACTGCGGGGATTTAAATAAGCTGGATTTTTGAATGGCAAAGGGATAGAAATTAGGGGAAATCTGTTTTCTCCTTATGGAAAAAGAGTCTCTCTCTCCTGCTTCATGATTAATTAGATCTAATTCTCCTGATTAAAACAGTGCTTTTGAGTGTATGTGCTGGAGATTGAGCCCAAGCCTTCACTCATGAAAAGCACTTTCTATACACCACACTGCCCACCAAAGCCTGGGATACTTTTACACACATACATTGTGTTACACCATGCACATCTTTCATTTTCTGTCAGATTCAGGCACAGCTGCTCACATTCCTTGGAATGCCCAGAGACTGAAGGAAGCCTGACATTTCCTCCATACAACGAAAAACTGCATACTCTAAGCAGTGCCACATTCTACGTGTATATTAATAGACACTTTTGAAGGCCGTCTTCACAGTGGGAGAAACTTACTATGTAAAAGTGGAATTACTTAAACAGTGATGTTCTCTTCAATAAAACCACAAGAGTTGTTTCCAGTCGATTTTGCACTTCAACACTGTGGTTTACGGATCCATTTGGTGAAGTTCGGGATGCTTAGGACAAAAGGGGGAATAAAACAATTTGTCTGTCTTCCCTTAACAGACTATTTTAGTCAGTAGTGTCTGGTCAAGTTTTGCTTCTTTTAAAAATTAAGAAAAGCAGGGAATAGAAAACAAGTGCTGCAGATTCTGTAAAATTTTGTTAGTTATCCACTTGAATGTCAGAGACACCAACATCTGACAGTATGTTTCAGAGCTCAGAAGATCTGATTTACTTAGCATAGTTTCCTAGAAACTCAGTAAAGTTCAATAGTTTAGCAAAAACCCACCAAGACTGAAAACTTCATTGTTATCTCTTACCCAAAGAATGATAATCAGTCCAAAAATTGGGAATATTCACATATTTTCTGTGGCCATCTTTATCATATTTAGATATATTATAAAAACAGTTTGGCTTGATAGCCTACTGACACACTACCACAAATACTTACGCATTCATTTGTAGGATGGTAGTTTAATCCATTAAGTAATTGTATGCATACTAATTTATCTCTGAATTGAGTGCATTACCAGAACCTCTTGTACATTCAAAGAAAGATTAAGAGATGATTTCTAGTCTCAAGATGCTAAGTAGTTGTTGGAAAAAAAGGTAGGTAAATGTAAAAGTATGCCATTTAAAATGAAGAATATAAGAGCTGCCTATAGTAAAAATTATTTTTCCATATATACAAAATTATCTTGGGGTAGTTGGTATTTAAGTGTGTGTCTGTGTTGTTCACATCTTAGTAATACAGCAAAAGAAACAAATTATCCAGCAAAACAAAGACAATTCATGTGGAGATAGAAAATTTGGGCCACAAAGTTCATGAATTATTAACATTTTCTATTGTTTAACTACATCTCTGAATTAAAGAGAATTAACAGAAAATGAATTCTGGTAATTAAAATGACAGACACTACATAATTGTCATTGTGTTTATATCTGTTTAAACTTGTTTAAACTAGTATAAAGCACCTTTTCTTCCCTCTCTCCTTCCATCCTTCCTTCCTTTTCTTTCTCTTTCTTTCTTTCTTTCTTTCTTTCTTTCTTTCTTTCTTTCTTTCTTTCTTTCCTTTCTTTCTTCCTTTCTTTCTTTCTTTCTTTCTTTCTTTCTTTCTTTCTTTCTTTCTTTCTTTCTTTCTTTCTTTCTTTCTTTCTTTTTGTTTTTCTGACCTTGCACCTGTAAAAGAATCTAATGGATTTTAATAAAACCCTGGGTGATAAAATTACTGAATCTACGGGCTCAGCTGCTGTGAGTGTCTTCCCTTGATACAGCATATTAACCTGTGTATATTCTGTCTGGTTGTTATGAGAGATACTAAATGAGTCAATATTGCATCAATAATTCAAGGGATAGTTCAGCTGCATAATTGTATTTTATTGCATTAGTACTTTTCACTACTTTGTTCTAAAGCATATCACTTCCTACGTGAAAATGCAAAATGGCTCCTTTTTACTCAAACCTTTGTAATTACTAGAGATTTTGGACTTATTAGAAATATAACAGATATAAAGTAAAAGCACAACAGAATGAGTTTGCAGACAAGGTAGATTTAAAACTAAGGTCATATGGCTTTTTCTTCTCTATATGTAACTTAGTTACCATTGCGCTTGGAATTCTTGGATTCCTGTTTAGCAGGATGTATTTTGTTTGAAGATTCTTCCACCAAAGTTATGATTCCATCAAGTAAAAGCCCATTTGAAATCTCTGCCATAAATACTTTTAAAAAATGTAGGTGGGAGACTTTGTTTTGAAAGCTCTTTGGCATTGTTTCTTAGGGTTTTTAAAGTAGTTGAGTGCCTCTCATTGTCTGGTTTATTCCATTTGAGAGTCAAGGAATGTGAGTCACATAGAAATGCTTTTATTCGTACCTCAGATAACAAACCCACCAACAGGACAGACAGAGTTGAAGTTCTGCTGGATTCATGTCTTTGAATCCTTATGTCTGTGCCTTGTCCAAGTTAGTATTCTGTGTTCAAACTGGCTCTTTTTACAGAGTATATTTTTGCTTTTGGCTCTCTACAACTCTTTGTTAAAGGTACTGTGACAACCCCACGGGAATATCCTATTTTATAAAAAGAAAGCCGTTCTTGGCTTTTCTCTAACATATTTAGTTCTTCACCAATTTATGATAACCTAGTCACCTTTTTTTTTCTTGTTGGCGTATCTCTATTTCTAGCAGAACATTTGACACAAAAACCCTTTCCAGAACAGAAATATTCATTTCATAAGAGTAGATGTGTGTCTTACATTTTTGGTTCTCAATGCTGATTTCTTTTCCATTAACTTATTTCCAATGTATGTCTTTTTCTTTGCTTCTTTATGTGGAGAACTTTAAAAATAACAAAGTATTAATTCAACATTAGCACATTCCAAAGGCCTAAGATTTTGTAAGTCTGATCAGTTGTATATCCTTAAATGACTTGTTATCCTAATGTATTTTAGAAATACAGTCAAGGTTAGTAAAACACTCAAAAATATTTTATTATCATTTAAGACATGAGCATTATATTTTATTTTATTTTGAGATTGTAGTAATGTCAATATGCATTCTAGAAAGTAACACTGGGCATATAAGGGTAAGGGTTGGAAAAATATAAGGAGTTAACAAAATGTATTTAATAGATACATTTATTTAATAAATTTAGAGGAATGACTTTATAATATTACAAAGAAAAGGAGATGGGATTGATGTTGTTTTAAATGTTCTGCTTTCTTTGGTCATAAAATAGAAAAGTGTTAATTTGTTGGTAAAATTTGTATTATTGAGTTACCTCAGTCAAGTAACTTCCTACCTGTGAAACTCTAAATACAAAGACTCATGAAGCTGTAAGATGAAAGGTCGGAGCTCCTTGCCTTAATTCTAGAAAGCTTTGAAGGGCTATCCCATCTCAAAAATTCCCCATAAAATATGTTGAGACTTCAGTAGTGACTGTATCTCAAATGAAGTTTTCCTGCCCAAAACTGCTTCTACAATTTTCATTCAGGTATTATTCCCCAAAACAGTCCCAACAAACCTACTGCATACACATATCTGTCTAATAGTTTGCTTCCTGTAATGGATAGTAATTGAAGTAGTCCCTGGAATGAAATTTTTAAATGGGGTTTTGGAGTTAGTCATCCTCCACTTGACACAGAAGCAGTAGACGCAGGGTTCAGGCAACTATGAGGTCTGAGGGAGGACTAACTAAAAGACCTTTGCAGTTGCCTGTCTCTTTCTGAAACTTATTGATGGATTAGAAAAGATAATGAAAGACCAGAGACTTTTAATCACCAATTAAAGACAAACTGAAAGCCAGAGGGCCTCTTTGACAGCATATTAAGGGACTCTCATCTTCTGTACCTGGAGGGCAGAAAAAAATGAGAATGAGGTCAGGATTTAATTGTCTAGGGCACAGAATTACACAATGATTAAATTCTCAAATTCAGCAAATCTGCTATCCCAAGGTCAGGACCTTAAATAGGAAGAAGTCATCTTATGAAACTGGGAATGAGAAGACCTAGTTTTTCATACTTGTAAATTTTGAGTTTCTATAGTCCACTGATGCTCCTGGGTCAGCAGATAGGTTCATCCTGTCTGTCAAAGACTGATGCTCTTACATTGCCTGAAGAAGATGTAGAGATCTATTCCTTCTGGGCAATAAGTATTCACTTCAGTACCTACTCCTAACTCCCCTGATGAGGACAAACTACTGACTAAGGTCAAATCGCAATGCCATCTGACTTGAGGGGTGCAGTGTGTGTAAAGTGGAAGCCCTTTAGAAAGCTAAAATGTCTAGCCAGAGTTTGGTATTACAAGCCAGGAGACTGAATGTGCAGAACATGCCATTCTCAGGGAGAGGATAAAATGGTATCAGAGCAAAAGAAAAGAGTTTCCATCAATATTTATTAATAAAGATTGAAGATGTATTTCAGTGTTACCATGGGGCCTGGGTTCAATCTCCAGTATTTCAAAACATGGTTATACTCCTAGGAGTACCCTCCTGTGATACAAGATTTAACACCCTTACAAGGCCTCTCAGAGATAGGATTGGAAAACTAGAAATGCTCTCAGATACTTAAAGAAAAGTAAGTGAAAAAGGAATGATATAACTGTTATGAAGACAGTAAAAAAATACAACTTAATGGCTCAGAGCCATAGACATGCTAGAGAAAAAGAACATGTAAGTCCAGAATACAAGAAATAAGGCCCAGAGAACAACCCTTTTATCAAGTGATAAAGAATATTTTAGAATGTTTTAGGTAAAGTAGAACCAGAAGTTCTGAAAAATGAATAGGTAGCTCTCCTATTTAAGATAAAGCTAGTCTCTCTCTCTCTCTCTCTCTCTCTCTCTCTCTCTCTCTCTGTGTGTGTGTGTGTGTGTGTGTGTGTGTGTGTGTGTCTTTTTCTGGTACTGGGAATTGAATTCAGGACCTTGTGCTTGCCAGTCAGGAGCCTGTGCCGCTGAACTCAGTTAGCAAAGATAAGGCTGATGATAAGAAATTCCTGAGCTTGGCTTCCTCAAAGAGTTGGGGATAAAAGATTTCTTGAGCAACAGAAGACATGTGACTGAACTTAGCAGGAGAGGATGTTTCTCTCAGGTTACATAGATGGCTGCTTATTGGATAGCGAGTGTTATGTTCTGACTGGGTTACAGTGAAAGAATTTCCAAGCCTTTTCACAGATAAAGCATTTCAGTATATGAGGTCAAGGCAAAAACTGAATCCCACTGTACTACGGTGCCAGGCAAAACTGACAACAGACAATCTTGCGTAGTAGTACACGGTTCTACTTGCTGTTCAGAGATAAAGACTAGAACATTTAAAAAAAAATGTATTTGAGAATTTCCAGGTAAAACTCAAGCATACTAAAGAACCTATCCCCAGAGGAGATGATCTTTCTGTTTAAAAAAAGGGGACCCAAGTAGGACAAGA
Source organism: Cavia porcellus (assembly GCF_034190915.1). Classification (NCBI taxonomy): domain Eukaryota; kingdom Metazoa; phylum Chordata; class Mammalia; order Rodentia; family Caviidae; genus Cavia; species Cavia porcellus. The sequence goes on from NW_026947492.1 coordinate 52,552,536, forward strand.
TGTAGACTATAATTGATGGCTGTAAACAGTCTGATCCTGCATCCAGATCTTCCCTTTTAGACTAAGAGGGAATTTCCTAATCATTCTGCATTGTTGATGGAAGTTTAACAGTTTTTCGCTGCTTGAGTGAGATCTTTGGCAATAGTTCATGTCCTCACACAGGGGAGGACAATTTGCATTCAGAGACTGGTCAGTGTGAGCTACCACAGGTGAAACCTGGCTTCCTGGCTTTGATTACGTTCCAATCTGAAAAAGCAGCTCAGCTCAAAAGCTCTCTTAGGATCAACTGAAGCCTCGGTTGAAGCAGTGTTCCAATTTGATTTCTGTTTTTCTTTAGTGCTGATTTCCTCCATCCCTTCATAGTTATTATTCTAGTTTTTTCAGTAATCCACAAGAATTACTATAAAGCCTCACAGTCTCTTTCTTGAATAAACTGACCTAAGACATTTTCTATTGTAAATTGTTGGTATTGATTTATTAAATGTGATGAAATAGTAACCCCCCAAAATATCTCCAATCATCTCCTGAACCAGTGACTTTGTCATCTTACAATGCAAAAGAGACTTAGGTAATGAGATTAAATTATGACTATCATGATTCTCATGTTTTTCTGAATTGACTAGGTGGGACCAATATCATCACAAAAGCCCTTGAAATAAGGAGGCAAGAAGGGTAACAATGTCAAAACATTGGCCAAAGGAACTAATGTCGGATATTTTATTCAAGGAAGTAAAGAAGGGACTGCATTCCAAGAAATGTAGATAGCCTCTTGAGGCTATAGAGGATTAAACAAAAATTATTCTCCTTGAAATCCTCTAGAGGTAACGCAACCCAAATACAGCTTGATTTTTATTTCTGTCCTCTATATTAAAAGGGAAATAATTTGTTTAGTTTATGCTTTAAGTTTGTGGTAATTAATTATTGTAGTAACAGATCTAGGTAAAAATTTAGCCTCTGATTTGAGCTTTGATCAGTGCTAGTGTATTGGTTAATTATACCCCAAATAATGGTATTAGGAAAATTATAGAAAATGCATTTTATTATAAATGAAGTTCATCCTCCTTGAATATATGTGGTACTGAGAAAGCCAAGAATTAAATCAAAATATATAGTTACTATTGTTATCATTAAACTATTAAATATCAATCATATTTTAACGCTAACTTGTGATTTTGTGACAGCCTTCAGTTATCACTATTTGGGAACAGAGATGCCATAGTCAAGAAAGTTGGATATGTTACAAGAGACAATGTCTGACTAATGGGTACACAGATTTTAGTTTGAACTCATAATCAGCTCTTATTTCACCTGTGTAAAACATTTTTCTCACCTATGTATGGAAAAAATTAAAAACTAACTGCATCTAATATTTGGAATAATTACTGTATACCAAGAACAGAAACTACATTAACCGCTTTCTTGCATGCATTTCTTAACTTAAATTTTACTAGCAGATATAAATATAGCTTTCTAGGGTTAATTTAAGAATAAATAAATACCAGTCATTTAGAAAAGTTTTTGGCACCAGGCCGTGTTCCCTGATCAGGAATTCTTATACTTATACACATTCCTACCTTAAGAAAAATGACCAGTTTCACTCAGAGGAAGAGGAGGAAGAGGAGGAAATAGAGGAGAAAGAGAGAAGAGGAGGAGGAGAAGAGGGAGAAGGAGAAGGAGGAGAAGGGGAAGGAGAAGGAAAAGTAGAACAGTAGTCTCTTCGCTTTAAGACCAAGAAATGAAAGATGCTTTGTTTGCTGGCTCATACGTAAAAACTATGTCTTCAATTCCAGCTTAGTCATATAGATATTTTTTTTCAGCCAACTATGGATAACGATAAAAGTATTTATGATGAAAGAATATCATATGCTATTTACCAAGCATGTGCTATGTGTAGTCTACTTTCTAAAAATAATATCAATTATGTAAGTGAATATCAACAATGTAATTGATCTTAATTCTGTATGATAAATGCAGTGTTTAATATTCCATTTTACAGATGCAGGTTTCACAGCTTAGGAATATTTGGAGCTAAATTGTAAACTCATTGTCCAAACTTGAACTCATTTCATAAATGACTATCGCGTCTTTCTTTTCAGTCATCTATTGTGCTTGGTACTCTAAATATCCTCTATTTTTATTTTAAAATGTAGACCAGTAGGCTTAGACCAAAAGAAACAGAGAGAACCTCTTGCACTTAAAGCCACCTGATTTTGACAAATTGGCTGAAAACATACACTGAATAAAAGATAGACTCTTTAACAAATAGTGCTGAGAGTGTTGGTTATCCATATGGAGAAGAGTAAAACTAGATCCATATCTCAGCCTGTACTAAAATCTAATGAAATGGATTAAAGACTTGGAAATAAAACAGAAACTGGAAAGAAACAGAAGAAATCCCTGAAATTATAGGCACAGTTAAGACTTTCTGAACACAAGATTTCCTGTGCTGTGTCTTCCAGTAGCACTGGAAAGAATATCAAGCATCAACAAATGCAATCTATCAAATGAAAAATCTCCTGCACAGCAAAGGAAAAGAAATCAACAAAGAGACAATCTGAAAAATGATAAAAATTTTTCCAGCTGTTATTCTGATAGAGGACTATAATCTAGAATACATAACAAATGAACACTCAAAAAACCAAATGATCCAGTCAAAAAACAAGCGAAAGAACTGAATAGATGATTCTTAAAAGAAGTAGTACATGTAGCCATTAAGTACATGAAACAAGATTTGTCTTTAGCCACTCAAGCAATGCAAATCAAAACAACCCTGAGATTTCACCTTAGCCAGTCAGAATGGCTACCATCCAGAGCACAGAAGCAATGAAATGCTCTGGTGAGCAAAGGAACCCTTGTACATTGTTGTTCAACCACTATGGAAATCATTAAGGAACTTCCTCAAAAACTAAAAATAGAAATTTCATTTGATCCAGCTATAACTCTCCTGAATACATTCCAAAAAGAAATGAAGGCATCATATCTATTAGTGGCTTACATATATCTGTGCTTATAGCAGCACAATGGGTGTTAGCTAAGATCAGGAAACAGCCTAGACACCCACCCACTGGTGCATGAATAAAAAGACGTGCACAGTGCAGTATTATTGGAAAAGAAGAATAAAATTTTGTCATATGCAGAAAAATAGATGGAAATGAGACCACAATGCTAAATGAAATAAGTCAGACCAGACAGTAAATTTTGCATGATTTTTCTTTTAGGAGAAATTTAATTAATCAGCCGATCAGTGTTATAAAGAAGTGATGTTAGAGAAAAAAAGAACATTGACTTCTTGGAAATGGGAAAGGCTTTTAAGGGGCAGGGGTAAATGGATTAAAAAGGATAAAATATGTTATATGCATCTACCAGTTCCTCAAGATGAACATTATTATTTTGTATTGTAAACATACACTAATAAAGGGAAATATTTTAATTGAAATATTAAAAATATTTGAGATAAACATATAAAACCATTTTTGCTACCATCCAAAGACAATATATTTTTACTTACATATACATTGCGATATAATAGTCAAAATATACACATAATGTTAAAATTAATTATTTAATTTTCCTTCCATGTTTTCTATTTTTATTATTGTTCTTTCTGGGATGCTCTTTTAGGTAGTTGTGGTCACCTTGAACATCAAGAAAAGACAAAGATTGAGCAATTTAAAGCTTATTTTAAATCCAATTTTACTTATAGAAAGTATAGTTAAGCTCTGTGGAAAAATACCATGTTATCGACTCAAACAACAACAGGCATTACTGTTATCAAAAGGATTAATACTTAGCAAATCAGAGACAAGAACTGAGACTTGGTAGCCAGACAACTTCAATTCATGGAGTCTACTTGCTTCCTTTCTCAAGGTTGCCTGCTAAATGACTGGCCTTGTCCACTTCTCACAGCTATAGTTCTGACATAGGCCATTACCAATGCCACGCAGAAAATAAAGTACAAGAGGATTGTAGAAGGGGGTTACTTTGCTTGCTTCACTGTCATTTTGTTGGGTGGACTTTGGAGAGAAGTGGCAATAGTAAGATTAACTTTTGATAACTGTTAGGTACTTGACATTGAGAAATACAAACAAATAAAGAAATAAGGCTTGGGATTGTGAGGACAGGGAATGAAGAATAAGTCATGGATAGAATCCTAGGACATGATCCTTCATACAGATCCCATGAGTATGATTGGCTAATAATTAAGATTATTGTGTGATTAGCTATAAATACGGGGGGGGCAGTGAGCATTTTCATTGTTTTAAAGATTCTTATATCTATATTTGTATATAAAGGCTAATGGCTTGTTTCATTAGGTTAAAAAATAGAATACAGTGTAGATTCAAAGTTACAATCCTGATTTTTATGAAAAAAAAAACTATGATGCTGGTACATCTACTTAATACTACATACCTGAGTTGAAGTTTTGTATTGGTTGGAGTGAATTATAATCAAGCTTGAGTTCAGCCTGAGACATATGCCAGTTTTATCCTCCTTTCTACCTATTGTGACATTGTGTATTTGGCTGCGTATTCCAGAATGTCTCTGATTTTTTCTATCTATTGTGACATTGTGTATTTGGCTGCATATTCCAGGAGGCTCTGATTTTGAGGTTGGTACTCTCTTCCTATGTGTCTGACATTATGCCGTGACTTTTATAATAGAGAGTGTGATAACCATGTAATCAAAAAGTGCAAGAAACCTCAGAACTCATCCACTTCCTTCTCTTTACTGAATTTTCAATTTCAGTTCAAGTAAGAAAAATTATAATTTCCAATATTTCATAGTATATTAATGAGTAGAAATTAATTAAGCACTCATTAAAGGACTGTACGACTCTTACTGGAGTAACATAAAATAAATACAGTACCTAGTCCAAGCTTCAAGATATTCATATTGTATTCTTGTCACAATAAAAATGATTGATAAATTCGAACAATTTCTAACAAAGAAAAGGAGATTGAGTAAATCTAGGGAGTTTATATGATTTGGAAAATCTGTAAAAGTTGATTGAAACAGAAGCATAAACAATCCTACAAGTCTGTTAGACGAGTGCTTCTCAAACTTTATTGTGCATGTGATTTGCGTTGAGATTTTGATAAAGTTGTAAATTCTGATCCTGTAAGTCTGGGATGAGGTTGAAGACTCTTTAACTTTGAATTACTACGTAATAACGCTGATAATGCTGACTTATGAGCACTTTGAGTAGCAAAAAGTTAGATAGCTTAAGGTTCCTATGAGTAATGTGTATTTGTCAAATACTTTTTTCTTTGTATGAGTTACTCAGTAGAAAATTCAGTTCCTCTTTAAGACTGAGAAACTATGTGAAGAAAATTGCATAAAATAGTATTTAAAGCAGAGCCCACAACTCTTGACTTTTTGTGTTTTAGCCACAAGATCAAATTACTGCTCAATTTCATGGTATGTGAATAATAACCCGAAGCCATAAATTTTCTTTAAAATTCTAGTTACATGTTGTTTAAAATTCTCTCTGAATAGGCGGTATCTTTATCTTTGTGCCTTACTCATATTCCAGCTCTTTGAAATATATAGGTTCATGACATTTATTGTAGGTCTCACATAATATTAATTAAGCAGACATATATATTACTCATTCCTGCATGCCATGAGTTGTGATCAATGTTGAGAAAGATATACTAATAGTATGTGCATAATTTGTCTTCAAGGTATTTAAATCCCATTAGAAGAAATAGATAAAAATATGAAATGTATGGTAAATAATTAAGTTCTCTGCTATAACAAGGAAAGCGTATTAGATATGAAGTTAAAAGACATAGTCAGGCAATTCATGATTCTGATTAGCTGCTAATGTGAGCTATACGGTAGCGTTGCCTAAATTCTCTGAGTTTATGTGTCCTTATTGGTTAAAAGGAGATAGCAATACTAACATTATTAATTTACTCTAGGATTAATTACCAAGCCTATGCATAAATAGTATGAAAACAGCTGGGAGAATGATTAAATGTATGAATATTTGAAATAAATTTTCTGAATTTATAATCTTCATTTGGCTATTTTGCTGTCAGATGAGTTATTTTACATCTATGTACTTGTCATTTAAAAGTGATAATAGTAGTAATAGTTATCTGTATGCAATAAGAGAAGATTAAATACATGTCAGTTCAGATATAAACAGAAAGTAATAGTATATGACACAGTTAGTTTCTCTAGAAAAAAATTATATGTAGGAAGTTGCCTCTTATGATTTCCAAACCCAGGAAATTCCATCTGCAAGTTGGTGTACGAGGAGAGTAAGTGGTATAATTTAGTACTAGCATAAAGGTCTGAAAACACGATAATTTGATTTAAGTATCAACCTAAGTTTGAAAGCCTGCAGATTCAGATGGCTGATACTTGACGTTAGAAAGAGTTGGATAAACTGCCTCAAGGAAAAGAGCAATTTTTTCTCCTCTTTTTCTTTGTTTTCCTCAAGTTCTTAAAGAATTGGGTGATGCCTAGTGCATTGGGGAGGACAATCCTTTTTGCTTGGTCCAGTGATTTTAGTGCTATCTCTTTATAGACATGTCCCAAAATAATGTTACTTCCTAGCTAGGATTCCTGTACTCAGTCAAATCAGTACATAAAATTAACCAAGACAGACAGACAGACAGAAAGATAGACAGATGGATGGATAGATTGTCAGGTGATAGATAGAACATCTGGCATATAGCAAGTGCCGTATGATAGTGTGCTGTCATATTTATTAATGCAGAATTTCACTTGTTTGTGTATAGCTACTACTGAATAAAAGCAAAAATAATCTGAGGAAGGAACAAGCAGAATGGCTCTACTAAAACAAAAGATCTTCAGATACAGATGTATTTTGATTTTAATGAACTCATGAAGTTCCCAAACATACATGTACATATTTATAGTCATAATTTAGAAAGAACTCTAGAACCTGGAGACACTAAAGTAAGTAACAACATAATGTAAAAAACATACATCTACTAAGGAAATGCAGATTGTTCGCTGCTATCAATGCTCTAATAGCGATATATCAGGTTTTACAATGAGGACAAAACAATATAGGACACACAAATATAGTATGATTTTATAATGGTCACTCAAAGAGTCAAACACACACACACACACACACACACACACACACACACACACACACACAAAGAGTGCAACAAATCTTCCACAGAATAAGACTCAAAGAATTGAGTTGAGGGCCTGGACTTCCTGGCAAAATCCTGCATGAGTCCAGCTGAAGACCTAGAGCACATGACGTTGCCTTCTATGAGTCCAGTTGGAGGCCTAGTGCCCATGACAGTATCTCATGTTTCACAGATCTGTGCTGGGAAGGCCCAGAGGTTAGTGGTGGAAGCCAGAAAGTCTAAGGATCTGTGCCAGCAGGCTGAGTGTTCTGCCCTGGAGCCAAGAAGTGATGCTCAAAATAAGAAACAGCACTTCCCCAGAAAGCACCACAGCCATGCTCAGTGACAGCAAGACCCAAGATCCTCTGACAATCGGAACAGCTGAGTTCATATCAGAAAGCTGGGGGAAGAAGCTTCTCATGTAGACTGAACAGTATATCATCCTCCTCTCTGGAGCCAGGAAGTAATAAAGATCAAAGCTCCTCCAAAGTGAACCATAGCCGTTTTCAGGGACAACAAGGTTCTGAGCTCCTCTGAGGATGGGAGTGACCATTTCACAGCAATAAACTCCTCAAAGAGAACCAACAATAACGAGAGAATCAAAAACACCACAGGGAACAAATAGCACTAGATTTTCCTCTGTGGTTCTGCTTTTTATCTTGGCCACAGTCCTCAGGTGGGACATTCACACTCAGCCCTAAGCTGATTCAGTTCAGCTGGTGTTAGTTGACTCGGGGTGGCAGATGGATACTTTTTGTGTTTACTCTTTGGGTGCCTATTATAAAATAATTCTGTAAATTATATGTACTGTATTAAATTGTTTCCCTTGTAAACCCTGACTACAACAAGGAGTAAATATGAAAGCTAGAGACACGGAGAAGTCACTGCTATGGGAAATCAGGTTGTCTCACATTATTGTATTTAAATATATTTACAAAGTGCCTAATTGGAGGCAGTTCCTTTACTAAATAGACGTTGATTAAACCAAAAGTACACAAGAAAACTCGCACTCACAGTGTAAGTAAACGAGGCAAAATTAACACGAACTCTCAAAAGACAAGTAATGTCTGTGTGATTATTCAAAACTTAATAGTTGCTCATATTGTCGTTGTCACTGGAGTACTTCCAAGGGCTTTCCGTGGCAGAGTAACACACTTGATACTAGACAGAAGCAACATTCACTGACTGGTAGTCTTGCCAACATTTTCACAGTGGTGCACTTTGATAGGAGACCCCAAGGAAAAAGAAATAGTGGTGTACTTCACTGGATCCCTGAACATGTTGACACACTTAGCAAATCAAGTAATTCTGCATCTCACTTATAAGGAGAAAAAATTTTTAAATCATCTTTTGCTTTTTGCAATCCCCTTTTTCAGAGTAAAATATTTGTCACAATGAAAATGAAGCTTTTTACAACTTGTGAATACTCAAAATGGATTTTGTTTGTTTTGGAACTGATTTAACTGAATTTGAGTTGGTGATGTGAATCCAAAATATCAGCATAAAATGGTGAAGTGTGATATCAGCTCAGCTAGAATTTGGGTAGCTTCAGTGTCTGCAGGACTCGTCAATCCTCCTGCAAACTTTTTCCCTCTCAGTGCTTGAAAAAGTCTACAGACCAGACTTCCTGCTGGATATTGAAGATGTTCCTGCTGTTACTTCCCACTGAGTCATCAAGAGAGATTTTGATTGATATTACATCTGCATCTGAGAAATATGCAGCAGCATGGAACCTAATTTATCCTGATTTCTGACCAAACAATGTGATTCACTATTTTTTTTTTCCAAAAAGTGGTTAAAACAGTCTGTAACTCTGGAGAGCTATTATAAAATCTACCTATATTTTTTGAGAAATGAGTAGGTACCTAATCTTCTAGAGGCAGTTACAAAAAAGATTCATATTTGCCTGAGAAGACAACCTCGATCAGTGATTGAAATTAGATAGGAAAATAAAATTTGGTGACAGAATTTTCGTTTTCAATTCTAGTTCCAGTGTTTAAAAGTTACAGAAAGTCTTTTTTGCCTCTCTGCGCCTTAATGCCAGATCAAAACATTGATACCTGTTTTCATTCAAAATATTGCTCAAATGAAACATATGATTTACATGTATTAACAAGAAGTCTGGAATAAGCTTACAGTTATTTCATAGTAGATTTTTTTTCTTTTTCATTGAAGTGAATTTTGCTTAATTTAGTAGTTTCTATTTCTTTTCAAATAAAATAGTTACTGATATCAAGAACAGTATACATTCTAACTCTCCCTTTTTAAATTCAACATTTATTGGGTACACCTTATTTTTTAAGTACTTCATAAACCATAAACAGTGGAAAGAGGATTAATTCTGCTTTAAATTTTCTCAAATACAGTTCCTTCTGGAAAGATCACATAGAAACGCACAACCTCACTGTTTTTAAAAATTCAATGGCACAGGAGAGATGAGTCCTTATGCACAGAACTAACCTCAAATTAATACACATCATGTGACTGAAATATATGATTGAAGTAAAAATAATAACATAAAAGACATATTGTCATTAATGCCTTTCAGCATGCTTCTCTGAACTTCGAACATTTACCTCATCCTTCTTCCACTCTCCCCAGAAGTTGTAAAAGTCCTTTTGCATCAGTGTCTTTCATTGTGCTTTCGAGACTGATTAGCTATTCCTATTTGATTCACAACCCTTACGCTTCATGATTGATTTTACTTTGGAGAAAATCATCACTTTTCAGCAGTCAGATACGGGCAGATAAGGACACATCATAATTTCTTATGAGCCTCAGCAATGGCATTTACTGATTTGACTTAAAGACATTCATGAAAGAGTACTTTCAGAACTGCTTCAGAAAGTGGCAAAGCATTGAGATAAGTGCATTCAAAGCACAGAGGGGTATTTTGAGGGGCACAACTGGGATGTGTCTTTTACTGAAATTATCTTTATTTAGAATTTCACTGTATCTTTCAAACACATCTTATGTTTTGTTTAAAGTGAAAAAATTGTTTCCATAAAGTTGATAACTTATACTTAATATCTAAACTCAAAAATGTATTTTATCCTGCTTTTAAATACTTATTTAATATCTGACTTGACATTTTTGATTCATCTAAAAAATGAACTAGAGATAACAAATTTTTCCTTTTTCTAGGTGTATTAATGGCTTGAATCTATTTTTGAGGTAACATATTCATTTACCTAGAATAAATTTTAGGCTTATAGAATAATACATATCCCCAAGTAGTATAACTTCAATCTGAAGAACGTGTGGACTGTACATTACCATTGCTTTTTTGTAGGGTTTTTATTTACAGTTAAACTGTTTGAGGTTTCCATATTCGAGAGAGGTGAAACTGATTCTATAGCAATAGGTGTACCAGGAATAAAATAATATTTTAAAATGTGTCTGCATATCTGGTCTACATAATGATCACAAAAGATTATTCTAATTTAGAAATACTTGAAGGACAGAAGCACAAAGTGTAAGTGCTTGAGATAATAAAAATATTAGGTTGCCTATTCAAAATCTACTTAATCTGACCATGACAGATAAATATCCATGTGAATCAAAGCACAATTTCTTGTATTAACAGCTGAGTGTACAGGATTTGTTTGATCCTTCTTTTTACTAGTGTGTATCGAGCATTTATTATATGCCAAGCATACTGGTTTAATTGTTGAAGATGCAGTAAGACATTAAAAGGACATAGCTTTTTTGAATCTTACAAATCAATACAAGTTCTGGGTGACTAAGCTTGCTATTGAGTAAGCTGGAGTTACTATAAATAAGCTTGCAACAAAGTAAAATAGTTTAAAGAATATCTAGAAATCTGTATCAATTAAAGCTAATACAGAAAAAAATCTAACACAGCCATTATAAATATCTGAGGAAATTTGGTGTGGGCAAGAAAATTTTCTTGAATAACTGTGGCTCATCTAAACCCTCAGAGATATGAGAAAACAATACTTTTTTCAGGCAAAGGAAAAAGCATATACAAATCATTATGAAAAGAAGCCTAATGCTGAAGTCAAAGATCTGAAAGACATTTGGTACAGTGTGAGTTATTGTGAAGAGCTGAAAAAGGTAGGAAGTCTTAGCCAGAAAATGCAAAATTATATTAAAGACAGTGCAGTTTATTCTGAGATAAATTGGAAGGCAGTGAAGTGTCAAAAATAGGGCACTGTGTTTGTTCTTAATAAGGTTACTCTGTAGTGTCTGAATCTGAGCTGGGTGAAAAAAAAAAAAAACAGGAATCAACTCTGTTTGTTTATTTTGGTACTGGGGAACTGAATTTGGGGCTTTATACTTGCCAGGCAAGTGCTTGTGCCACTCAGCTATATTCCTGGCAGGATTCAATTTTGAAAGCTTCTGCAATAACTTAATCAAGCATTAATGGTGTCCAGCTCCAGGGTAGAGGTGGGTAAGGAGTCAGAATGTGGGTAAATTATGAAAATATAGAAAATTGTTCAGAAAATTCAAGAAATGATAAAAGACAGTGAAAGACAGAGGAGCTTAGACTGGTGTTCAGATTTTTGCTTTAAGCACCATTTGGGATGTAATCTTGGGACAGGGAGCCAGTTCGCACAGTGGCACTGCAAGCTCTGTCATATACTCAGCCTGACCCTACCCACGGAGTATCTATTTTGGTTAAAATTAAACAAGAGCGTTCACTATGGCAGTAAGTTCCTTTCTCATTGCAGACAATTGTCTACCAGAGTCTATGCATATATTTCTTTCTCTTTTCAGGATGAGTTTTAAAAATAGCCAATCTTTTACCATCTCCTTGCACATTTCTTTATTTCTAGTCCTCAATTCTTTTGCTAATCATTAATAACACATTCCAGCTAGATTTTCTTCCATTCTCTGACTCAGATATCCTTTTCTTGAAAGAAATATGTTTTTTTCCCTCTGGATGGAAACAAAAGTATTTCCAGAAATAAAGGTTACGCAATGTGTCTTGAAGATCTTTCAAGTCTCTGGTGATAATGTCGGCCTCCTGTCAGTTTGCCTTTAGGAAGATACTGATTAAATACTATTAAGTGAAAGTTTAAAATTGTACATTAACAATGCTTATGAAATCTATGTCTTCTATTCTTTAAATCATGGTTTCATACACGTTTGATCAAAGGCATTTTAATTAAAATTTCAAAGCTAAAGGAGTTGAGCCTACAGAATAGAAACAAAACAATTAAAATAAGGATAAAATCAAGTTAAACACAGATGCCTTGCCAAATGCATTATGAGATTGGTGATGTTTAACCATGCTTTAAAAGATCATAATCCCACTGGCATCTCTAAGTTAGAGAGGTTATACCATACCTGAGCAGAATACATATTTACTTTGGAAACTGGCAAAGCAAATTTGTTGGGCAGTGAGTAGCTTAGGAATGAGGTTATTGACTGAACTGAGATTTCTGAAGTCTATTTTATTCAAAAAATACAAAATCCTAATGTCACTATATTGCTCAGAACACACATTGAGAATCTTAGCATTTTTCTCATCAAAATTAACTTTCATAAATGCTATTAGTTGGCCAGGACAAAATTTGGCTGTTTGAATTTTTCAAAATATCTGGAAACATTGTCACAGCACCGAGGCTTTCAAAGTAAGATCAAAAGCTACCACAATCTAAGTATTTGAAATTTCGCTGAATTTCATTGTGATTTTCCTTCACAGTTTGCTGTTTATGATTTACATATTCATGTAGAGACATAGGGAAAAAAGTAAGAGAGACAAGACAGAGTCTTCGAACTACACATGTGTTCAAAATGTGTGCTAGGCATTTTGTCTTATTTTCATTCATAAATTATAATTTCATAAATTATCTTAATTTAATTTTTCATAAATGTGTGTGTGTGGTATAAGGCTTCTTTTGGTAATAAAGAATTGAGGGTCAGAGAAATTCCTTTCCATGTCACAGGACTGAAATGTGCTAGTGATGTAGGAAAAAGAAACTCCCAACCTACCTGATGTCTCCTACCAGTTTGTGTTCTCTAAAATCAAAGAATGAATTTTTGGAACAATGGAGGTTAAGGGTACAATATATTTATTGAGAGAAAGAAAGCTTCAGAGAGAGAGAGAGAGAGAGAGAGAGAGAGAGAGAGAGAGAGAGAGAGAGAAAATCCTGAGAAGGCCAGGACCCTATTTTTTCTAGGAACTTTTACAGTGAAAAAGCCCCAGATGTCTTAGTTACTTTTTACTTGTCACTGAGACAAAATACCTAATGCCCAAAGTTGGGAATGGAAACATTTATTTCTTACAGTTTTTGGAGGTTTCAGTTTATAATCAGTTGTAATCAGTTGGCTCCAAGGCAGGGTGGCATGGTGGGGCTGCAGTTCATGGCAGCTGCTAATAGCAAGGCAGAAACCCACAAGAGAGAAAGACACACCTTCTTCCTGCCTTTACATCACATCCTGGCTCCATCCCTAGCCCAGTATAGGACTCACACCCCCAATCCAAGTGCTAGACAATGAACCAATCACAAATGCATAATACAAAGGCATGAGGTTTGGGGGCCACTGACATAAACCATGACAGCAGGTCCAAGGTGGGAAAAAAATGGAACTTGCAAGTTGAGCATGGAATGGAACAGAACTATAACCAACCAATAAGATTATGAGTATAATTGGTCAGGTAAAATTGATTAAGTCAGGGAGAAATGGGGAAGTGATTTTCATAGCAAGCAGGCATGCATATAAAGCAGAAGTTCTTTCTGTCAGCAGTTGAGTTAGTGGCTCCTTCTGGCTTCCTTCTGTGATACAGACCTATTTAGAATGGCAATGCCTGATTTTTATCCTTAGGATAGGGATGCATTTGTTTCATGTTTTGTCTTGTGGTTGGCCCACAGTGGTAGGTGTCTGTCTCCTCCACAGTTACACAGTGTGTAATCTTCTAAACTGGTTTTCTCAAGAATCCAGCCCTGTCTGACTGTCTGTAATAATTTTATCTAACTCAGCTGCCTGTAACACTGGGATTTAACACCAGTTTTAATCTGACTCCAGATAAGATGTTCTTTCTGGCACTGATGAACATGACAGTATCATACTGAGGAAGAATATGTTTTTATAAAGTTGTGACACTAATGTGCATCTGTCTACTTACAAATACTCCACCATGAATTATCCATTGCAATCCAAACATATACTAGTAAAAAACAGTAAGTCGTAACACAAGTCACAGTGATTCATATATTAAAAGGAAAATAAATGAAGCATTTTGCTTATATAATTTAGATGAGTATGTACAGTGGTTTGAATGTGTCCTCCAAGATTCATATGTTGGAACTATGACTAGAGTGGTAGCTCACTGGCAGAGGACTTGCCCAGCAAACATGTTTGAGAATCTTAATCCCCAAATTTACTTAATGACAAAGATGAAAGTAGGGATTTGGGGAGATTCTAGGGGTAACGGAGTTTGATTGCCATGGTAACATTAACACCTTTACAGGAGAAAGGACCTCTGAGCTAGCATACTCACATCTTCTTCTCATGAAAGCCCCTCTGTCAAATTATAATGCAGCGCGAAGATCCTCCCTAGATACCAGAACCACATTCTTGGACTTCCCATCACCAGGAACTGTAAACAAGAAGTTTTTGATGGACATATATACCTCAAACCACAATGTCAAGTGAAATAAATCAGATATACAAGCTTAAATATCACAAGGCTTCTCTTACATAAGACACTCAAAATATAAGTAAAGAGCAAAATAAAAGGCAGATGATAAGAAATAGAGAGATACATATTTTGCAAAATGGAAAGGAACCAAAAGAAAAGATGGAGGAAAAGGAAAGGGAAGTGAAGGGCAAGGAAGAAGATAAAAAAATGAGTTAAAATCTGTAAATGTAATTGCTGCTTATGAAAAGTGCAATCATTGTGTACAACAAATGTATACTAATTGAAAAAAAGTTTGTTCTTATAAACTACCTAGTCTCAAGCATTTTGTTTTATCAGTACAAAGTAGATTAAGTATGCTACAAGCTATACTGAAACAGAGGATAATATCTGTAATCTTAAGTATTTGTCATTTAACCAGACACTACTGATAATCTTGGGATTTTTAAAATTTTGTTCATAGAAAGAGCTGATGAATTGTCAGATTTTTAAAAATTCTTAACACTATTCTTTCAGTATTTGGTAAATGCATGAAAGTTAATTTTCATAATCATAAAAGATATTCCTGATAATAGACATTTCAGTTACTCCTGGCACCCATATGCTCAGTGCAGTTGTCATATACAAGTATGTCTAATATAAATCCTTTCATTATCTAATACTGCTGTTTAGAGCAAAATATTTAACTATGATTTCATTAATTCACACAACGAAAGTCTATTGGATATTTATATGCTAGGCACAAATAAGATAAAAAGGATAAATACTTTATGGAACAAATATTCAAATAACATATATTTTACATAATGGTGTCCACAAATATGTGTACATAAACATCCAGGGGATTGAAAACCTAGACTCATCTTTAAAAGGACACTAGCATGATTAAAAAGCAGTCATTCCTGTTTTTGTTTTTCTAATCTTTTACTGATATTTATGGACTGCCTTCCTTTGTTTCTTCTTCACTTTGAATTTTAAGTCATCCTGTGTTTTGGTCTAATCATTGCTCTGTTAGAATCTATTTTTGTGATTAGTGTATTCTATCAATATTTTTTCTGTACCACCACCACTGTGGTTCTGAGTCTCACTTATATCTTCTACCTTTAGGCCATTTTTGCCATGCTGATATTTTTTCCCCAACCTCTTATATATAACCATCATAGTCAATAAATGAAACATAGATTTACCTTTTAGGAAACTGGTTTTGAGAAAGAATTGGCCTCATCACTTAATCAATTGCCTGAGTATATGTCCTCTAAAAGTTTACTAAGGATATAGCACTTTCTGATGTATCATGGGAGAAAAATAGTTTAATTATGGTCAAAACTTCAAGGTCTTTATGTTTTTGTGGAATAATTAATATCTGTTCATAAAGAAGTCTAATAAATTATTAAATGTTAGGCTGAGGATAAGGGCTATGCTTTTCTGTGAATTTTCTGTTTCTGTCATAAAGGAGACCAGGCTTACAACCACAAGCCAACTGGACAGAATTGTAGTAGGAAACAAGCTAATGCTAATAGTAAATATATTAATACTAAAGAAATAAACTTGGACTGTAGCTTGAGATGGTGAAAAAAATAAAGACAAATATTGAAGAGCTTACATCTAGATGAACCTAAGTCTTTAATTTATGTGCTTTTGTTCCTACACATTTGAACCCTTGCTGAATGTGCCTTAAAACTAAACTCTACTCATATGGTGATTAGGATTAGCAGATGTGCCCACGGCATGTACAGTGGTATATTCATTTGCGCTACATCCATAATTGTTGAGATTCTCTAAGATTTAGTAAGGGTTTTCTCATGTTTACTCTGTATCCACTGTAGGACACAGGACTTCTCTTTTTGCTGTCTTGACAACTATTCATCATCTTGTAGGACTTAGCAAAACTAAAACATTGTCATGGAAGCATCCCAAGAATCCCTAAACTAATAGAAAGGATTTTTTCTGATGATGCTTGTTTTGGTCCTTGAGTTCACTGTACTGAACTATATAAATTACACTATAATTTTATGCATTCATTAACTCCTCCTTTTCTTCACTTCTTATCTATTGTTATTGTTTGCATTTTAAATACGCCAAAGGTCAATATGCTGAAGGCTTTGTCCACTTTGACTGTAGTGGAAGCTTTAGCAGGATTTGCCTACTGAAGGAAGTTCGGTTTCACAGTGCTCTGCCCTTCAAGAAAATACGGTGTCCAGTGCCTTCATCTCCTTCTCTCTTTGCTGCCCACTGGGCAGTAAACAGAGCTCCTACCATCATGCTCTGTTACCACAATTCTGAAGCAACAGGACCAAGTGACCTTTGGGTGAAACCTTTGAAACTATAATAAGCTTTTTTCACCTTCAAATTGTTTTATCTGGGCTATTTTTCACAGCAATATAAAGCTTACTAATACACCTATTGAACTCTCTTCTTTCTTTCTCCTTTCATTTTCTTTTCTTTATTCATTGCAGATTTCTTGGAAACCAGAAAGGCAGGAAATATGGAGGCACAGAAAGAGTTAGATGATCATTATAGAATATGCACAGTATCAGGAGAGAGTCAAGAGAAGTCTATGGGAAAGAACTTTAAGAGAGGAGAGTGAAATAATATGGGAAAAAACACACAAAATGTTTCTTTGTGTTTTCTGCTTAGTAGGTGGCAGCTACTACTGGATTTCAGAGACTTAGTTTATTCACTAAGAAAAACTACAAAGCGAAGGTTATCTAGTGATTGAAGGTTGAGGAAGATTTTATGACATCTACTTAAATCAATTCGCAAGATCCTGTTACATAATACCTTTAAGATATGTGATAGTGCTTGATATGCTAAGTTGGTCCTCAAAGAACAAGTAAAAAAAATGATATGGAGAAATTAGAGAGGAACTTATAATTAATATATTCTTGGCATGGGTCCTGTTCAAGCAAGTGTGAAACATTTATTTTAGGTTCTAATCTTTGACAGTAAGGTGACTTACAAAGAGACTTACAAAGAAGTAAGATTTGGCCCTGATTGAGATTGGAATTCTTGCTGTGTGGCAAGACTTTCTGGCAACAGTCTTCACACTTTGCTGCCAAAACATCTGCACCTGTAACACCTGTGTTGTGGAAAATCACTTAGTACAAAGGGAAGTGATGACAAGAAGTGTAAAAAAATCTCAATATTGAATTTGCAATTTTAGGAATGATGTCAGGTGGTTAGGTTGGCATTACATATATTAGGAACTTCATGTAATCTGTTTTGATTTGATTTCTTTTGTGTGTATGTTTTTGTACACTATCCTTTCCTTTTCTGTTAGAACATCTATAACAATAGTTCTCCCTAAATCCACCTCTTTTTATTCCTTCCTTTCCCCATTCTCCTTTCTTTGACCTGAACAGGCATGGAGGTGTTATGTTCACAGACCGAAGGGACACTGCAGGAGAAGCACATACCGGAGAACCAGTCAGGAACCTGGATTCCCAGATTTGCAAAGCAGGACACACAAAGGCTTCTGTCATATGAGCAAAGCCCACCATTTTAGACTCACTGCTGCCATCCTAGCTGTCACCTTTTCTGCCTTGTCACCCCCCAACACCCTATATTATCTCTTTGACTTTGTATATGTAGTTATTTTACCCTTCAATTGTTCCTAGATTGTTTTCCTAAAAAAACTTCTGGAGCTTAATTATTAATAGCATGAAATTTGAGGTTTGAAACCACTTAGTTTTTCAAATATCCTAGTATAGGACCCAGTAGAATTATATACCACATTAATGCTAAAATATACATTAATGATAAATATTATTTACTGAGTGCTTACTCTTCAAGATCAGAACAAAGATATTTGCTTGTATTTGTTGATTCAGTATATTTAAGTTCATGTATTAATATGAAACTTGCAGTACTATAGATTCTGAAGATAATAGTTTTTGCGCCTTACAGAAAGCTTATAACCTCACAGCATAGTCTCGCATGACCTATGAGGGGAACTTAGCCTAATGTGCTACCTTGTAAGTATTCATTAAGTGTAAACTTCTATTGTGTTTTTGTATTCTTTAAGGATCATCGAATGTATTCCTTTTAGGAAGCTTCTTTTTGGTAGATTTCCTTGACATTTTCAATTTATTACTCTAGTACATCGAGCTACAGATCTATGTGAGACAGATCACTGCTAACTCTGTGTCTGACTATGTTGTCAGGTCTGGTCAATCTCAAGGTGGTACTGCAATTTTAGCTGGACATTTGTTATAGAGGTCTCAAACTCAGCATCATCAATATTTTGGGATGAATAATATTTTGTTGTGGGGCCTGTCCGGTATATAGTAAGATTCTTGACATCTTAGTTTTACCTGTCAGATGTCATTAGTACCTTTTGAGTTGTGACAAAATTGTCTGCAGACATTAGTGAATTTCTTCTGGGAAAAAAAATAATTTTTCTGTTGAGAACCACTGGGTTCCAGGATGTAGAACTTTGCCAGTCACAGATTAGTCAACAAAATGATGATGAATGAGAAAAATAAAAGGAACAAGAAAGTAAGAAGTCACACAAAAGTCAAAGGAAAAAGGTATGATGAAAGAAAGGCAAAGAACAAGGGGAGGAAAGTCATGTTCATTAAATTACTGAGGAATGCAATGCTGAGTGTTTCAGCATACTTTACTTTCCACATTCCCAACACATCCAAGGGAGACTGAAACTCTGTTTATCAAGCTTGAGAGAAAAAGAACTTGAAGCAGAGATCCTTAGTAACAACAGGAGGCTTTTGCAATAACAAATGAAGGCAGGTAAAAGAAAGATGGAAAAGGAGAATAGCAGTGGAAGGGACCAGAGAAGAAGAGAAAAAGAGAAAAGTCAAGGAAGAAAAGAGCCAAGAGAAAAAACAAAAAAAAAAAAGGAGAAAGGACAAAATGAGTGTTATTTCTAGCTTACAACAAGGCCAGAACTTGCAGCCAGATGTTGACATGGACTATAGAAACTGAGTGAGAACCAGCTCTGACACTTTAGTGTTTGAAGGAAAAATACAAAACCAGCTTTACACGTGGATGAGAGGACCACTGTTCTGGGCACCTGACTTGTTTTCAAGATTTGGCTACTGGAGATTATCAATACACATTGAGGTATAATGCTGTGGGTACTCACAGCCCCAGAATTTATTATCAAAATAATCACAGAGATTTCCCCCAGGGTATCCCTGTGAATGTACAGTACCTCTGGTAGATACTTGCAAGGCCCAAGTGGCCACAGGATAAGCATGTGTGGGCATGTGACAAGGGATCTGTAGGTCTCTCCTCAACACAGGAGTAATAGGAGGAAAGACATGGGGATGCAGATTTTGGACTGGAAATTTGAAACTAAGAGCAGGATATGCTCTCAATACCATATTCAGTTCAGAATTCCAAGGAGAACAATAATTATATGGTAAATTTTGGTCTCAACATCAGAAGACAGGATACCTCTAATCATGTTAAAATTTCATTTATACTTTTTCAATGTTTTAACTCTTTAGATATATGATATGTAGACTTCCACTTACAGACTTTCCACTTTTCTTCATATATAAATGAAATAAATGCTAAGGAAGAGAGAGTATACCATGTAATAATATCTGAAAATTTTTCCACAGCTTAAAAATGATAGATGTCCATGCCTGCTAGATTTCATTTTTCCTAAAACAATCAGATTCTTCCCTCATCATAGGTTAATTGTACATACACCAGTCAAATGATCATTAGAAAAAAAATGATGACATTAGGAAACATGAATTTGGTTGTTTTTCCTAATCACATGTATTTATCTGGCAAACTATTTCTCTGACTGCTCGGCAGTCACAGTAGGTTCACAAAAGCTATGAAATTTAGAGATTTCACCAAGGCAGGACAATCATGGAACACAGTACACTGTAGATGCTCACTGAAGTCAGCTTCTCTCTCTGGTTTCCATTCCTCTTTGCACTTAACTCTGATGATTTCAATCACAAGAGATACATTTTCCAGAATAACTGAGAACACACAGAAGAACCGAGTTTACTATGAGTGAACATCAATTAAGATTCATGTTATTTTTAACAGATAATTTTATATTCAAAAACATCAGAATCAGAAAAAAAATCAGTTAATCCTTGAGGCCAAAGGACCATCAGAAGTTAACAATTGAGCTACAGAAGGTGCTTTATGATTTTGATATGTGTCCATTTGTATGGGATCTTAGCCTGTTTGGGCAGTCATAATAAAATACTCTATACTGGGTAGTCTAAAAACCATGCAATTATTTCTCACAGTTTTTGAGGCTATGAAATGCAAAGTCAAGGTTCTAGATGATTCTTTACTAGCTGGGAATACTGTTTCTTGTTTGCAGGTAGCCATTTTTCCATTGTATCCTTCCAGGAGAGAAAGCAAGGACAGAGAAATCAACCTCTCTTAATTTTTTATACGGGATAATCATGAAGCCTACAGCTTTATGATCTAATCATGTCTCAAAGATCTAATCTCCAAATACTTTCCTGTTGAGATTAGGAACTCAACATGTGGGTTTTGGGGTTTGAGGTCATAAATATTCAGCCCATAGAAGTATTCATCTTATTTTATTCTCAGAGTCAACCAGTAAGAAACAAGTTTAAATTATGCAGATATTAAATGGTAGAGAAGAATTCTATACTGACTGTACATTGTTTATCTACAAATCATAATAATATATGTTAGTAGTAGTAATTATATATATATATATATATATAAAGTTTTTTATTTTATTTTGAAATTCTTATATAAGGAGAGTGGATGTTTGATTATCATAATCTGATAATTATAAAATAAAATGCAATCAAATGGTGAAAAAATACTTAAAAACAAGTACCTCTGACATTCTTGCCACTATAAGAAGGGTGGTTGACATAAAACCTTTATCTACTGCAGAAGTGAATGTTGAAAACTTAAATGCTATACGTTTTAATTTTTATCATTTCACTAAGCATCAGAGAAGATATTGGGCTTCTGCATCTGTGACAGCCGGAGAACAAGAGAGTGGAGATGGATACCTTGAGACTTTGCATTGATAAAGGTACAATTATATTAGGCATGAAGAAGAAACATGCAGGGCAGATTTCTATATTTAAATGAATTGTTTTGTGATGCAAATTAGTACACTCTGCACTAATGAAGTGAATCCTTTAACTGCCTCAATCATTTCTGGTTATCATTAAACCACAGAAACCTCATGAAAAGAATTTACAACTGAAGATGATGAATAAAACACGGTGATGAATAAAGCGAATCCATTATAAGTTCACCAAATTGATGCAATTCAGCTTTTGAAAAGTAAACTTGTTGTTAGGTTTTCAGAGTCTGTATTTTAAGATGGAAATAAAGAAATTGTGTTGGCTGGTGAATAAGTGACTAACAAGTAAGTCTCTGAAATACTCTGCAGCCAATTACTGGTTAAAAAAGTCTTTATATTTGTATAATGATTTTCTAAACAATAATTCAATGAGTGCCATCAATAAGTAGTTTAATAGGATGTAAATTTCAATGCAACTGGCTATCATGAAGATTCTACTGTAGATGAAGGACAAAGAAAGCAATAATTAAGGTTTTTTTTGCAGTTGCAGTAGTGAAACAGAATATTTTTTGAATAGAGGTGGGTCTGTGGGAAATGGTAGGTGTCTTTCTACCTGGAAATCAAAAAGGTTTCCTATGATGAGAGATTTTACTCTCATCTCTGAAGTATGCAAAGTTGGCCAATTTACAAGTTTTGAGCACTGAAGACAAGAGGTATGATAAGTAGAACAAGAACAAAAGAGGCTTGATAAGAGAGAAAAGGCAAAGGTAGGAAATAAAGTTGGAGAAAAGTCTAAAATAGACCATAAAAGTCATATTAGGGGATGTTAACCATTTTGCTAAAAGAGATAGGTGAAATATTCCACATAACATAACTAAATCAGAAATATGACTATATCTCGTATCTTGCCTTGCAGAAATAGGACTGTAACTGTCCTATAAGTATAAGATTAAAAAGGGGTGTGGTTAGGAGGAGGGGTAATATGTGACCATTTCTGTATGTTAATGAAAAGTAACATCTCAGCAGTAGGAATGGAAAAGAGGGTGGAGGGAGAATTATCTTAGTGTTCATAAATAACTGATTTTAAAATAAAATGGGAAATCTGCAAAGAGGTTTCACTGCTCAAACTCTGAAAAAAATATTGCTTCTTTGAAGACAAATATGAGACGATTGTTTGAGCCCAGTTTAAGACTAATCTTAGGAAGATGGTGAGACCTTATCTCACAAAATGTGGCCCCGAAGACACCTAACATTTTAGAGAAGGCTAATAGTCACCATCACTCAATCCATCTTAAATTGAGTCTCTAGGAAGGGCCAGAAACCAAATTAACACTAGATAGATTAATAAGAAAAAATCATGCAACTTTTTACCAGCAATTCATGTACTTGGGGACCCTCACAAGAGTGTAGATTTGAAGAACTGATCAAAGCAAAGTGCTATTACCATTTTCAAAGTAGGATCAATTGTGATATAGTAACAGGGCAAAATGATTTTAAGTCTAAAGTCAATAACTAGGGAAGTTATTAGGAGAGATAGGGAGATATTAAGGTAGGGAGAATAAAATGTTACTGTAGTAAGTTTACTTAGTTAAATTAATCCAGTGCAGCACCAATTACAAGTTTCTTGGATAAGGACTTGCTCTGAGGTAGGGAAGGCACATTTCCTAATGGGATGTTTATGACCTGCTACAAATAGGAAAGGCCAGGTCAAATACCTTCATTGTGGGAGGGGAGTGTGTTCCAGCTAAAAAAATGAAAAGCTATTTTGTGTTGGCATATCTAACTTTTCAAGAATTTTTTAAGTCATTCCATCTGAACAAGGAGTATAAAGCTAGAGACCTGGGAAACTAAACTCTCCTCTTAGTCATGAAGGAGGTGAAAACAGTGCAAATTGCTGCCCTTAAGATTGGAGATACAAACATGTGAATTCAAGCGCTTCAGGATACAGAACAGACTCAAAAAATAGCAGCTACAGTGGAAACCAGTCCCTAGGTAGTGACTCTAGTGGACAAATCCCTGCAGGCTTAGTGTGGATAGGGTCAGAGAATTAAAAACTCCAGTAGTATTCAACCATAGCAGCACTTGCCGACATTAGTGGATTTTAACTCCAGAAGCTTTGCCAAAATGTCACAATAAATAGCAGACAAAATATTAGACACAGGGTGAGTAAAAAGGTGCCTTCGAGAGTATTGCAAAGTGCTGTAGTCTTCTACATGGCCTGTGCTCTAGGAGAAATTAGTTAACCAGAGCCTACACATAACTGATCTAGAAGAACAAAGATGTCCAATTCTAGGAACATCTAGCCTTAGCTGGTAATAGGAAAACCATATGAATAATTTGACCACCCAGATGGGGGAAAACATATATCTAACTTTAGTCCACTAAACCCATCTTATTACACGTAAAACCTTGTGGTACTTTTGAAGAGCAGTTTGAAAATTGTAGTCCAGATGTCTATTCTCACTAAAATTCTGCGACTGACACTGTTTGCTTAAATGGATGGTATCACCTGAGTTTTCATTACTTCTTATGAGGAAATTTGCTTTCATATGTAAGTGCTTTGAACTACAAGCATACAATAAGGATGGCTATTCTTTTTGCTTCTTCACTGGAGTACTGGGAACATTTATAACAGCAATGAGACAAGATAAATAAACAACAGTCATCCAGGTCAGATATAGAAAAATAAAATTGTGTCTATTCTCATAAGACTCAGTCCTTTATTAAAAAAAAAAAAAAAACAACTCACCGTTCTTGAGCTGTTATTGTATTTTGTTTCCCAGGATTTCTTCCCTCTGATTTTCATTCTGGAATATTTCTGTTTCTATACTTCCAAGGTCAAAAAGTCTTCCATTTAAAAGAAAAGTCCACTATATTCATAAGCCCATCAAAGGCATTCTTTAATTCATTTATTTATTTATGCCGCTGAGTTAAAACCCCAGCCCTGGCATTCTTTATTTCTATACAGCATATTTTATATTCTGTATTTTCATCACTTTGTTTTCTTTGGTCATCTTTTCTTATGCTATTTCATCAACTGGGGCTTTACTTTAGTGTTCAGCTGTTCTACCTTTCCTTTCTAGTAATATCATTCTAACCATATCTTATTCTGATGCCTGGTTTGTTATGTAAAATTTTATAATATTCTTCTTGGTATGCTTTATAGTATGCTTTCCTGATAGCCAAATACAATGCATTAAATAAAAGTAATTCATATGAATAGGCTTTTAAAACTAAAAATATGAAATAGCAGATAAATAAACAAACCTGAACTTACTTTTGAAAACCTTCACGGCTGGTGAGAGGGAGACAAGAGAGAGGAGGGTTATTTTGTAGGGTGACTCACTATCACTAACAGAATCACTGGTATCTATCAACTCACTGGGATCTTTTTTCTTTTCATATGACTTTAACAAATTATCCAGTAACTTTAATAAGTATCCAATGATAATTGCTTTTGTCTCCTTTTGAGAATTTCACAGAAATGTTTCATTGCACTGTTGTTAAATGGATTCAACACTCTCAGTGATATAGCCTTTTTCATAGTACAAAATTTTGCAGTTTTTCACCTTTTACACATTTTTCCAATCTCCTTTGAGTAAGGCCCTCTATTTTTTCTACTGCTGTTCTGCTAATTAGATCTTCTCTATAAACTCTTGCTGTTGGGAGATGGTCACCTATGATCTCACAGCAAAGGAGACAGATGAACTGCTGGCTCATTTAGTTGTGATAATATGAAGTTTAATATCACATAATACTCATATTTAAAGAGAAGACTCATTTATCCAGTTAAATTTGTTAGAAATGTTTGTTCACTTTGTAGAACAACTCACAGAACAAGTTAGTCTGAATCCAAGGTTCAGACAGATAGATAGATAGACATAGATAGGAAGGAGAATTAGGAGGAAGAAAAAGAATAGGAAGAAGAAGAAAAAGGAAAGAAGAGGGCTGAGAACGTAGTTTTGTAGCATACAGAGCCTGCCTGGCAAGCATGAGGTTGTGAGTTCAATTCCTGGTTAAAAAAAAAAAAGAAAAGAAAAGAAAAGAAAAGAAAGAAAAAGAAAAAAGAAAAAAAAGAGAGGAGGAGGAAAAGAAGAATAAGAAGGAGAACAAGAACAAGACTAAGAAGAAAAGGGGAGAAAACCAAGAAATAGACACATTGACATATAAAATAGACATTTGTCTATAAATGATAATTTGACAAAGGAATAAGGGCAACACAATGGAGCAAATACAGGAATTTCAACAAATGATGCTGAAAGAATTAGCCATCCACATGCCACTTACAAAAGAAATGCAGACACACCCCTTACAGCTTGCACAACGTTCCCTCAAATGAGATCATAGAACTAAATGTAAACTGCATGACTATAAAACTTCTAGATGATAAGAGCTGAAAAATTTAAATGACTTTGAATAGTGCAAAGACATGATGTATGAAAGAAAGAATTGGTAATGTAGACTTTACTAAAGTAAAGCTTTGTTAAGGATAGGATAGGAGAATGAAAGGCAACCCACAAATGGTGTAGCACTTGCTTTTC
This sequence comes from Cavia porcellus, assembly GCF_034190915.1. NCBI lineage: Eukaryota > Metazoa > Chordata > Mammalia > Rodentia > Caviidae > Cavia > Cavia porcellus. The sequence goes on from NW_026947492.1 coordinate 52,578,819, forward strand.
AATGATACAGAAATTTGAACAACTTGTAGGTTTACACATATAATTGTATGTGGGTTTAAGTGTGCATAGATAACCATACCATTAATTCTCTATTAGTTCATGAAAAAGAGTAATTTGTACTGTCATTGTTTGTCTGTTAATTTCTTATGCTTAGATTTTGTAACTTGAACAACTACTTCTTTTTTAATTTTTTTTATTTAAAGAAAGACTAAACAAAACAGAAAATGGGTAGAAATAATACATACTTTCAAAGAAAAAACAAACAGTAATAAATCATTAGTTGATGTTTACATATTGTCCTTTCACAGATAATTGTTCAAGATACAAAAGTGGAACACATAAGTGGGAATTCAAACACCAAGATTTCAAATAATTCTATTCAAATACCCAACAAAAACTTAGTAATATGATTATCAATCCTATACACTTAAACATACAGGCTGTTATCCATATCTTCATTTATGTTGAGATTAAACAAACCAAAGAAGACTAAAATCACTCCGGACAAAGAATAATAGTATTGCTGGGTTTCACATCATGACACTCAGGGATCAGATTTGGGTACTGACTGTAGTTTCTTTTTTCCTTCAAAGTATTTTTTCAGTTCATCATGTGTTGTAAGATCAGTTATCTTATCCTGTTTATAGGTTTTAAGCATGCATGAGTCTTAACATGTATTTCTATACTTTTTATTTTAGAGGGAGAAACAAAACAAAGCAGGACAGAACAAAACATATTCCTATAGACACATAAAATGAAAAAGACATATAAAACCACTGTACAAGTAGTTCTACCAGGTTACTGTGTTGTCTCTTGTTATCTTCAATAGAATTGGCTATGTTATCAGATATAGTATAATTGAATACATCAGTACATAACAGTAGTAATAGAAATACAACTTTGTAGATAGTGTAAAACTATAAAAACAGGTAGTAATCAAACCAGAATGGATAGCATAGACTTGACTTGATACTATCAATTATAACAGTTTTGAATAAAGTTTGTTAATAACAAACAGCAATCAAACAAGATTTAACTAAGATCAGTCATGATATAACAGTATAAGTTATACAGGGTTCCAGATTAAGTTAATAGGAAATTAAATAATATTACTGTGCTATGTCCTGATAATTTTGGGATAGCTGTCTGTGCCCTCAGATCTAGTGTTGGAGAAAAACTGGGACAGAATAAGTTCTATCTAAACAGAGCAGTGCGAGTAATAGGGGTTTTAATTCCTGATACACTATTAACAATATTTTCTGCTGCCTTTTATGAGAATATTCCTCCACTTTCACTCCCCCAGGGTATACTTTGCATTTTTGGGTCTCACTAACACCCTTGGTTTTACATTGGGGGAGGAAACCAGCTATTTACCTAAGTGGTTCTGAATGTTCTCCCACCTGGACTTGATCTCTAGTTGTATTCCTTTACCTGTCAAAGCCTGTCTTTCCAATCTATCTACAAATACTGGCATTACTCTCTGGTCCCTGTCACACAGAGCATTGTTTTCTCATATTTGATTTTTGGTGCCTAAACCATTTTCAAGTTAATTATATTTCCTTTAAAGAGCATCTTGGTGGACCCTATCTCTTGATCTACTCTGCCTGTGATCCTCTTTTTTTTTAAAATTTAGTGTATCAAGGCCATCTATATTAGAGGTTACATACAACCTTCCATGCCTCATTTCTGTTGTGCTCTTTTTCCATCATTAATTGTCTGTCTTCTTCATTTCACTTTCTGCTCCATTCATTGAGGCCTCTGTGCCACTGTTCCTGGATTCCTGGTACTTTTCTCTCTCTTTAGAATGCCCTGCAGTATTCTCTGTAGAGTTGGATTGGTGGTCACGGATTCCCCGAGTTCCTCTTTATCTTGGAAGCATCTTGTTTCTCCATTAATTTCTAGAGACAGTTTTTCAGGGTACATCAATCTGGGCTGGAGGTTATTTTCTTTCAGGGCCTGGAATGCTTCACTTCAAGCTCTTTTAGATTTCATAGTTTGTGTCAAGAAGTCTGCCATAATTCTGATGGGCTTTCCCTTGTAAGTAATGTTTCATGTCTCTGACAACTTTTAATATTCTGTTCTTATTTTGGATTTCCGGGACCTTTTTTATATGCCTGTGTGTAGTTCTGTTTTGGTTGTTGGTGGCTAGAGGGCTGTGTGCCTCATACATCTGAATATCATTTCCTTTTCCTATGTTTGGCAAGTTTTCCTTAATTATTTCTGTGAGTAGCCTTTTTAGTTCCTTTGTTTGTACCTCCGCTTCTTCATTCACATTCTGTATTCTTAAGTTATAGATTCTCTTGTCATCTTCTAGCCTTTGTATTGTTATTGCTTATTTCATTGTTATTTTTAAGAAATTTTTCCTTTCATGATCCCACATTGCAAACCTGTCCTCCAGTTTGCATAATCCAGCCTTACTTCCTTTCAAGCAGTTCTGTCAGCTTTCAATGGAGTTTTTAATTTCCTGGCAATCTCTTTGAACCTTCTTCATGTATTCTATGTTTTCTTTATATTCTTTACCAAATGATTCTCCCCTTTTCTGTGTTCCTCCATTCTTCCATCTGTGTCTTCTTGAGAGGTGCTTAGTATTTCTTTTATTAATCTATTTCTATCTTGCTTTTATTCATTAAATACTTCACTTTTGAACTTGTCTATGAGTTACCGAACATATCTCTTTATGTCCACTGGTGCCATGTCTTATATTGCATGTTTTCTGTCCATAGTCTCCTTTGTATTTACCTTTCCTGGATCAATGTTCTCAGGGTTGAGGGGCTGGAGACTTTTTCTTGTTGCTTCCTCTTCTCATATTTTTTGTTTCTCCTATACAAGTGTGTATAGGAGGCCCCAGTTTCTTTCTTTGTTGGTTACAGTTCGTCTGAAGCTCCCTGGCTAGGTGATCCTGCCCACTGCAGTGTGCTATTAAGGTGCAAAAAGGGGCAATGTATGCTGGACCCTCCTCTCCAGGTCAGTCAACTTGCTGAGGCCTTCACTACATTAGCGTCGCCAGGTGCAGGGAATTGGTTTGGGATAACTATTTGGTCTCAGCAAGTGGTGTGACCCAGGCCAAACACACCCCACCAATACCATTTGGGAAGGGAACAGCTTACTGAAGTCACTGCTGCTCTTTGTTCATGCCAGTCCTGCCCGGTCCCAGAATGTCATCCACTGGAACGACACCCTTTCCGGTGGAATGGTTTTATTACGGGTACTCACTGCAGGTGGATGAGGTTCCTTGCCAGCTCAGCTCTCCATTTGGCTCCCTGACTCCTGACCTCAGTGTGACTGCATTTCCAGTGAGTCAAAGTGGCAGGATTTCAGGCAGGTCGGTAAGCCGCGGCTGTTAAGCACTGAGCCTTTAGCTGTTAAGTAGCACCAGGACTGTATGTTTGATTGCTTCTTTTCACCTTAGTTTCTTTCTGGGTTGAGAAGATTCATCTTCCTCTGTTTGGGACTCCCCATGCTGTATTATTTTGAAATCTAAGTTTACTATCTCAGCGAGCCTCTGTAGCCTGCTGTTATCTGTCTGCCATCTTTACTAGAACCTGAAAAACTCCTTTAAGGGAACAATATATGTTAACTAGTGTTGATTTCTTAGTTTTTTGAAACTATGTATTATTTCTACCCTTTTTTTCTGTTTTGCTTTTTAAAAATAAAAATACATAAATAACTTCTCCAAAATATAAGAAATATAAAAGTGTTTAAAACACACCAAAAAAGTCCAATTTTTGGCCAGGTGTTTAGCTCAGTGGTGCAATGCTTGCCTGGCAAGGGTGAGTTCCTGAGTTGGATTCACAGAACAAAAAAATAAAATAATAAATAAATTGTCTCTTTGCTGGATGCGGCAATACATGCCTGTTATCTCAGCACTTGAGAGGCTGAGGCAGGAGAATTTCCTCAAGCTTAAGATTAGTCTGGATTACATAGTAAGCTCCAAACTGTACTGAACTAAGTAGTGAGACTCTGTTTCAAAAAAAAGAGAAAAGAAAATAGCCCAATTTAAAAATAAAACAAACACTTTAAATACTTGCTCAGAGATTTAAAAAGCCAAATATACCCATATGAAGATGCTATACATCATATGTTAGCAAGAAAATGAAAATTAAAACATCACTGAGATACTGCTCTGTTCCTGTTAGAATGCCCAAAATTCAATACACTGACAGCAGGAAATGCTGATAAGGATACGGAGCAACAGGAACCCTCACTTACTGATAGAAGAACAAAATTATTTGCCTACTTTAGAAGAGACTTTGTGGAGGCCTGCAGAAGAGCTGCTGGGCAGATCTGGGGTTCCCTCACCGGCCTCTCTGAGTGTCTGGAGGACTCTGGATATCTCCGCCCAGACTGCTGGAGTTCCCCCAGGCTTCCAGGAGCAGTGAAGGGGAGAGGTGGGTTTGAGGCTTCCACATCAGCCTCCCCATTCCGGTTACACTTGGAGAATTGCTGAGCTACCAATGGGTGGGCGGGCCCACACTATCAGCCTAGCCCAGCCTGTTTAGCTGCCGCGCCTGGCCATTGGTCTGCAGAGGAGGAGCTGGGCAGATTTGGGGTGCCTGCATCGGCCTCTCCATGTGTCTGGAGGACTGTGGATATCTCTGCAAACAGGGAGGGTCCACAGGTTCCTGAAGCACTGCGGCCTGTGGTGAGTACCCTAACCCGGCTGCGATTGAAGAACTGTGGAGCTTCCAAGGGGCAGGTGGGCACACAGTGTCCCTGAGGCCCAACTTGTCTGGAACTGCGGAGTTCTGAGCAGGCAGAGGAGGGCCACTGGTTCTGTAGGCCCAATGGCTTGGGGTAGCATGGTGCCAGAGTCTCAGTAGCTCCAAACATAGAAGGGGATTTTCAACAGATCCTGAGGAAGCTTTCAAATAACACTTGAAACACAGAAATATAGGAAAATGACAAAACGAAAGACCAAATTACAACCTCAAACCTCCAGCCCATCTCAAGAAACCCTTGGAGCGATGTATATAGAAGAAAATATATCCCATCCACCTCATATATCGGACACAGTAGCCACTGAAATTGACAAGCAAATCCAGGAAGCTTTAAAGAAATTCAAACTCGAAATAATCTCCCAGATAAAAGAAGAAATGATAAAAGAAATGAAAGAGATTCTAAACATATCTAAAGAAAACACAGATAAAAAATTGGAGGAACTAAACAAAAAGATAGAATCCCTAGATGAGCAATATAAGAAACAAACAGAATACATAATGCAGATGCACAGAGATATACAGGAAATAAAAAACTCCACTGAAAGTTGTAAAAACCGCCTTAATGAAAGTGAAGATAAATTTCAGACCTTGAAGACAGGATTGCAGCTAGTGAACAGGAAAGGAAAGATCTTTTGAAAATAACAAGGAATCAGGAAACAACAATTCAACAACTGCAAGACGATGCAAAGAAGAATAACATAAGAATGATAGGGATTAATGAAAGAGAGGGAGACAACATGAAGGATGTCAGGAGGATATTTAGAGAAGTAATAGCTGAAAATTTCCCAAGCATGAGATCAGAAACTGACATCAGGATCAGTGAAGCATATAGAACTCCAAACAGTCATAACCAAAATAAAACTATACCCAGACTTATAATAATCACCATCCCAGAAATCCAACATAAGAATAGATTATTAAAAGCTGTCAGAGAGAAAAGACAGATCACTTATAAAGGAAAACCTATCAGAATCACAGCAGACTTCTCAGCACAAACGATAAAGTCAAGAAGAGCATGGAGTGAAGTATTCCAGATCCTAAAGCAAAATGATTTCCAACCAAGACTGATATATCCTGCAAAACTATCATTCAAAATAGATGGTGTAATACGATACTTCCATGACAAAGAACAGCTGAAGAACTTCATGAACACCAAACCAACCCTGCAAAAAATATTGAAAGACAGTTTAGATACACAAAGGAAAAAACCACTAAGCAAAGCAAATAATTAAACAGAACAGAAAGATAAAGATGCAACAGCAGAGAGATAACATTCCTACACTTAACCAGCATTTAACAGTAATAACCATTAATGTAAATGGTCTCAATGCACCAATCAAAAGAAACAGACTAGCAGAATGGATCAAGAAACAAAATCCAACCATATGCTGTTTACAGGAAACCCATCTAACCCAGAAAGATACTCACAGACTGAAAGTCAAAGGATGGAAAACAATTCTTCATGCAGCAGGAATCCAAAAAAAGGCAGGAGTAGCCATTCTGTTTGCAGACAACGTGAACTTTAAACCAACAATGACCATAAAGGACAAAGAAGGTCACTACATACTCGTAAGGGGAAAACTCCAAGAGGAAGAGATAACTATCTTAAATATATACGCACCAAACTCCAGAGCACCCAGTTATATAAAACAATTATTAACAGAAATGAAAACTCAAATTATCAGTAACACAATTGTAACAGGAGACTTTAATACACCACTGACACCAAGGGACAGATCAACCAGACAGAAAATGAGCAAAGAAATAACAGAACTGAATCACACCTGTGAACAAATGGGTTTGATAGACATATACAGAATGTTCCACCCAACAACATCAGAATACACATTCTTCTCAGCAGTACATGGATCATTTTCTAAAATAGACCATATATTAGCTCACAGAACATATTTAAGCAAATGCAAAAGAGTTGAAATCATCCCTTGCATATTATCGGATCATAGCGCTCTGAAATTAGAAATTAATGACAAAAGATACTGCAAAAATTCTGCAAACACATGGAAACTAAATAACACACTCTTGAGTAATCAGTGGGTCACAGAAGAAATTAAAGAAGAAATTAAACAATACCTAAAAGAAAATGAAAATGCAGATACAACTTACCGGAATCTGTGGGATGCAATGAAAGCCGTTCTGAGAGGAAAATTTATTGCACTGAGTTCCCACATCAGGAAAACAGAACGAATACAAATAAATAACTTGATGCTACACCTCAAACAGCTAGAAAAAGAAGAGCAAGTCAAGCCCAAAGCCAAAAGAAGAGAGGAAATTATAAAAATCAGAGCAGAAATCAATGCAATAGAGACTAAGAAAACAATCCAAAGAATCAACGAATCAAAGAGTTGGTTCTTTGAAAGAATAAATAAAATCAATAAGCCCCTAGCCAACCTTATTTAAAAAAGGGAAGAAAAAGCTCAAATTCATGCAATAAGAAATAAAAAAGGAGAAATCACTACAGACCCAATAGAAATACAGAGGATCATCAACACCTATTTCGAAAACCTCTACTCTCAAAAGTTTGATAACACAGAAGAAATAGACAGATTCTTAGAAGCATATGAAGTACCAAAGCTAGATCAAGAGGATATAAAACTGTTGAATAACTCAATCTCTGCTAATGAAATTGAACATGTAATTAAGTCCTTACCCACCAAGAAGAGCCCAGGCCCAGATGGATTCACTGCAGAATTCTACAAGAAATATAAAGAAGACCTAATGCTGACACTCCTCAAACTATTCAATGAAATTGAAAGGGAAGCAATCCTTCCTAAGTCATTCCTGGAAGCAAATATTACTCTAGTACCAAAACCTGAGAAAGACCCAACTATAAAAGAGAACTATAGACCGATCTCCCTAATGAACACAGATGCAAAAATCCTCAATAAAATATTGGCAAATAGGATCCAGCAAATCATCAAGAAGATTATACACCATGACCAAGTGGGATTCATCTCAGGAATGCAAGGATGGTTCAACATACGCAAATCAATAAATGTAATCCACCATATCAATAAAGCCAAAAATAAGAATCACATGATCATTTCTATAGATGCAGAAAAAGCCTTCGATAAGGTCCAACACTTATTCATGATAAGAACTTTACAGAAAATTGGAATGAATGGTCTTTACCTCAATATAATAAAGGCCATTTATGACAAACTAACAGCCAGCATCATACTAAATGGCCAAAAATTGAAAGCCTTTACTTTAAAATCGGGCACAAGACAAGGATGTCCTTTATCACCACTCCTATTTAATATAGTACTGGAAGTACTAGCCAGAGCAATTAGGCAAGAAAGAGAAATAAAAGGGGTAAAGATAGGAAAAGAAGAAGTTAAATTATCATTGTTTGCAGATGACATGATACTCTACATAGAATACCCCCTAAACTCCATTGAAAGACTCTTAGATACAATAAATAAATTCAGTAATGTGGCTGGATACAAAATCAATACTCAGAAATCAATAGCATTCCTATACACGAACAACAAAATTACAGAGAGGGAAATAAGAGAAACTGGACTATTCACATTAGCAAGCAAAAAAAAATGAAATATTTAGGAATTACTCTTACGAAAGAAGTGAAAGACTTATACAGTGAAAATTATAATACACTGAAAAAGGAAATTGAAGATGATCTCAGAAAATGGAAGACATTCCTTGCTCATGGATAGGAAGAACAAACATTGTGAAAATGGCCATTCTCCCAAAACTGTTATACAGATTCAATGCAATCCCAATAGAAATACCATCAACATACCTTATAGATCTAGAGAAATCACTCCTAAATTTCTTCTGGAACCAGAAGAGACCTAGAATCGCGAAGGCAATTCTAAGCAGCAAAGACAAAGCAGGAGGCATCACAATCCCTCACTTGAAGTTATACTACAAAGCAACAGTAGTAAAATCAACATGGTATTGGAATCAAAACAGAGCCGAAGATCAGTGGAATAGATTAGAAGATACAACCACAACTACGAACACACTCAACCACCTTATCTTTGATAAAGGAGCCAAGCAGGTTCACTGGAAGAACGACAGTCTCTTTAATAAATGGTGCTGGAAAAACTGGCTCTCCATTTGCCGAAAACTAAAGCTAGACCCATGTCTATCACCATGTACTAAATTAAAATCTAAATGGGTCAAAGATCTGAATATTAAAACAGAAACACTAAATCTATTGGAAGACAAATTAGGTAGAAACCTTGGAGACATAGGAGTAGGTAAAGAAGTCATGAACAAGACTCAAACCACACGGGAAATACTTCCCAGAATCAATAACTGGGACCACTTCTTATTAAAAAGTTTCTGCATGTCAAAAGAAATCTCCAGCATAGTGAAAAGAAAACCCACAAACTGGGAAAAGATTTTAGTGAACTCTCTCTCAGACAAGGGCCTCTTGTCTAAAACATATAAAGAATTAAAGAAACTCAGACCTCCAAAATTCAAAGATCCAATCCAAAAATTGGCATCTGAGATGAATACGCAATTCTCAGATGAAGAAATGCAAATGGCAAATAAATACATGAAAAAATGCTCATCATCATTGGTCATTAGAGAAATGCAAATTAAAACCACACTGAGATACCATCTCACTCCCGAAAGAACGGCCAGGATCAAGAAAACCGACAACAAATGCTGGAGAGGCTGTGGGGAAAAAGGAACTCTCCTGCACTGCTGGTGGGAGTGTAGACTGGTACAGCCTTTGTGGAGATCTGTCTAGAGATTTCTCAAAAAGTTGGGACTGGAAATCCCATTTATTCCAGCTATTCTAGGCATATTCCCAGAAGAACTGAAAGCATCATACCACAGTGATATATGTGCACCTATGTTTATAGCAGCACAATTTGTAATCGCCAGATCTTGGAAACAACCCAAGTGTCCATCAACTGAGGAATGGATAAAAAAGTTGTGGTATTTCTATACAATGGAGTATTATTCAGCTATAAAGAAGGATCACATTGAGATATTTATCAATAAATGGGCGCAGCTTGAGACCATACTCATAAGTGAAATAAATCAATCTCGCATGTGTGAATACCGAATAGTTTCCCTAATGTAAGTAATGATTCAAATATATAAAAATAAATAAGTGGTAATCATGATTCCCCATTAGGTGGCCTTGAAGCCTTATAAAGTTTTCACTCATTTATTAGAAAGGCTTTATTCTGGGCTTCTTGATATGAAAATATTTGAAGCTAGAGTATATGAAGTTTTATCCAAATATTTCAAGGAAAAAGACACTATGGTAACTACTATTAAGTCGGGTTATATGGTGGTGAAGTACTAGGTTGTTGAAACAGTCATGCTGTGACCTCTATTGTTATATTGTTATGTCCTGTTTTATCTCAATCTCCCCTTATTGTTTTAAAAAATTATTTATTCATTTCTTATGTTTGTCTTAATTAAAGAAAAAGTTCAAAAAATTAGGATATATAAATAGTAACTCTTTTTGATTTCCTATTAACTTGTTTTGAAGTCCTGTAGTACTACCACGATCTTGTTTTGACTGATTAGACTCTGTTCCATTCTATATGATAGTATCAAGTTTGAAGACATAGGCAACTACTTTGAAGACAATAAGATTCACTAAGATACCCATTCTGGTTTGACTATTGTCTTCTTTGGAAGTCCTGTAATGTTTACAATGCCTAAGTTTTATTGGTCTTGTTCTCTACTGTTTTGTCCAACTTTATAATATCTAATGTGATAGACAATTCTTTTTAAGGAAACAAGGGACAACGTTGATAACCATTGTTGATAAACTTGTACTCTGTTCTACACCATGTGCTATGTCTATCCTTGGTATTGACTGACAGCTTTGTTTTGCCATATTTGACTGTATTCTTCCCCCCCCCCAAAAAAAGTAATAAGCACTAAGGAGTAATAAAATCCAAAATGTGTAAATTTTGTTATAAAAAAGAGAGGGGGAAAAAAAAGAAAAAGAGCTCTAACGGATATAACAGCAAGTGTGTTTAGGGGTGTTAAATAGCTGACTATATCAATGTTTTTGGATCATTGAACACAGCTGTTTGCAGTCTCCCTGTTTGAATGTCCACCTTGTATTCTTTGATACTGTGATTTGAGGAACTATTTTCAAGATGATAATATGTAATCTACTAACAGGTGATTTCTTACTGTTATGTTTTTTTTTTTTTTTTTTTTTTTTTTTTTTTTTTTTGTAGTTCTGTATTACGTGTACCCTTACACCGCTTTGGTTTGTTTTGTGTTTTTCTCTTTTTCCTCTTAAATAAAAAAAAAAAGAAGAGACTTTGTGATTTCTTGCAAAACTAAATATATTGTTATTACATATCTTAGCAGTAACACTCTAGTATTTACCCTCAGAGGTTGAAAACATATCTTCATATAGCAGTATACATATTGATATTTATAACATTTATTCAGAATTACTAGAACTTGATATTATTAAAGTGATAGATGAGAAGATAAACTATACTTATTATATATAGATAATTGGATATTATTCACTACTAGCAAGACACATTATGTCAAGTGATAAGAAGACATGGAGAAACTTCAAATGATACTACTAAACTAAATGTATACTACTAAATATAAAGGAAGCCAATTTGAAAATACAATCTATTTCATCATTTGAAGTATACAGCAATCTGTAAAAGACAAAACTACAATACATTAAAGGTTGGTGATTGTCAGGTGTTGGGAATGGTGAGGGAAAAATGAATAAGGCGGAGAACAGGCAATTTTATTGCAATGAAAACAAGTAATATTATATTGCAATAGTGCATATATGTTATATTTTACCAGACACACAAAATGTGCTACTCTGAAAACCCTGGCACATACTATGAGCTTTGTGTGATTATGATGAATTAATGTAGATTTACCATTCAGTTGGTAGATATTGGGTATTAGAGGTATGTGAGTAATCTCTGTACCCCCCTCAATTTCGCACCATACGTAGATCTGTCCTAAAAATTATTCTTACTTTACACAACCGAAAAAAGGTATGTCTCATAAAATAAAGAAGATATGTTCTAGAATTTACCTAGAGCATCGCTTGACACCCGCAATTATCAGCAGATGAAATCAATGGACTTTTAAGTCTAAAAACTGCTTATGGTCATATGAGTCCTAAGTCCATTTCTTACTGATTTGTGTTATCACTATTGCTAGTCAGGATTTTCCAGAGAAACATAACAGATAGAATGATTAATATAAAAACATAGCAGACAGATTTTTGGGAATCTTTTCACATCTTTGTAAGGCCATAAAGACTGAAACATTTTTGGCAAGTTGGCAGCTGGAAATTCATGTAAGACCTGATGTTGTGGACTTGAGTCTGAAAGAAGTGGTGTTAGAATTTGTGTGTAACAGTCTAAAAGCAGAAGTCCTTTGGAAAAAAAAAATCTATGCTTTTAAGACTTTCAATTGTTTGGATGAAAGTTGCATATATTTTGGAGAATAATCTCCATTAAGTAAATACACCTGATTGTAAATGTTAGTTGCAGCTTAAGCAAAATCCACTTCTCCAGCAAATCTAAGCTTCTGTTTGGCCAAACAACTTGTGACTATAATCTGTCCAAGTACATGTAGAAAATTAACTGTCACATTGTCTTCTGAACTGAAGTTTTGATTTGTCCCTTGAAATCAAAGTTCAATTATTTTAATTTATATTAAAATATTAAAGTTTTATTTTATGTTTACCTTTTTTGGCAATTTCTATTACTCAGGAAGTTTTCACCTGTTTCATTCTATCATTCAGAACCTTCTCTGTTGATTCCATCACTAATCAAGTTTTTTTGACTTCTTTAGTTTCTCTTTCACCCCCATTGTGAAAAACTACGGGTAAGGATTGAATTCTTCTCCTCAAGTTAATCAGTGCTCATTGAATTTGTCACACTTCAAACTAAGTATGAGTTATTTATTTCAGGATAATTTAGTTCAAATTTATTTTACCTAATTTTTAAACTTTATGCCAGATTTTAGAAAGACTGAGAAGGAAGACATTTCCACTACACTTGAGGAGATCTCTCTCCCCCTACTGATGTTAAAAAATTGTATAGTACAGTACAGTATATTCTAAGTCTGATCAAAAGGAAAAACAATCAGATTTCTGATCTAGGGAAGCTCACTTTTTTCTAATCAGAAAGTAGTGATCTATACATTCTTCAGAAGAAAACAAAAGACTCAAGTATATGTACTACTTTGACATGGTACTCAAAGAAAGGTCACTGATTTCTTTCAAAGCAATTTGCTGCAGAAAGTAGAAAGATCTTTCTTCTATCTCACCAAAAGATTACACTTGATTTGGAAATTCTGACACACATAGATTGAAGGACAGTAAAAGTTGCAAATACCACATTCAACAACACCAGCAGCAATTTCAGAGGTATCTTTTGATAAGAAAATATTTAGGTTGTCTGATTGACTTTCAAGCTCATGAAAGTATAAAGTGAGGAGCTATAGTGTTTTGCTGTGCCTAGAAATTTCTTTTGAATAATTTCTCATCATGAATAATTTATAATTGAGGTTAGAAAGGGATAATTTTCATGTTGACTATTCATCATTATTTTGGAAAAATACCAAAAATATAGTTTTGTTCCTAGTATTCATGTATTATGATAAGAAATAAAATTATTTCTGAATTTAGAAGATCTTTTTCATGCTCTGTATAATAAGCTGGTCATGGGAACAGAGAGGTGGTTTCATAATGAAAATAGTTCTCTTTCTCTACACTTTCTAATGGTGTCTCTCTGACTCCTATGCATCTTTGTTCCTTCACACAGAAGAGCTGCCAATTTTATCCTAATTCAATTAGATCCTTAAAAATCCTAACCCAACTGATCTCCTTCAATTAAAATGATTAATTTGAGACTTATTCTTTTAAATGTTAATAGTCACAGTATTCTTTTGGACAGAAAAATGTCTTATGAGATTCTGACATATTTTAAAATACAGTCTTATAGGAAAACAAATTTCTCTCATACGTAGAAATTTGACATTTGGAGTAGGAAGGAAATTTAGTTTAATCTCATGATTTTGCACATATGGAAGTGAAAGCTCAGAATGCATGGCTTTGGCAAAAGTTGTTAGAATAATATTTGATAGCTGAACAAAGACTACAGTGTATACTCCCTGTCTCACATAGTCAGTCCTTTCATTATTAATCTATTTTTGACAGCATCTTCACAAACTCTTTGGAGGTACTTAGTACTACAATCCATGGATCTATTAGAAAGAAAGAAAGGCTTTACATTATGATTTCGACTGTCATAGCATTCACTTAGCATATTGTGCAAGTTGTTCATTTACAAGATTGACTGGATGTGAAAGTCACAAAGAAATAATAACTAGGTATTGCAAGAGACAAATATTTAATATTGAAAAAGACAAATCATCAAATAATTTGATGAGAAGACTCTGAAAATAATAGGCGACCACCACTGGGACTTGGAGTTGAAGAACATACAACTGCAGGTGTGATTCAGAGGTGAAAAATCAGCTGCAGCCCCCACTGACCACTATCATAACTGACCCTCGTACTTACAGGCTGGGAGCTGAACACTGATGTCAGGGAATCTCTGCTGCCACTGACAATTTCTAAATGCTCAAGTCTCATGACCTTGCATGTCAGTAACAATAGTAGCAACAGGAGTTTCTGTTGCAAGTTTCTCTTATTTTCTGTTGATCTTAGTAGTGCAGTTTTCCTTTCTCTCCTCGTAACTGTTGCTATTATTTCTATTTTAGGCTTATTTATTACAGCTTTTTACTACATGGTTACTGTTCCAAAGTATTTAGACTGAAACACACCAGTCTGCTCTCTGCGACTTCCTACCTTTTAAATGACCTTTAACACATAACTTAAACTTCATTGTATGTAAGATTTTTGTAATTGAAATATTCTTTGTATTTTAGTATATCTCTTCTTAATCATTTATTTTTACATAATACAGTGTGTGTTACTGTTTCTTTTAGTAACTTTCCTTGACCCTCATAATAACTGGATAGTGTAGAAAGCACTGTATCTGTTTTATGTTTCTCACCAGCACATGGTGCTGGTATCGACATACCATCTATTAACTGAATTACTGCTGGAATTTCCTAATTACTCTTTCTATTGCAGTTTTTTTCTTCTAATGAATCTCCAGTGTGTAGACAAAGAGGTCTCACTAAAATTTGAATATATTCACACTGAATACACTTTGAAAAACTGCATTATGTCTCTTCTTCAGTCCAAACCACCCATACAATATAAAAGTGTTTTACTTCTTATTTCCACTTAATACACTTTTTATTTTTTCATTCAATCAACTCCTACTTAATTTTCACGTTACAGTTAAAATTTATGTTCCATGCAATCATCATCCCCAAGTCTCCAGAGTAACTTCTTTTAAAAATTCTTGCATTTTATTATTTCTAAAATTTTACACTGCCTGAATTATACATGTGTGATAGTTCTAATAAATTGTGTTTGTTTCAATAGATTATAAGCTTCATACAAACAGCAATTATATTTTATTCACAAGTACATTCCCAAGTGACTAAATTACATGCTGTATAATAAACATACAAATAATGTTTGTTGAAATAATAAATGAGGTAATTAATGCATACATGAATAAAGTGGGGAAATTTAACTTCATATAGATTATGTAAAAATCTAGGACCACATTTAACAGTGAAATCAACTCATTCCATATGATTTCCAAGCCTGTTAAATTCCCAAAGAGTCCTATGCCCTTTGCAGTTTATTTCCATGTGTCATATGTGAGACACATATCATATGGTATAAGATACAAAATTTTATCTTTACTACTTCCATGGTTTAGTTATCTTCTACATGTTCATGTTGCCATCTTTTACCCGCATGGGAAAGAATCACAATTATCTTTTAAGGACTATTACTTTGCTGTCTTCTGAAAAGTCTGCCCAAAGTCATAAAAACAAAACGCATTGTCCTAATTGTTTATTATCTTAGTCTTTGGGGAGTTGAAATTCTGCAGGATTTTAAAAATAAGTAAATGATAAAATAATTAAAAAAATGAAATTGAATCTTGGTACTTTCATCTACATTTTTAGAACTTTGAACAGGTGTTTAAAATGTCCATACATTACTTTCTTCATAGTTTACAAAATGATGAAAATCACCTAAGTCATCACATGTTGCTAGAAAGCCAAGCATAGTTATTGCATATGATGAATGCTGAGTAAGTAGCAAGTATAGGAAAGCACCTTGCTTTTATCCTTCATCTCTTCTCAAAATATTCTTATGGAGAAGAATATTAGTTTTCATAGCATCCTATTTTTCCTCTTCCTTAATATCAAGTCTTAGTTTATTAAAGTTACCTATTGCTTGGCTGTCAAAAATAGCCTAATTTGGGGACATTACAAACTTTCTTCTCTCTGTCTTTTTGTCCTAGAATATGCTGTATCTAAAAATTTCTTGATATGTGTGAAACATTTAAAAGAAAAATACATCATCCTTTGATTTCAAGATTAAAGGCACAGGTATTTCTATGAAGTGAATAATTGACATCTCCACCAAAGCTGACTTTCAGGCCAGATTCTTGGGAGCTGAGCATATTCTTGCAGCCATGACCTGCTGTCAGTGTGTGACAGATGACCTATTTTCTCAACACAGTCACAGAATCTCCAGAAAATTAGTGGATTTTGAAGGCTCAAAACTCTATTTTTAAAATGCCACTCATGCTGCCCCAGAATTATGTATTGAAGAAGACATAATTATTTCAAGCCATATACATGGAGGTGAGTTAAATGTTTTGGATATAGGAATATGTTGAGCTGAAAATGGCATTTTCATTTTACTTTTTTACAATTCCATGGTGGTTAATTTAATGGTGATTTTCCCAGGAGAATGGGGAGAATGAATGGGGATAGATAGGTTCCTGATACCTATAGAAAATGGACAAGAGTCTTAGTATGCATTTCAGGACAACCATTTAAGTTGACATTTCAATTTAAATTAGATCACTGTGATTATTTTAAGGCATGGTTACAAATCCTTTGTCATTGCTTCATTAATAGGTATGATCTGTGTCTCCTTACTCTTCAATCTGAGTATGCTTGCCCACTAACATTGTAGAACTCACACCGAGTTACTTTCATGGCTGGGTCACATGAAGCTTGAAGCTTCTGACTTGCTTATGAAACACTTGTTTAGAGCCCTGGTTCACCTTGGGAGATGGCCAGTTACCCTGATTGCACTATGGGGTGGTAATACTCTTCTTGGTACTCCTCACCCCATCAGGACCCACATTTACAACTATGTCTGTTAAGGCACCTGAAATGCAACAAAATTTGTGTTTGTATTGCTAAATTAGCCTGATTACAATTTTAATATTACCCAAAGATTCAAATAATAAGGAAACATTAATATAGTAATATGCCAAAGAATGCTTTATTTACTTTTGTAAATTTTTAAATTTATAGAACTCATTAATTTACAAGACATATAGATTTGTTACTGAAACTAAAAGAAATGGATATACCAATTAAAACAAATAAAGCAACATAAATACAATAAATCTCAAAAGATAGAGAAAAATTGCTATGGACTAGAAACTGGTGGTCAACTTAACACCATCTGATGGTGCTGAGCTTAGATGTTCCAACTGAGGAAAGTTGCCAGCATAAATAGAGATGTAGAGAAGACAAATGAGGCATTGTGGGATTCTCTAAGTGTTGCTATCTGAGCTGTTGGTTCTCCTGGAGGAGTTCATCATGACTTGCTTCCCCAGTGTGAGTTCCACTATTCTCATCAGAGGAGCTTGGTATCTCTGTGTTGCTGAGGATGGCTGTGGTGCTTTTCAGGACAGCCCTGATCTTTATGATGAGCTTGACTTCTCAGCTCCAGTGTAGATCCCTCAACCTACCAGCACAGCTCTTTTACCCCACTGGCATAGAATTTCTAGAGTCCACCGCTGACCTTTGGCCCTTCCCAGTGCGGATCCATAAGACATATTGGGGTGAGTCCTTCTGGTGGACTTTGGACCAGCAGTTAGTCTCAGGGGAGGTACTGTCATGGGCTCTGGGTTTTCATCTGGACTCATACAGAACATTGCTGTGGGATCTAGTTCTTTGGCTAAATATTTTGAGTCTTTAGTGTTGTGGGCAGATTTCCTGCACTCTGTATTTAACTCAGGGTGACCATCAGAAAACAATATTATACATTCTATGTCCTGATTCTAATTGTTCTCCTCACAACCCCTGACTAAAACAAAACTAAAATAAAATTATAATTAAAATTGAATTTAAATTTGACTTTAAGTTTAATGGCAGGCAACCTGCCTTCTTCTTTATCATCATATTATATTTTTTTCCTGGCACCATGTACTCACTGTTGCCATACAGAACCTTTTACTCTTGCTCCAAATCACTAGGCACAACACGTTTAAGGGCACAGCTGTGAAAACATAATTCTTGTGATTTTGAGCAAGATACTTAACCTTTCAGTGCCTTCAATTTCTTTATTCATAAAATTATGGTTCCGATATCATAAGATTTATTTCAAGAATTAAATGAGTTCAAGACACCTGACACAGAATAATAGTTTAATACATGTTAGCTATAATTATTTCTACTATTTTTACTATCATTACCATTATAATACCAAGAAAAGGACCTTTTCATTACCTGTTAGTCTTGCCTTCATGGGATGATATTCATATCTTTAGATAGATAGTTCTTTGATGTCATTTAGGTACAGTTTATATATCACAACCAAATACAACCTTAAGAAAACCCAGTATCATGAGGTTCCACAGGTACTGTATAATATCTAAATGCTTCATTTTCATTATAGCTACATTTTTATTGGATGTTTTTTATTGCACTGATTTCATTTATTTGTCAGGGAAAAAAGTGCCTGACATATAAGGCACTCAACAGATGTTTGTGACCTGAAAACAAATGAGACTTTATTTTGACAATTGAAAATGGTAATAAAATACTGGTGTTTCTAGTGACAGTCAATATTTATTGAGCAATTTCCATGTACTAGTCATAGTACACTTTATGTGCAATACAGTAAACTTTTACTCAAAGCAGCTTTGAGATATATATATATATATATATATATATATATATATTCCATTATTGAGTTCCATTTTAAAGTAGTAAAAATTCAAATGGAAGGATAGTAAATAATTTAAGGTTACAAAGTTAACAAGTACTATAGATAAGGGTGAAGGTAAGGTTTTCTTAATCAAAATTTACTTTAATTGCTGCTATTTTAAATTATAAGAAAATGAACAAAATAGGGCCAATTATCGAAGTAGACAATAGAGCAGCAGGTCGTGTATTTGAAGGTGAAGTAAATGAGCAGATAAAATTTAAACAGCTGAGAAAATGTACATGTACATTTAAAATGTATACTAACAGATTATCTAAATTAAGTAGATCATTGCTTAATCCACTGGCATTTTGACCCAGAAATTCTAAGTTAATCACAAGTTTTATTGAAAATACAATGATTACTTGAAAATGTAAAATTAACATAACTTTTGTCTAGCTTCAAGGTGAATTTCTTTTGACCAACATTAATATAGTCCACCATGGACTGTGTCCAATCTTACCTGCTATGTATCTATAAATAAAACATTCATACATTATTTATATTAGTGCTATTTTACAAAGGATTTGTTTTTATAAATATCAATATGCAGACTATAAGTTACTGTGAAGTGCTAAGTTTCATGAACCCATTTTTAATTAAATTTATCATACTGAGAATGTGTCATTAGTATAGGAAATACATTGCAGAATTGTTCTTGATAGATGGTCTTATCATTAGAGTTAATTCCTTGAACAGAGATTGTAAAATATCATTCTTTGTCATTTCACTTTTGCCTCTAAAAATTTATGAAAACATTCAGAGGTGGACAGAGTAGCAGAATGAACCTGTGTCTATCCTAAAGTCTTCACATGGGGAATGTTAAGTGTCTGCTCAGCTCAACAGTGTAACACCACCACTTTCATCGGCATCACCACCAAGGTATCATTGCCATCCTCACCTTTCCCCTCATCATTTCTAAGTGTTCAGCATCTCCACATCCATTACTGAATGTTTTATATGAATTGCTTTATTGATTCCACATCACTGCCTTCATGAGGTTACTACCAACCTCAAGGGATGAATAAGAAAAATAAGCTAGGAATTGAATATAGGCAGCCTCGTTTAGAAAACCAATATGCCTTTATGTCTTCATTAAGCCATTATATTAAGATACATAATAATCAGTGAAAAATATATTTTAAAACTTGATCAACCTTTGGAAACAAATTATTTACCTCTTTCAGATACAACAATTCATATTGGAGGTGCATGGGAGAGGAAGAGAGTTTTGGATAGACTGAAGTTTCAAAATTTTGAAACATTCAAGGAGAATAACATAAACAGTGTTCAAAAATTCTTTAAAACCAAGTTTCAGGGTGATTTGGACTTAATATTTTAACTCTTCCCAGATCATAAATTTGTTATTTCTTTATTATATTATAACAATCTCTCTGCAATTCATGTGGATTAGTATTTATATATTACTCATAAAAATCATGAAGTCCTCAAAGACAGGAATCTATATGCTCCCTTTTAAGTGCCACACAACTTACCACTGTGTGAAGCAGCTATTTAAAGTGAAATGAAGAGTTTGCATTAACAAACTAGATTTTGAATTTTATGCCTGGCCATTATTACCAATCTTGCCTTAGGCATTGTATTTTCTTTGAAACTATGAAATAGTAGGTTAGGAATAATAAATTTTTAAAAAGGAATTTGACAAAAATAAGGTAGCAAACTATCAAAGTTTAAAAAATTTAACTATTTCTAATAATTTTGGGGAAAAGAAAAATTATGTTCATAGCCCTCTGAATGATACATTGAACAAGTAAATATTCTTTTGTAATTAATTTTAACTTATATAATATTCTTGCATAATATTTGTGTAACAATATTACATATACATTATTATATTTACCATTGTTATACTTTGATATTCTAAATATTGATCATCATACTTTAAAATATGCTTTATTTTTTAATATTTGGAAGCTACCTTAGAGATCAATATTATCATCTCCAACTTACACGGGTGGAAACTGAGGCAAACATTAGCCTGATCCATTATGCTGGCTAAGTAGGCAGATAGGTTCAGCATTTTAACATGCTTGTGCATTATTCAATGTTGATGGTTCAACTAAAAATTAAATCATATCAGTAACTTTTGCGAAGTAGTGTGTCTTAAGGTTTAGGCAACATACTTTCAAACTTTGAATTACCTCCTATGTCTTGCCCAAGACTAATGGCATAACTGGCACTGGGTCCAGTTGAAAATGTTTACCTTTCATGTTCATTTGGCTTTAGAAAATAGCTAGTAGTCACAGCCCCAGTTCCAGTGAACAAGGTGGAGGAGCAAACACTGTAATGTTTTTATTCAACATATAGCACCATAAAAGTTTTGCTTGGTTCAGGACATTGAGGTTGCCATGAAAAGAAACAAAATAGTACTCCCAGGATTGCTTCAGGATGTGATTAAAAATGATGGGATAAGTATGTGCAAAGCGAGTGAGCATATGCTGATGGGCAAACATTCACCATATGGATTAATTTGTAGAAATATAAAAGTTTTGATACTAAAGAATTGTTCTATTTCTCTAACATTTTAAATTTATTTTCACAGGTAAAGAGGAACAAGTAAATTATTTTTAACATTATCATATCCAGAAACTGTTCTGAAATTTCATGTGATGTCTAATCATTACTATACTCTAAATGATCCTGTATCTTCAGAGAATTGTTTGTTTGTTTGTTTTCCTTGTGGCATACATTACCCAGGGCTCTAAAATGCAGCAGTGCTAATGTTTTTATGAAAATAAGTTTCAAAAGTGTACCAAACCCTTAGAAATGAAAAAGAAAATATTTTAGACTGAAAGCTTAAGGATCAGTGCAGCATGTTCTTAACAATTTCCTTGGGGGAAATACAATTAAAATGCTACGCAAAACAAGATCCTATTCTGTATGACTGCCTCAAAGAAGAAAAGATGTGTTTTTCATGTCATCAAGAATGACACTAATTGTTTCACCATCTTGAAATAGTTCATCTTTGTTTTGGTAATCTCTGGATCTTTGTTCTATTGTAATCTTATTAAAATGTGTCAAGTAATGAATTCTTTGGATAAATGACTTATCAGTTGTGCTTTAGGAGGTTTGCTGGTACACTTGCTTTTATGCAAGACAGTTTAATTCTAATCTGTATTTTTTTCTCAGTTAGTTGTAAAAATTAAGAAAATAAAAGTAGCTACATGGTAACTAGTTTTCCTTCTACATTTTGCTTTCATGAGCAAGAATATCTATGACCTAGTTTTTATTTTTTCTTAATTAATACAACTATCAAGATGGATGTATTTTAAAGTTATTACTTCAACAAAATGCATGGATTAAGAATGCAATTATTTTTCTTACGCTTTTTAAAAAAATCAGTTTTAGAACTTTTCAAAGTTTTAGCCATTATATTTATAACTACAAACTCGAAAAAATTATGTGTAACACTATCTTGGTTACTTTCTCTTACTGTTGAGTTAAAATACCTGATGCTCAAAGTAAAGCAAGGAAAGGTTTATTTATTACAGTTTTGAATGTTTCAATCCATACTCAGTTCTCTCCAAGGCAGGATGGCATGGCTGAGGGGCAACCATTCATGGTGGCTACAAACAGAAAGAGCAAATAGGACAAAAGAGGGAGAGCACAACTCCTTTCCACCTTTATATTGTATGTTGGCTGTGCCCCTGGACGAGTGCAGCATTCATATCACCAATCCCAGCGCTATACAATGAACCAATCATAAATGCTAGATTCAGCTGCATCCATGCATGCATGAGGGTTGGGGTGGGGGGGTCCATCCTGACACAAACCATAAAAAATGCCTCTAACACTTGCTTTCAATGCTCAGGTAATAATATTTCCATATAAAAAGTTTTTCAATGCTAGAGCAAACAGATTCATAAAAGTTTTTTGTATACCTAATAACAAAATGACACTAGAATTCTGGAGCATTACTCTTAACATTCTGTGAGTATGAAAGTGGTCTATATGTTTATCTGATTACGTGTGTTTTATTTACTGAATTTGTGTAAGTGATGCCTGTTTGCTATAGAGGTACTTTCTTGTACCTTAATCATTAAGTGCCTCAAGTATCAGGAAAAAGTTTCAACATTCAAAGAAAAATAAGAGTAAACAAATTGTAAGACTTGATTATAACCTTTTCTTCTAGCTCTTATTATGCTTTGACATATAACTCAACACTGTTCTGTTGCCTATAATTTGCATTGATGTAAATCATAACAAGAAGAAAGCATCTGCATTTCTCTATTGAGTACAACTACTGAGGCATAACTGCAGATCAAGCATGTAACGTGAAAGCAAAATTGAATCTGCCATGTTGCTTTCCTCATTGTTTTGTTAAAAGCATTAATGTTAAAGCAAAGCAATTGAGCATTTATAATCTGTTAATGCTCACAGCCAGCCCAGACGCATGTAAGACACAAATCACAAACTTCATTTAATGTTGAAAAAAGCAAGATTTGTAAAAGCTGAGTGTCCTTTGTGAGGTAGCAGAAGGGCCATGACCTACTACCACATCTGAGTTTTAGTTTAATGCTCATTTCCAAGGCCATGAAGGAAATTAGTATCTATTGTTTTCCTCCTCTCTGCAGTTTGGTGTCATGGAAGCTAGAGGAAATATCTTTAAGAATGAAACACATTACAATACTTTGTTATATATTTGCAAAATTCTTTGGAAAATGTTTCTTCCGTATTTAGTTTCTTTTCAAGTTACCTCATTGAAGTCTATAGACCTATCAGATATACGTACACACACACACACACACACACACACACACACATATATATATATATATATATATATATATATATATATATGTATGTATATATATTTGAATACTTGAATCCGTGTTAAGTGTGGTATAGACATAGCAATTCTCCAAAAAGAACATAACCATTACATATTGGAAATACACATTAATTTAAAAGAGGCTATTTTAAGAAATGCATTTCAAGGAATTGACTTACATGATTTGGGAGACTGGCTATGCAAGTCAATGCAACATGCCCTCAGGAAGGCTGGCCTAAACCTGAAGCTTGAACTAAAGTGAATGAATATCTGTTCACCAAGGGATATCTTCCTCTTTTGGTCTCCTCCTGCTTTTAAAACTTTTTAATTGAATCTGTTCCACTCAGACTATCTAGATAATCTTTGTTAAGTCAACTGAGTACAAAATTTAGATACAACTTTGAAATATCTTCACAGCAGTTCCTAGTTTAATGCTTGATACAATGCCCAGAAACTTTAGTATATTACCCAGGAACATCAAAAAGATCATTGCCATATTGAATAAGTATCTGCACAGACTTTAGGAGCAGTACACAAGTGGAGGATCAAGAAGACACCTTAGCTTGGGAGTTCTTACTTTCTAGACCCTCAGCTGTCTTTCTTCTAAAATTTACACATGATATTAAGCCTTTTGAAAATGTTAAATGAAATGACTGCTCACCTGAAAAGTCTTCCCCCAAACTCCAGTTTACATAAGATTTTTGCATTGTTCTTTTACCTAGTTAACACAATGGTTTTTCAGATTGATTAACTCTGTGTATACTTCTTTCTACCTAGTTGTCTTCCTAGATTATAGAGGTGAATATTATATTTTTGTTTCCTCACTATTGTATCTCGTTAGCTATGCCATTCTCTAAGAAGTCCTATAACTAATTTCAGTCAGACAGATGTATAAACAGGCCTCAAATTTTGTGAAGCACTTAAATAAAGAAAGCTATTCATAAAAGAAACAAATTTTTCTTACCTGAGATTAATTTGTTTAGTGTAATCTGCTAAAAATTGAAAAATATACTAAAACCTTTGCTCTGAGATTTAGTACAGTAGAATATGCCAGTTTATTCAATTGGTACAAATGATCAATAAACAAAATAATTAAGCTCTATTTTTCTCTTCTTTGAACAATAGAATGCAATTTACAATTTTGCAATTCCAAATTAAAATGAGAAAATAATAAATAAAATAAAACTAGAAGCAAACAAGGGATGAGAGGCTGTTGTCCAGGGCTGAATTCTAAATCCTGGGCCCTAACACAGTTTTTCTGACAGCTGTCACTGCAAATCAAAGCCTCTGATAAACAGACTGCTCTTCATTCCAGCTGTGCTGACAGAGGTTCAGAGAAGATTATGTCTGATAATAGAAATTCAAAATAGTGACAACTTTGTTACTAACCGTTCATCACTTCAGATGAACACCAAAAGAACTTGTCCTGTCCTGGAGATGGGATTTGGTATAGAAACATCAATCAGAAAAATACCTTCTAATCCAAGGTTATTTATATCAACATCTCAGACTTGTTTAGGAAGGCTAAGAAAGCCACCCCGAAGGAGGCACAGAACATGATTGAATTTGCCCAAGGTCATGTCCCTAGTCCACACGGGAATTGGTCATCACAACTCCACTCCCAACACCTCTGCACTAATCAGTACTGTATTCTCTACCTTATATGGAGCAAAAGGTCAAAATCAGAGGCGAACTGTATAATAACCTCTATCTTTTTCAAACTATCAAAGTTTTTTTTTTTCCTGAGAAAGAAGTGGAACTTAAAATTAAATTAGTGACAGAAAGTTTATTATGTGGTTTCTAGATGACAGAGAGTCAGAAAATGATAAAAAGAGAACTTAAAAGGGAGCGAGAGAAAAGTAACATGTGGTTCTTCTGTATGGTGTGATGCTAGAAATTTATAAAAATAACACTAACCAGGGGAGCTCTTTTTTTAAAAATTGTATTATGATAAGATGCCTGTATTGTAAATTTGAATAAAGAGTTTTTTCTCAGATCATATAATTAATTACACTACAAAAATTTGTGTTCTAAATCTTTTGTTACAACCAAAAATATCTTATTGAATTTATAATACATGGTGTACAAAAGTACGATTTCTAGAGAACTTTTGGGAAATACATGTCTTATATATGGTTAAGATGTACCAGGGTAATACACTCAGCTATAGAACAAATGTCTCAGCAAAATGAATAGTTTCAAGACCAGATTCCTGAATATTTTTCTCATGTTTGGTTCTCTAAAGGTGAATTTACAGATGATGGATTACATAGAGGCAGAGTATTAAGCATACTATCCTAGGAAGCAAATGATTCAAATTGAATCCTAATCCTATGATTTTAGTAAAGCAGGACACTTTTCCCATCCTGTTACAAGAGTATCATTATGCAGGTTAAACATATGCTACTATATACTTTCCAGACAGTAAATATGCATACTCTTTGAGAACTATATCTTGTATATATGATTTATTTATTACAATAATAGATAACAAATATTGGACTTACATTTATTTTACTTCCCATTGTGATAAAGCATTTGAGATATCGTCCTCTTGTTTGCATTTTACATCATCTTTTCCTTCATGGCAGGTAAGTAGTTGAGATGTGCCCTTGAGATTTCTTGCCAAGTCAACTTGCTCATTTGCTTAATACATTGATTTTTTTTTCTGTGATCTCCTGTTTGTGCAGTTCTGCAGCACTCTGAATTGGATCTCATTTTCCAATTTTCATGGAGAGAACCGATATTATCTCCTTCAATCTCAATGTTAATTGTCTTTACTTTTTGCTATTTATCCATACCATAAAGTTGCATCTTAATTTTGTCATGGTTTCAAGTAGAATGGTAGACTCAATCTGAGCTGAGAATTCTGACTTGGGTTCTAATCATATATCACCAATCCCTTTTGATTGTGGAATTTCACCTATTAATTGATTAACTTAAGTGAATGTGTAAGAAGTACTTCCTAAAGGAAGGCAAGAATGATGCTGGGCTTGGTGGAACCTGCCTATGATGAGTATGCTAGTGGGCTAACGAAGGAAAATGGTAAGTTTGAGCCTATACTGAGCAACTTAGAAACTTAGAGAGACATTATTTAAAAATAAAAAAGGATGTGGAAACAGGTTGATTTATAGGTTCTGGGTTCAATCTCCAGCACAGCAAAAGAACAAAAATAATGCAAGATAAATGATAACACTTTATATTCTCACTGAATTTCAGCTAATAGTGAAATGAAAATGCATTAAAGAATCTAAAGTACCCGAAGTCTCCGCAGTGACAGAGATTTCATAGCAGGTGGTGTTTTATTACTGGCTGAATTAGGTTGCCAGGAAGATGGAAAAAAAGAAGTAAGTTTCAACTAAGGATGTGCAAAGATTGCACAGAGCAAGAAGGAGAAAGTGTAGAAATACGGTTGGGAAAATGGAAAAGAATCAGAGTGCAAAGGTGTAAATTAATGTGAAGTAGAACCTAAATGCTGATGAGTGTGTGGACAGTGTCACCTCTGCTTGGGATCTCATCCTGCCATCTGAATGACTTGGTTGCTTTATTTATCTACCCTCTCACATGTACCATTAACTTTAAAATCAGCTATTTTTGTTATCATAATTAAGATATGCTATGTCTTAGTAAAAACTAGAAAAGTCTGATATACAGACACTGAATACGTATGAAAATCTGTATGTATCCTTAATATAAATTCAATTCTTGTGTGTATATGATAGGCATATTTTTAAAAAAGATGTACTATTTCAGTTCCAATTACATTGATGTGGGTCTTTTCACTCTTTCTTTTGCAAAGTTTGGCTGTAAGTTAAGTACTTTGTTAGTTCTTTCAAAGAACCAACTCTTCAATTCCTTGATTTTTGTGTTTTTATATCAATTTTGTTAATATCTGCTCTGAGATTTATGATTTCCCTCCTTCAGCTAAGATTGGGTTTGGACTGTTGGGTTTTTTTTAGTATATAAAGATTTACAATTAAGTTACTTATCAATATAGTTAGAGGGCCAGGGATATAGCTTAGTGGTACAGTGCCTGCCTGGCACGAGCAGCATTGTGAATTTTATTGTAGGTACCAAATAAATAAATTAATTTAAAAAATATAATTAGAAATGCAAAAGATGAAATCACAGTGAATAACACCCAAATATGGAAGATTTTAGTAACTGCTATGAGAAATTGTTCTCCAAAAAATTGTAGACTTTAGAGGAGATTCCGTCACACAAATAAATTATCAAAACTGAACCAAAAAGACATAAAAATGGTGATAAAACTAATAACAAGCAATAGAACTGAGGCAGTAATTTAAAAAACAAACCTACCAAGTAATGAAAACCTACGATGTGATAGATTCAGTGCTGAGTTCTATAAGAACTTTAACACTCTCAAAGTTTTTAATGTAATTGAAAAGGAATGAATATTTTCAATTTTTTTTTTTTTACTGGAAACAAGCATTACTATGATTTGAAAATCCGATAAGGACCCACCTCAAAAATAAATCTACATGCCAATCCCCTTAAGAAACAAGGATGCAAAAATCCTGAATAAAATATTAACAAATAGAGTGCAATAAATTATCAAAGGACGATACCTCACGACCAAGTAAGTTGTTTCCCAGGGATGCCAGCACAATAAATGTAGCACACCACATAAACACACAAAAGAACAGAAATTGCATGATCCAGTCAGTAGATATAGGAAAGGCCAACACTCATCCAACCAAGACCCATTCCTGATAAATGCCCTGAAGAAAATAGGTCTAAAGGACTTTACTTCAATCTGATAAAGGACCCTTACAACAAAGCAAAGGTCACTGCCATAGTAAATGTGGAGAAGCTGTAAACTTTTCCTCTAATATCAAAAACAAATCAAGGCTGTGCATAATCTGCATTTCTGTTCAACAGAGCACTTGAAACATTAGGCAAATCAATCATACAAGAGAAATAATAAAAGTTATGTGTGTATAAAAGGAAGAAATTAAATTGTGACTCTTGCAGGTATCATGCTTTATACGGAAGAGCCCCAATAACATACAAAGAAGAGTTCAAAATCAACATACAAAAATCATTAGTGCTTCTGTACACCAACAATGAACACATCAAGAAAAAGGAAAACAATACCATTGTGTATAACATCTAAAAATTTAATAATCAGAAATTAACTTAATCAAGAATCTAAAGATCTCTACCAAAAAACAAAACAAACAAAATGCAACTCAAGAGGAGACCAAAGAAGGTATCAGAAAACAGCAGTTATTCTTTTTTCCTTGAAGAAATACCTAAAAGGAAACCATTGAAGCCTCAACACCAAACTTCTACATTTATGACTAAGTTGTAAAGTAGCAAAAAATATTTCATATTTCAAATTACCATGAAGCCATTCATACTGATCTGTGTCCTCCTTCCAAGTTTGCTTTCTGTTACTCACCTATGCAGTGTTGTGTGGAGACTGATTCCTGCTCCTCATCCAGTACTAAGTCTTATGGTCACCCCAACAAGAAGGGCAGTGCAAGGGCATAGACCATGCCCCATGATAATGTTATCTGTGTCCTGTAGGGCCACAGGGTACACAAAGGAACACTTTGTGTTGGAAATGTGTGATCAAATTACAGCCAGTACAGTTTTCATGAATAAACAGCTTGAAGATATCAAAACAAATACAATTTCAAAATATTTGCCTGTGGAAAAGAAGTCTTTTTCTAGTTTGAGCATGGGTATCCTTTTGACTATTACAGTACCTGAACTATATTTTTTAAAATTTTCTTTAAAGAGAAATAAAGCAAAACAAAAATTGTAGTAATAATACAGAATTTCAAAATAGGTAAGAAATCACTAGTTCATAAATTACATACTGCCATCTTAGAAATAGTTGTTCAAGTTACAAAATTAAAGCATACAAAGTGAACATTCAAACAGTGAGACTACAAACAGTTCTGCTCAATGATCCAACAAAAAAACTTAGTAATATGGTCACCTATCTTACACATTTAAATATCCATGCAGTTATATCCTTTAGAGCAATTTGTTGTCTTTTCTTTTTTACAATAGCAATTACACATTTTGGTTTAATTACTTCTACAGTTTGTTTTGTTTTTTCTTTTTGTTCTGGCTATACGCATATAGCCATGGATCGCATTTGAGATATCTTCATTTATGACTATTTTGCTCCTATTATATGTGGCATTTACTACTGATTATCCACTCTCTGCTAGTTCAAGAAGAATATAAATAGTTCAAATATCCTCATTTCACTGTACAGCTAGTGTAAAGTTTTATGCAAATTAACACCATGTAGGGAAACTGCCATTTGGCATAATGGGACATTTTTAATTATAGTGTACCAAATTACTATAAACATAATTAATGTTGCTCCTTCCAAAGTAGACATTTATAAATTTATTTCAGTTTTATGTATTAAATTGATGATTCATAAGTTAAATCACTGTCTGTCCATCCTGACTACGCAAATAATCTGTAAATCGTTTGTGTATTTTTTTTTTTAAGCAGGGTGTCACTATACAGTGCAGGCAAACCTGGAACTTGCTCATGTAGCCCAGGCTGGCCTCGAACTCATGGCAGTCCTCCTGCATCAGCCTCTCAAGTGCTGGGATTACAGACATGCATCACCATACCTAGCAGCAGAAGAGAGCTAGGTCATCTCACACATTCAGCATCAGACAGAACAGGCCAAGGCCCTCATGTAAAAGGTGATGCTTCCAACAAACTTTTAAAATCCTTCCATCAGCTTTAACTAGCTCTAACTGTACAGCAAATTACTCTTGTTAAATTTTAAAATCTGAATCGTCAAGAAGTTTATTTATTGTCTCATAAAATCTTCGAAGAATACTTAAGTATAAATTTTACATTTTGAGTATAGTAAATATGAATAAATTAAGTAATCCTAGCTCATCATTAATGCAGCAACATTAGCATTAATATATGTTTGTTTTTATATTTCTTAATCCTGTTTCCTAAAAACTCAGGTAAATGTTATTACTGACCACTTCCCCATGGTTTCTATAATTTTGGCTTTCATTTACCGACTCCACCAATAAACAAATATGAATATAATGATCTCATAAAAATCACATGAAAAAATTACACTGAATCATTTTTGTTTGGAACAAGAAGACAATAGTCATCTTTTGTTGAGAATGAATACCATATGCATAAGTGAAACAAGTTATATATTTGAGTGAGCTTAATTTTTGTACAAACTATATGAAGTCAGAACTAGTAGGATCTTATTTTGAAAGGGGGAAATTCAAACATAGGAGTTAAATTAGGTAAATTAAATCAGTTAGTGAAATGTAAGCATTGTCCAGCATGACTGATTCATAGTATTCCTAGAAATTTATAAAACACAGTATCTGCCCGTGATCTTGACATTATAGTAGGCAGGCGCTTATGCCGCTGAGCTAAATCCCCAGCCTCTGTAGTTCCTATAAGACATCTAGGAGAATCCGTTAAGAGACCAGGAAAAGACCATAAAGAAAAATATGCATGCTTTCTTAACCATACTGTACCTGTAGCAAAAGGAACAGCTTATATTAGGTCAGAGTGCCACCAGCAACCACTTGTGTGACACTTGTGTTTAAGGGAGTGCTGTGATGTTCTTAAAAGTTAGATGCTATTTTTTAACCTACGTGCTTGAAGATTCCACAAAATTAGAGAAATTCTCAGGATCCACAAAACTGGAGAAATACTTCCAGTATCAAGGAACTCCAACTCCTACAGAAAACCAGAAATATCTTTCATCCAACTTTGGTTTCTACTCTGACATAGATAAAAACCTTCAGACCATTTTACCTAGGTCTGGGTGTAAGAGTTATTAAAAAGCACTCTGTCTTGATTAACCATTTTGGATACAATTATTCTTTTGAGAGACCAGTTGATTTCTGGGATGAAAAATAGAGAGAGCTGATCAAAATAGGCACAATGAAAGAATTACAAAGCCTAAAGTAATGGCTTGCAACACAAAGACAACTCTAGTTTTCTTATTTCAGCAGCCTTTATCAATCCAGTCACATTATCTTTCCCACCATGGCCCCTTCACTAACCTGACTGGCTAGAACCCATTCTGCTTAGATCAGCCTCAGTGTGCCAGATGCAACTGCTCACCCAGCTGAATTATCCAGATAGCAATGGGGTCTTCACTGACATTGCACAATCTTCTTCCATCTTTGTATTATTTATTCAAAAGTAGTTCCTTTTAAAATTATGGTTAGCATTGATTTTATGTGATCAGCTTAGCCAGTTGTCAAACAACTGTGTATACACCCAAAATTTTCAAACATTGTACTTAATGAGTGAATACTTGAGTTCATTTTTAGGAAGTACTTAGAGTGTATGAAATTCTGATTGGAATGCAGAATGGGGCTTAAAATAGTATTAATGCACTACTTCAAAGAAGACTGGAAAAATGTTCATCATCCACATGTAAGAAGTGAGTGATAGAGTGTTGGTGTTGGGATGGAATGTTGGGATTCAGTGTACTTTTTCATATGATTTTCATGAGATCACTATATTCATCTTTGTTTATTGGTGGAGTAAATAAATGAAAACCAAAATATTGGAAACCGTGAGGAAGTGGTCATAATAACATTTAACTGAGTTTTCATCCACATGAAAGAAGTAAGCGATCGGGTGTTGGTGCTGGGATGGGTTAGGTGGATGCTGTTGAAATATACATATATAGTTCTTAATATACATAGTTATGTAGAATTTTGGGTTTTATTGTGTCATTTTCACACAGATTTATACTTTGATGGTCAAGATTTAACAAAAACTACATCTTCACAAGCTTGTCTTTTTAGTACAGGTTACTTTGATAAATCTCTCATGTGTTACTGTATAGACAATGAGACCAATATGCCAGTATCTTTATTTACCAAAATAACTAAATAAGTTTGAAATCTTATATCCAGTCCAGCCAAAGTGACATTATTTCTATATATAAAACATTTTCCAAAGTAGAACATTTTTCAACATTTTATGGTTGCTAGTCCAAACCACATGTGTCTTAAAAACTTATAATAAAATAAAATGACTGATTTTTTTTTCTTTTTCTCTCCAAAGAAGAAGAAATTCATGTCCCTCAGCACTGAGTTCTCCAGTGGATCCCATAATGTTTGGGTCACCATTCAAAGCTCTATTTTTGAAACCCTGCTGTCCTCTGAATCTCATCACCTTTTTTCAGGCCACCTTGATTCTTGTAGGTCCCCAGTCCATCACACCTGCCACTGTCTCTGCCAGTACTCTCAGTTAAGTATTTCCTTAAGGCTTTCTTCCAAAGAAAAAACATTGAATTGTTGTCAACAATCTCTCTTTTCCTTCCCTTTGTCTTATGTTTCCTTATAAATTTATCAATAACTAAAATTGTTGTTTATTACCCTTTCTTACTTAGGTGTATCACAAGGAAAAATCTTTTTAGAGCTGTCCGCCAAACTACCTATTTATTGTTGAGTGGACTGATCAATGAAATAAAATTTAAATGAGTTATGTGTTACTATTTAATAACTCTTAAAATACGTTGGATTATACTTGCTATAGAATTAATATTCAGTGAGGTAAACTTTGTATAAAGTTTGCAAAAAGTAAATTCACCACGTGAAAAGAATCAGTTCATAGGGAGAAAAAAAATCAAGGAGCTTCAAAGACCACATGGTGATGATACTGATAATGACTTGTCATGTAGGAGGCGCTCTGAGTTCCAGGTGGTGTGGTAGATGCTTATATGCACTATTGTATCTTAACATTTTTATGATAGATCATATTATACCATCTCACAGATGAGAAAACTGAAGTTGAACAGGTTATATGAATTCATAACAAGGATTGATTTTATCCATTTGGGCACTAAATCCTAGTTTATGTGAATTCAAAATCTGTGTCTTTAACCTTCCAGCTATATTTTAAAATAAATATCCCACCCTGGGATGACTGTGCCATAGATATAAACATCAGTTTACTGAGCATAGCATGACCTCATTTCAGCAAATACAGTTGCTAGGTTAAACTCTATCACTTTTTTTCTAATTAGATAAGGGATACATAATGTTCTTTAGGAATACTAATTTTCGCATGTATAAAACAGAGTAACACGTTAATGTCTAGTGAATATTAAATTAAATAATTCATGTAAAACATTTAGCACAGTGTTTATAGCATAATGATTACTCCTGAAAGGCTCTTCCTCTCCCTTCAACCCAGTCTGATGATGGACCTGATTATGAGATCAGTTGCTTACAGAATACTTATTATGTATTTGTTAAGGAAGGTAGTTTCCTCTTCAAATATCTACTTACTGATACATAACATTTCTGGGAAAATCAAATATAGTTAAGTAAATATTGTAAAAATATCTTTGCAAATTCAAGTCTATGTGACATGTTTTTAGTTAGCTTAGTTCTTCAGATTTTAAATAAAAACAATTCTCAGAAATTTCTGTGTAGTTTCTTCATTATTTAAAATGTGTTAATACACCTAAACCATCTCCTATTAAATGAAAAGTAAAGGCCAGTATTCCTACAATTTATATAGAAATAGTATCTAAAATACTCTATTTAATGAATTTTTTCTTGTATCCAAGTGTTTTCAGATTGATCAGTCCTCTTTATATGTCACTAGAAACCCATCTGGCTCACAAGAGAAAAAACATTTTGGTCTTCTTTGTAGATATCCATTTTCACTTTTTGCTCCTATTAGCTTTTTCCCAAAAGAACACATGCCTCTTATATCTCTTAGTAGTATGATAAACAGATATCAGAGTCATTTTCTTCTATTTTTGTGCACTATTTGAAGTTATGTAAAATTCAAGACATCACGATTCTGTGTGGCATATTTTGTTTTTTTTTTCACTACATTACTTTATATCTTTATTATTTACCTGTTTGTTAATATTCTGCTACAATTTCGATCTCACATGTGCTCAAAAGGCCAATACATTAATGGTTGGGGCCTCAGTTTGGCACTACTGAAAACTGAGGCAGCTTTTAAGAGGTGAAGTCTAGCGACAAGTTTTAGGTTGTTGGAGGTATATTTTCAAAGGGGATGCAAGCAATGGGTCTCGCTCTTTCTCTCTTTGGATCCCTGGTTGTCACAAAATGAGAAACTTGATTTATCATTTGCAACCTGCCATAGAATACTGCCATGCAGCCCACCTGCCAGCTGTGGACCGAAGCATTTAAAACTGTAGGCTCAAATGTACTTTTTCTTTTTCAGAAATCATCTTCTTCAGATACTTGTTATAATCTGGTCATCTAACATACATGCTGATGTTTATTTGAAAATTTCTTTAGAAAGACACATGGGCTTGGAAGTTGTGTTTGTCAACTTTCTATTATTATAACAGATATCTAGAAATAACCGCGGGGTTTCAGAAAGTGATTAGATCATGGGCATGTGATACTCCTCAGTGGGTTAGAACCCTGATAATTTTTTTAGCTAACTTTGACATTGGGACAAGGCGTGTCACTGGGGTTATCTCGCTCTTTTTTCTCTTACCTGCTCTCTGTTTTGCTGCCATGCCATGAGCAAGCCTTTGACATACTCTGGTTACTTTGAAGTCAGCCTCCTAGAGGATTGAAACCTCTAAAAACGGAGTCAAAATAAACCTTTCCTCTTTCAAGTTTTGGATATCGGGTGATGTGCACTAGTGATGAGAAAGTAAACAAGGCAAGCAGCTTAAAGGGGGATGTTTTTACTCTGCTTCATGACTTCATAGATTTCTGCCCATGTTTAGTTGGTTTCATTAATTTTTGGCCAGTGGCAGGTGGAAGGGCATGGTGGAAGAAAGTTGCTCACGTCATGGCTGCTAGGAAGCAGAGAGTGAGAGTCAGAGAGGAAGGGGCTGGGAACAAGATACAGGACCCCAAATCATGCTGCCAAAATCCAGCCCCTTCAAGTAGGCCCTTCCTAATAATGCTTTCAAATTATGAATCCACCTATGAGATTCCCGTTGATGAAACTAGCACCCTCATGATCCGATCACCTTCTGAAAGCCCCATTTAGAACACAGGTGTGTTTCAGAGGAATATTTCAGATCCAATCTGTCATACATGCACAGAATTTCTATCATCACTTTATTTTGTTATGTCATTTATTTTTTTATTTTTGCACTTGGTAGAACTAAAACATATTCTAATAAATAATAACTTTTCAACTGTTATACTACTTTTCCTTGATGAGTTCTACCAAAAGATTGTATGTAAATTTGTTTTTACACTATAAATTCAATTAAATCCATCTGTTAATACTAATCAGATAGTTTAGATTTTAAAAATATTTTGGAATTGTTTTTGGCTTTTAAATATGTAGGATAGGGGCCATAGGACTTTTCTATGTTGCTGAAAATGATAAATATTTTAGGGATACAGGTCACATGATACTTATAATCACTAAGTTCGATCATAATGTGAAAATTACAATAGATAATACAAAAATGAATGATTGTGGCTTAGTTCAATGAAACTTTATAACAAGATACCACAATTTGAATTTTATTTCAAATTCATAGATCAAAATATTATTATTTTATTATTTTCAAATACTTTAACTGATATGAAATAATTCTTACCTCAAGGATTTATAAAAGTTAATAGAATTGATGGACTGTATCTGACACATAGACATTAGGGAACTGAGTCATCAAATAGATTATTTCATTTTTCAGATAATATCCAGGTCAGAATTCTGTACTTTTATATAAAGAATCTTTCATTATTGATTTAATTTTGTAGTGATGACATGATTTTAAAAAACATAAATGAAGAAGAAAGAGAAGAATATATAAGATCTATACAATGAGTTAATCAAAAGAACAACTCAACAATTAGAGTTTTTAAATTAGGAGATAAATACAAATATATGTTTCAAGAAAACAGAGCAATGCAAATGAAATTTTATGTTCTTAACCTACTCAAAAATATATATCTGAGAAGTTGATAAACACCTTTATTCCAAACAAATAATAATGTGGATTAAAAATTGTTTTAAAAGTCACAGTATAACTATGAGCAAAATATAATTTCAAGATAAGGACAATGCCCAACAGTAATAGCATGAGTTGAATTTGAAGTATTGTCATTCACTTGCCAACCATAAACAGAAATGTTTGTAAGTAACTGAGAAGCAGGGCATAAGACTTGTTATACTTGAGATAATATAAAAATTACAGTTCACAGAAAGTGAACCACCTAGATACCAACCAAAGACAAGTTATCTACGGGCAAATTTTAGTTCATAGACTAGTAGTTCTGGTTTATAAAATTGGATTTGATTATACACCTATTTAGTGATAGAAAGAAAATATCTGGATGCAGCTTCTTCATTTTCCCAAAAATTATCCTGTAAGGAAAAGGAAAAAAAAAAAAAAAAAAAAAAGGAAAAAGAAAACACTCTACTGTGCATTTTCCAAGAAGAGGTATGATACTAAAATTTTCATTTTTCCATTACCTTCAGACTTGTCTTTCTTCAGTAATGTTATATCAGCTATGTAGAGACACAAGATGAAAATGAACATAAGCAATAATCATGAACTATTGAAGACTGAGTATTGAGCTGAGGTAGATACAAGGCTTTCTTTCAGTTGCTCAGAATAGGATAGAAACCACAAGTTCATGCACAAACAAACACTCCAGAAAATGGAAAAGGGAAAAAAAAATTCCTAATGATACATGCACAGTTAAAAAGTTACAAACACATCTTGAAGCAATCCATAATGGAATATCAGTAATATTAAAAAGGAAAATAATTATAATACATGTAAAACTTCTATGATAAAAAATAGCTTAAACTATTCAGACAGTTAACGAAAACTTTAAGCCAGGGTATGCTGAAAAATCAGGAAACTGTAATCAAGTAGAATTTTATATGAAGTATATAGTTATAATAACCACATAAATCGATGACTAAAGCATAAATCAGATATATAGTTCTGGAGTCATTAACTGAAGTAAATGATAAGATAAATATAATTCAAAGAAATAGAAAATATGAATAAACTTGTAAGCATTAAAGAGATAATGAATAAGCATATATTTATATTTGAATGTCTTTCCCAGAATTGAAGAAAGATAGGATCCCTCACATGGAAGAATCACATTGAATTTTGAGAGTACAATTAGAATTCACTAACAATTGCTCACAAGGAAAATGCCTATTACTATTACAAAGTATAAGAGTTTAAATATTATACTAAAGATTTCTTTAGAGTAATGAGAAAAATAGATTGATAATTGGCTGCTTTTCAGTAATAATTCATGATTTAAGGTCACTGATTGATACTTTAAAGTACTTGAAAAAATGGTAAACTTAGATTTTTATTCAAAGCTAAATTATCAGCCAATAATATCATATTAAAGTCATTTTGAGACATTTAAAAGATTGATAGTGAATTAGTTATTTGCTGATGTTAAAATATATATTATATTTTCTAGGAAGATGTTAAACCCAGAAAAACAATGTTGAATTTGAAATCAAATATATTAGATTGAAATTTATTATCAAATATATTAGTAAGTACTTTGGTAAATAATAATTTTCTAATATATAAGAGTATATTAGACTTATATATAAGACATATATATATATATATATATATATATATATATAGATACCAACCAAAGACAAGTTTTATATATATATTAGACTTAGAAAACTTTGAACTAGTATTTCAAAGGTTATTTATTAAATCACTGAGGGTTATGCGTTTAAAATCTAGCAAGAAATTATCTTTGTCCTTAATAGAAGGATAACTGGTTTTTATTTTTGTTTGTTGGTTTCATTTTGGTTTTTGTTATTGTTCTTTTCCTAAACATCATGATCCTTGCCACACTCTTAAGCATGTTTTTTCCTGAGATGGAGTCACTAAATGACTTCCAGCCTGACTTCAGACTGGCCTCAAATGATCCCTTGCTCAAACTCCAAAGCAGTTGAGTTTATAGCTATGTATCACTATGCCCATCTCATTCAACAAGTTTTACACACACACATACTTATACATATGAATATATGAAGAATAAAATTGTCTATAGTTGAGTGTTACTAAATGGGATAACTAAGATTCAAATTCAATTTTTAGGATTATATATATTTCTTAATATATATATATATATATATATATATATATATATATATAACTTCTTGGTTCCTTTAAGTGATCATGTGGCAATTGATGTCTGTCAAAGGCCTGTTCTGTGCCCAACACAGTGTCATATTACTTCCTGAAGCAATGTATGAAAATCAGCTAGAATATTCTATGTGGGACATATGAAATAGAAATACATATTATGAAATGTACATTATAATTATATTTACATTTAAAAGATAATATATGACTAAATATGTAAAATAAATATAGAATAAATATGATGATTATGAAATATCAACTGGTATATTTGCCTAAATATATGCTAAAAACATTCATTTTGATTTAAAGGAAGAAGCTCCCAAACTACTGGATGTCTGGTACAAGTTCCTATTCTCTAAAATCCAAGAATGAATTTTAGGAACAATGGAGGTTAAGAGCAGAACATACTTATTGAGAGAAAGAAAGTTTCTATCTGAGAGACACGCAGAACAGGCTCTGGGTGGGTTGGCAAGGATCCTGCCTTTTCAAGGGATCTTTATAGAGCAAAACCTCAAGGTGAGGTGGTCTATGGTGGAGAAAAATGGGAACTTGCAACGCAGGTGGTCACGAGGTGGGACAGAATGATTGTCAGCGAGTAAGATTGCAAGTGTAATTTCTCAGGTAAAATTGATTAAATCAAGATCAAATGGGCAGATGAGTCAGTCATGCAGCAAGCAGGAAGGGATATAGAATAGGGTCCTGGGGTCTTTGCTGGTAAGGAGCTGGGTTAATGGCTCCTTCTGGCTTCCTTAGGGTGATTGATACCTATTTAGAGTATCAATCCTTGATGTTTATACTTAGGGAGTGGTTGCATTTGTTTTTCCTTTTGTCTTGAGATATGGCCCAAAGCAGAGTTTTCCATTACCTCCAAGGTTAAAAGACATCTGGTCTTCTGAACTGGATCCATCAAAGGCCCAGCCCTTATGACTTAGCTGTCAATAACCATTTCATCCATATAATGTCTTCTCCCTTTTCTGCCTGCTCTCTCATTCCCCGTCCCAATCTCTGAAATTCTAACTGCTGGATTTCTGTCCTCTTTCCTTAACTAGTCAATTAATTAATTAATATCTGTAGTGGTTGTTTATATGAGAAGATGTGTGATACTTAATTTTTGAGACAGTTCCATCCATTATCCTATAAATTAAGTGATTTTATTCTTCATGGCTGAATACTTTAATGTTATTTTGTGTATATGTGCCACATTTTCTTTAACCATTTTTCTGTACATTGGCATCTTGGCTATTTCCAAGACTTAGCTCCTGTACATTGTGCTGTTATAACCATGAGTATGCAGGCACCATTCTATTATGCTATCTTTAATTCTTTCTGCAATGTACTGCAGAGTGGTATGACTGCATCAACTGGCATCTAGTTTTAGAATTCTTTTTCTTTTTTAACAGTAGGAAGAATTTATTGAGAGAAAGCTTCTGTCTGAGAGGGACAGGAGGGGCCCTGGAAAGTGGTTGCCTGTCAGCCTTATCTCTCAAGGGTATTTTATTGAGCAAAGTCAGAAGGTGAAGCAGGTTTAAGGTGAGAAAGAACTATAATCAATCAATAAGTTTACAAGTACAGTTGCTTAGGTAATATTGATCCAATGGCAAGTTGTAGGATGAGTGTGAGGTGGAACAAAATTACTGCCAATCGATAAGTACACGGCAAGTATAGTTGCTTGGGATACTGGTTACATGGGGATCAAATGAGGGAAAAATCATATAGCAATTGCTCATGCGCAGACAAGGACTTGCCTGGAAGTGGTGGGTTAAGGAGGTTTGGTCATCCGCCCCAAAGAGCTTGATTCCTATTTAGACTATGAATCACTGCTGTTAATCTCTAGAGGAAGTGCATGGATGAATAGTCCTTTTTCTTGAAGCCTAGCCTTCAGTGGATATACTTCCAACCACAGTTGTCTTCTCTACTGACCTGTTGAGAGCCTAGCTATGACTGGCTCCCTATAATATTCCTACCCAGCTTAGACATGTTCAATAATCCTCCTCTGAAGAGTACCCCTGCCTGCTGTGAGAGGGCAAGGACTGAAGACTGATTCAGCTACTTCCAGCTAAAGAGATTCTTAGTTGTGATCTGACCGCAGTCAGAGATACTTTACATTGGATCTATCTAAAGGCCCTACATAGAAACCAGGCGTTCTTCTCTTGGGTAGGCATACAGTTTTAAAGCTGGAAGAGACAACTAAGTATGCATTTAACAATTAAATATGCATAGGTCAAACAATAAAATCAACAGGATAATTATGAATCCAATCAACAAAGTTTTCCATCAGGAGGAGTCAGTGATAATTTTCTATAAAGAGGATAAAATGAAGGCCCAGAGAATTTCAGAATTGACATGACATTGATCTGTTAACTTGTATCTTTAATAGCTATTGAGAT
Source organism: Cavia porcellus (assembly GCF_034190915.1). NCBI lineage: Eukaryota > Metazoa > Chordata > Mammalia > Rodentia > Caviidae > Cavia > Cavia porcellus. The sequence goes on from NW_026947492.1 coordinate 52,619,980, forward strand.
GTTAGCCAGAGGATCAGTATGTACACACAATGTTCTGATTTTATAATTGCAAAAGTATCCTCTCACGTTGCTGTTAGATTATCTAATGCCATCTGATTTTAGAGGACGACTTGCCTCATTAATTTTAGTTCATTCAGAAGACAAAGACCAGCTGCAGTGTCATTTAAGGCCCACTGAGTATCGTTAGGTAAGGCCTCAGTGTGGTGCATGACATCCTCTAATCCTAGGGAGGGGATAAAAATAGAAGCCAATGATTTTACCAGTGAAACACACTTGTAGACAATTGATGCTGTAGTTAGGGCAAGCTTACAGGTTTGTCAGTACTTTTGACATTTCTTTTTTGTAACTGTTCAGTCTAGGTTCTTTTTTTTATTGCTGAGACAAAATACCCAACACCTAAAATTAAGGAAGGAACGATTTATGTAGCTTACTGTTTGTGGATGTTTCAATCCATAATCATCTGGCTCGAGGGCAGGGTGGCATGGCAACAGGGCAACACTTCAGGACAGTAGCCAGCATAAGCATCCAGAGCAATAGAGAGGGAAGAGAAAGCCTCTTTTTCACCCTTATATACTACATAGGTCAACCCCCTTCTCCAGGGTAGGTTGTAGTACTCACAAAATCTCTGTTCCTTTCTCTTGCACAGGATGAGGATATTTACAAAGTAAGGATCCTGGATCCCTGCTTACTCTCTGTTAAACTTCTAAACCTCTCAAGTTGACACAATGTATCATCAACCATAATATCATGCAAATCCCAGCATGCATCTTCCTATCCATTCTGGAGGTAGCCAGCACCACAAATTGGTTCCACTGGACCATTGAGTGGCCCCTGAATAATGTATACACACAATAACTTTACAGGCTAAGGATTGTTTGCAGCAAACATTTAATTACCCCAGAATAAGGTGGGATGACCCCAATGGCACTCATCATCAGTACTGTCATTTAACATTTTTGAGGAATCTCCATACTGATTTCCTTAGTGGTTGTAGGAGTTTACATTCTTGTGAGCATTGTAAAAGGGTTCTGTTTTCACTCAACATCTTTATCAGCATTCATTGTTTGTGCATGGATGCTAGCCATTTGAGTGGAGACAGTATCTCAGCATAATTGGACTTGCATTTCCATAATAGCTAAAGATATTGAACATTTTTTAATACATTTTCCTCATTTATTTCTCTTCTCTAAAAAGTGTCTGTTTAATTTTTTGCCAAGTTAGATTTTTTTGTTTTGTTTTTTATAGATATTAATCCATTATCAGAAGATTAGCTATCCAAGACTTTTCCCCCATTTCTTAGTTCTTTACTATGGTGTTTTCTTTGCGGTGAGGATTTTTTGTTTGTTTGTTTGTTTTTTGTTTTTAATTTACTATTCTCCTTTTTTGTTTCCTTTTGTTCTTTTTGTTGAGACAGGTTTGTTATATATGATGAATACATTCATTAGGGAAGTTGGTGCACGTCTTAATCACTTTCTTATGTCTAGGACAGAACTTGACAAAATGATTTACAATTTAAAAGAGGGAGGGCTATATTTTGACTCACAGTTTCAGAAGTTTCAGTACATAGATGGCCAACTCCAAGACAGAAACACCATTTTAGGAACATGTCAGGTGAACAAAGTACACTCACATCATTGCAGACAGAAATTAGATCTGGAAGAACAAAGAGACACTTTTCCACGTCATGTCCCTGAGTATATTTTCCAACCAGGACCCACATCCCAACAGGGTGCCTAGCTGCTGGACACACCAGTGGATGAATCGACTAAAGAATACCATGTCCCTATGTCCAATCACCGTCAAAAATACCCAGCTCTGAGAACATGAGAGGTTTTTTTTTTTTTTGGGGGGGGGTGGCATTCCAGATCCAAACCATGAGACTACATATACGTATCGGATTTTAGTCTATTTACTTCCCTCTTTCTCCCTTATGCCTCTTCTTTCTAAATCACCGGATCCTCTTTTTATCTCCAAAAGATCTATGTTTATTCTAATCTATCTTTAACTTTACTCTTTAAATCATTTATACTTTGCATTTATAATTTAAGTAAAATCATGCAAATAATTTGTTGAATAATATTCCATCATATATATTTAATACATTTTAATGTATTCATTATTTGATAGGCATATAACCTATCTCCAAGACTTAGTTATTGTGGGCTGTTATTATACTCCTGTAAATATGTATGTACTTATACCATTTTAATATGATGTCCTAGATTTCTTGGGGAAGATACCTAAAGTGTTACATTTGGATCAAATGTAAAATGGATGTTCTAAATTTTAATATTTTTAACAGTACCTATAAAAGTTTACTCTCCCATTAATAGTTTAGAACTTTTCCTTTTTCCTATTAACCTACCAGCATTTGCTTGCTTATTTTTCTTCTTTAGTTTATTATGATGAACATTCTTTCTGGAGTAAGATGAAATCTTGGTGTTGTTTTAATTTGTATTTCTCTAATGGCCAAAGATTCTAAGCATTTTTTCATGAACTTATTGTACTTCTTTTGAGAATGTGTTTCATTTCAATAGTCCACTTTTATGTCTTTATTTTGGAAAGTTTGAACATTTTAAAAATTATTTATGTATTCCAGATATTAGTTGAGGAGTAGCTGGCAGCACATTTTTTCCCATTCTACAAATTGTCCCTTCACTTTGTTGGTTGTTTCATGTGCTGTATTGATTTTTGATATTCTTTCCTGTGTTATTGGTTCACATACATACTATAGCTTCAATTGATTTTCCTTAAGTTTTCTTTCAGTAGTTTTAAAGTTTCTGTTTAAAGAAAGTTTACAGTTTGATTCATTTTTATTTCTACTTTTAATTAGTGCAGGGTCAGAGGGTCTAGTTTCACTCTTCCTCAAATGAGTGTTGCCACTACCATTTGTATTGCCAGATAAATAGGTAAATAATAAGCATGTAATGTAGATACCATGATGTATTTCACTGCCATAGTAAGAAATTAAGATGCTAATGTGTGGATAAATTTTCCAAGGTGTACATGAATCAGATACAGTGTGCTTGATAAGTTAAAGAGTAGAATAGAATGGAATGACATAGAAAATACATCCAAATTAGATATAATTACATTATGTAATTATTCCTTGTTCTAAATCTTTCTTTAATACAGATATCTCACCCATGTTGGCATCATTAAAAGTTATCTTTTTACATCCAGTAATTGAATAATAATCCATGCAAGTTTTTGTTAGTGGGCTAACTGAAATATTCTGTATTACTTGTTACATTTCTGTCATAAATTTATTTTAAAGAATTGGTGTCATGTAGGGCTAGTTCAAACTGTAAATTACATTTTATATACTATTTTATCTATATATTTCATATATATTAACTGTCTGTTTTCCATTTACTTTCGTCTTTAATTGGATTAGTCACAAGCCAGTTTTGAATCTCTAAGGACTTGTTAAAAGAACACAGTTATAAATGCTAAAATAAGAAATGTTTTGCAACGATCCATTTGAAAACTGTGTATAATGGTTGTTGTCTGGAGAAGTTTTCCAATGATAAAAGCAGCAAAAATTATCCTGAGATCTTATTGTGCATTTCATGACACCATTACACAAATAGTCAGTTTACTAAAAAACAAACAAACAAACAAACAAACAAAAAAGAAAAAAAACAGCTAAACCTTTATAATCCTATTTAATCAGGAAACACTTTGTCTTGTAACAGTCCTTTTCATCTAGTTATCATTTTTGGTTATAATTAAGAGTATATGAACTTATATTGTAATAGCTGCTTCAATTGGATGATAAATTTTAATTTGCTATTTCTTACATGGTGCTGTAAAACTAAATTGTACTAGGAAATGAATAGCAACTGTGGGGAAGTTCTAGTTTTTGCTTTGCTTTTGCTGTGGGAAAATAATTAAAAAATGAATTTGAAGGATAGAAAGAAATAAAAACCCACTTTTAAAATATGTTTTCTACTTTACTTTGTGTTGGCCACTCAGTATTTTCATTGTAAGTGAAAATTTTATTTCTTTTATCCATGAATTATATAGGCATAAACCTAGACTCATAACTGTGTTCACTAGTATAGGAAAGATTATCCCTGGGGTTAGGCAGGGTTGGATACAATTAAATGCAGAGTCTGAATATATTAGTTTCTTGCATTCATTGGTGGAAAAGCAAGCATTGTAAGGAATGTGGAAGGGGATTATTTGATCACTAGAGGATTCATGTGACCACTGATGTTGAAATTTCATGTACAACACTGAAATTTTCAATAAGCTAAAAAATAAAACAACGACTATAGCAGCTCCATTTCTGAATCATAAACTCGTGGGAATATCCACTCCCTGTGTATCCTGTATTTACTCCTGTACTGTTCAGGCCTGAGTTCATGAAACCCATTGATAATCATACTCGCTGTTCTTTCTCAGGCTTCCTCTCCTCCATTTCGTTATCCAGACACTTCCAACTCCAAATAGCTGACATGCATAATGAAACAGCGTTTGCCATTCCTTCAATCTGTATTGTTAATAAGAAATACTTCTTTGAAGAGAAGTATTAGAACATGAAAGCTGCAAGTCTAGAGAGCTAAAGTAATTTATCTAAAGTCATTTTGCTTATTCTGAATAGTCTATTGAAACTCACTATTTTAGTCAGATTTACATTACAATAACAAATACTGAGATAATCAAATTAAAGAAAGATACCAGGTTTATTTTGATACACAGTTTCATAGTTAATTAATTTGTCATCTGTTAACCCTATTTTAAATTATTTTTCTCATTGCTGAAGCAAAATACTTGACATTCAAAGTAAAAGGTAAAAAAGATTTATTTCAAATCATGGCTTGGATAGATTTCAGTTCATGGTTGGCTGCTCCAAGAGAGGATGACGAGGCAGAAGGGCATCACAGAGGAGAAAAGGTTCATGACAGTTAGCAAGGGGTGACGGGCAACAACCATAGCAGCTCTTTCTGTCCCTTATACCTTATCCAGGCTACCTGTACTTAGGGCAGATATCACTCACATCCTTTATCCTAGGACTGATGAATCAATTCTAGTATTACACCCTTGATCCTAGAAGCACACAACCTAGATCCAGCCATTCCAGTGAGACTCACCCATGACCACATCAAGCTTTGGGGGGATATCTAGATGCAAGGCATAACAGTGCCATTTCTTCTTGGATCTTGAAAGGCAGCAGATCATGGCAGAGAGTGAGTTACAAGTAGTGATTCACTTCATAGCTAGGATATATAAATTAAACATAGAACAATATAGGACCACTCACTATACCACAAGAGGTATATTTGAGGATGTGCCCCAATTACTTAAAACATCTCACTGAGCTCTATCCTATAAAGGTCCATCACCACCTAGTAATGCTAAACTGATTACCAAGCCTTTAATACAAAGAATGTTGGGAGCATTCTGATCCAAACTATAATATTCTACGATTGGACCCATATGTGAATATATTGAACTTTTTAACAAAAAGTAACTAGAATATCGTGTCATATTGTATTTCTTTCCACTGTTACGTGGACTGTAAAAAATTATTCATTGAAACATGGGTTTAATTCTAGGTTCTCTATTCTGTTCCATGTAGTCTGCTTTTACATCAATGCCATGGTGCTTAGATTACTCCGAGTTTATAGCAAATTTTGCAGTCAAGTTGTGAAATATCTCCTCCCTTATTCTTTTGCACAAGATGTATTTATCTATTCAAGGGTTGTTGTGTTTCCATAAAATTTTTAATAATTGTCTTTCTGCTATGTGAAAATGTCTTTCATATTTTAGTATTTTGAGAATTCCATCGAGTGTGTAGACTATATTGTTTGGTGTAGGGATCTTGAAACTTTGTCGCTTCTTATTCACAAGTAATACAGTGATTCTCAATATTTTTTGTTCTTTTCAATGACTTTCATTACCTTTTTGCAATTTTTATTGTAGAGCTATTTTACTTTGTTAAATTAAGGAAATGCTGAGAAGTTAAACAACTTGCTAAAGTTTCACATTGAATTTAATAATAATTCAAAGTACTAGATGAGCCTTAGCACTCAAAATGATGCATGTTTATCACAATTTTTATCACAAAAATATTCATATAGCTTTTAAACTGATACTTTAGATAACAGAAAATGTACGTAAATACAGTCAAATGAAAGAACCTAATTTACTAGCAAAATTAAAGATTATAACCCCATAAAAAACTAAACAGAAAAGTTACACATTTGCTTAGTCCAAAAAAAAAAACCCCAAAAATTAACAAGCAAAACTTATAATCTTTTTCACCATGCTCCATTCTCTATCTGAATCTTATGTATCATTCATATATCACCAAATCTAAGGCTTTAGTTTTAAATTTGTATATAGAAGGTTAATGTATCAGTAAATAATCTCAGACTAACACCTATTAAATTCAAAACAATCAGCTATTCTTGTCCAAAACCCGTGTTAATACAATTTTTTTTAGTTTTCAGAAAGTTTACTAAGAAGCAATTAATATAAGCTTGTAGAGAGTTATTTAACAATAGAAGTTCTAAAATAAACATAAATAAAGAGAATGTTTCAAAAGTAGTAGATAATTTAAAGTGGACTAGCTTACTATTCTCTCTTTTGAGCAGGTGAATATAAGTGTCAGAGGTAGCTCTACTAATACGTATCAGAGTTACAAGTATAAGAGTGGGGTGCAAAAATGCCATTCAGATGGAAAAGACATAAAAATAACTATGTTTGAGTGTCAGTTTCTGTATCAGGAATATATTTGTAACTACTTCACAAAGCTGCTAGAAATGGATAATTTCTATTGGAAGTAGAAATCTAGTGGGAGAAAGATAAGAAATTAAGCCACAAAAGTTGTTCGGAATCAGATCACAGAGGTCGCAATGTATTGAGAAATATATATTACTTCGAACCAAAAGAATTACATTCCTTAATAAAACATTTATATCACTCTTGAAGTCAATGTCAACTATGCCAACTAGTGATTTTGAAGACACATTAGACATTTTTGTGTGCTTGTGAGTAGCATCCAGTGAGAACAATAAATAGAAAATTCAGTATCTGTTCATACTGAAGGATATATATATATATATGTATGTATATATATATATATACATATATATGTATATACATATATATATATACCAAGTATTCTTCTGCCCCAGGAAATGAAGAGAGTAACTTCTATAAATATGAAACTGATATATAAGTAGTACTAAATTACATGGAAAATGTGACAGGGAACACTCTCATCATACACATGAGCAAGAGAGGCCAATGTTTTGTTGAGAGCCAGAAGGGCCATATGGAATGACAAGAAACTTGATGTTTATATGAACTCATCCTTAGTTTAATACCTGTTGTGATCACATATGTAGCATGAGCTGAAAGTCAGTTTGATGTTCATAGTTTAGGGTAGTTTTAAAATGAGAAATTAGGGTCTATTCTTTTAAACTGAACTTTATTCTGTATGTTATTATATTTGAAATCTTTATACAAAAAGTTAAAACAATCACATTAAAATGAACATTAAACAATCTGTTAAAGTAGAGACTATTAGAATCACAGATAAGGAAGAAAGTAAAAATATTACAAAATATGTGTGGATGCACCTGTGTATACGCAAACCTGCTCAATCAACATGTATTTACAATCATCTCAATAATTACTTCTTGAATATGAAAATCCTACTTCATCATTCACTTTGAAGTAGTAATAAATATAGTAAGATTGTTGAGATAGTATCAAGTTTTGAGGGTAAAACAGTTTGAATAGAAAATAAAGATACATCTACATAAGCACCTTTCTAGTAAAGGCAAGGACATAGTATAATAAAAGGACATAATCTTAAAAATCTATTACTTAGAGGTTAAATTTTAGTATTATGATAGATAATTTTGGAAATGTATTAACTATTTTTGAGCCTCAGTTTCCTCTTCTGAAAGAAATATATTATGAATTGCCTACCAGTTGTGACAAAAATTAATTGTAATCTGGATATGAGACACTGAGCCAGGATGTGCTGAATAAACTGGTCCTTTCACTTACTGTGGCAGGTTCAGCAATGCAGACTAAGCCTTCCTAGCCTAGGAGTTAAGGTTCTGTTGCAATAAATTTCAACTTCATTTATTCTTAAAACATAGCTTTATGTTCACATCTTTTTCTAGTGTTATATGTTTACAGATTCATAGAATGGAAAAAGACAACAAAAAGAGCGTGTTTGACAAAACTGAGAACAATCACAAATATTTTTTGTGCCTTTTTGTATCCTGTGGTATTAACCACAAAGATCACGTTTTACAATTGAAAAGTCTTGATTAAAAGATTGGACTTTTTAGGTTGGTTCAGAAGATAAAATGAGGTCCAATAGGTAGAAATCATACTGTGGTAGATGTTGGTTTACTATTAGAAACACATTTTTAAATATAGCTGCAGCACACAAGACAGTATTCTGGTTAAAAGGAAGTTATCTTTAAGTTAGAAAGGATCCTTGATCATAGCCCATGTGGATACCTATGAGAAAAAATAGAAGCAGTTTCTACATTCATGAGGTCAAGAAAGTAACTAAAAAGAAAAGAAAACAAAACAAAATTTTTCCCTATATATTTTCAGATACTTGCATAATTCTGTGTCCTTTCCATCTATTGTCCCATTTTCATAGTAAATCTCTTTGAAATATTTCCCTATATACACTATCACTAATTTTTCCAGTCTAGTTTTATTCTCAATCTATTACAGGTTTGGCTGTATTTCCGCAATTCACTAAAATCTCTCCTTCAATTTTTCCAAATCCAATATGCCCTTCTTTAGTGTATGTTAAATGTAAATCATCTATATGCATCCTGCAATTGAACAATTAGACAGAAGGGTCAAAAGGCCAATGTCTACAATGATTGCAGCTAAAGATGCTTATATGAACTCATCCTTAGCTTAATACCTTTTGTGATCAAAATATACAGTTGTTTTATTCCCTCTTCTCATTTCTGAGGCACAATACATATCACACACAACAAGAAGGAGGAGAAGTTTATTTTGGATCACAATGCCGGAATTTAAGTTCCTGATTAGCTGGTTCAAAAAGAAACAGAATAATAGAAATGCTCACACCACATTGGCCAGAAAACACAGAGAGAAGAGAAAAGCCAAGAGAAACACACTTCTAGGTACACAGCCCCAGTGAACTGCCTCTTTTTAACTGCACCATAACTCTTAACAGCAAATCAAGTATGAAATCATTACTAGCCTTATCCACTAATAAGTATAGTCCTCATGATACAGTTGCATTTTAAACAAATAAAACTTTTGAGAGACACTCCAGATCTAAAACATAACATTCCACCCCTGGCCAAAAGACTCATATTATTCTCTTTATGCAAAATATATTTAGTCCAACCTTAAGCATCAATAGAGTGTTCACAGTTCAGAATTTATGGAAAATTCAAATCCAAAATATCTTCTGAGAATCAAGGCAAATTCTTAGAAGGTTACCCCTGTAAAAATGAAAAACATAGTGAAAAGGAGCCAAGATACAATAGCAGGCTATAAACTTCCTCACTCCAAAAGGGAGAAATGGATAGATTTTAAAAACAACTGTGACTAAAACAAGACCAAAGCCTTAAAGGGAAACCATCAAATCCTGTTATCCACCATCCAGGAGCAAATTGTGGTGAGATAGGAACTACAAAGTGTTTGTGCATCCAGGTACCTATAGCATTTCAATTTGCAGCCCTATGATTGTCTCTGGGTGGCTCTGCTTACTGGCTATAGCTTTCTACAGTAGCCAAACCATGTTTTTGTACTTCCAACTTCTGGGGTCTTTATAGCACTTTCAGCTTCATTTTCACAAATTTGTGTATTTCCTTCCCAGGGTATACTGTGACCACTCAGAACTTCTTCTGCAATTTGTGTGGAAGCATGCACAATCCCACAATCCTTGCATTCTGTATGCCTATAAAACCAGCACCACATGGATGATACCAAGTTCTGTAAGCTCAAGCAATAGGTTGGCCCCTTTGGACAACAGCAACAAAGGACTATGTTGTAGTCAGGGGTTGCAAGAAAAACAATTACATTCAAGACACATAATTTATAATATTATTTTATGATGGACACCCAGAGTTAAATACAAGCGGGTACAGGATGTCTGTCCACAACACTAAAGACCTAGAAAATCCAGGCAAGGGCCTGGATCCCACAGTAGTGTCCTGCAGGAGTCCAGCTGAAGACTTAAGAGCCTGTAATAATGCTCCAATGTGTTTAACTGGAGATCTAGAGCATAAAACAATGTCTCACCATTACCAATGTCTCACTGGTGAAGGTTGTTTCACCAGTATGTATTGGTAAGGCCCAGAGGCCAGCTGTGGAAGCTAAAATGTCTGTGCTAATGGGATGAAGGATATATGCCAGTAGGCTGATGATTCTGCAGTGGTTTCAAGAATGGACACGTAAAATAAGAACCAGGGCTCCCCTAAAAAGTACCATAGCCATCCTCAGTGGCAGCAAGGTCCCAAACTCCTCTGACAATAATAATGGCCAATTTCATCTCAGGAAGTCAGTATAACAAGCTTTTCCTCGAGACTGAACAGCACACCTCTTCCCCTCTGGAGCCATGAAGTGATGCTCAATTTAAGGACCAGAGCTCCCTCAAAGTGAACCAATGACAAGGCTCAAGCTCCTCCAATAAGAATGGCCAAATTCATATCAGGGAAGCTAACCATGACAAGCTCCTCCAGGAGAACCAGCAACTCCAAACAACACCAAGCAGGACCGACAAGGCTACCCTCTTCCTCCCCACATCTCCTTTTATGCTGATAACTTTCCTCATGTGGGTCCTCTACACTTAGTGCTGTACTGATTAATTCAGATTGTGTTTGACCACCAGTTTTCAGCCTTAACAGACTAAGAGTGCCTGGTAGGCTGCGAACTGTAAACTGAATCCCGGGGAACATATTCTCTGGCAGCCTTTCTCCAGAAGGTTATCTTGAGGGTCTTTCCTCAAAGCCAATACTTTCAAAGGAGTTTATCTTTACTCTTTTATACTTTTGATCCAGTAAAGGATGAAGTCTTTCTAATTCCTGGGATGCCTTCAAGGCAATTTTGCTATTATCCTGATGCAAAATACTTGACTTCCTTTAAATGATAATATTTTTAAAAACCATGGTCCTCAAATTTACAGACGTTACCTTTCTGGCAACACTCCAAACTTATTAAAAAGGATTTTTCTTCCTGTTTCTCCTGTATAAACCTGGATAAAAATGCCAGTTGTACACATGCCACACTGACAATTTCCTCCACGGTATTAATCAGTCACCACATTTAATCTCAGTTTCCTCGAAGTCTCAGGACACGGGCAAATGTAGACAAACTGTCTGCCAGTGAAGACAATATGTTATACACATGACCGCTAGTACAAATGCCAATGAAGTTCTTATTAAAACATTTTTAATATGGCCTTTCCCACATGGATTTCTATTAGCGTACTCGTCTTTTGAGCTATGACCAAAATGGCCCATCCAGCTCTTTGTACACTGTTCTAGGGCTTCTCTAAAAAACATCCTCAAACCTTTCCAAACTCCTTCTACAACCAGTTCCAAAGGTTTTGAATGAAGCACATTTTAAGGTATAATCACAGTAATAGCCTCACTTTCCAGGTAGCAAAATAATTCTTGGTCACTATTCCCATTCCTGAGACACAGAACCCAACACCCACAATTTAAGTAGAATCACATGTTGTTTCACAGCTTCAGAAGTTTCATTTCCTGGTCAGAAACAGCATTGTAGAAGGGTCTAGGCATAAGAAAGCTGCTCACATTAAGGTTGTGAGGAAGCAGAGAGAAGGAGGGAGCCAGGGTGGGGTATAAACCCTTCTAGGTCATACTTTCAGTGAATTTCATCATCTGGCAAACAGCAGTTCAACTAGGCATTGCCAGCCTCATGATTCAATCAACTTCCAAACACAAGAGGCCTTTGGGGGACACAACAGATCTAAACCATAACAATGGTAAATGCCTAAATTAAACATAGTTATCATATTTAAAGATACAGTGTCATTAATTCTCCACAAATTTTCACCTGTCATTTCAAATACATTTACTTGTCTCAAGTTTCTTACAATTTTATGAAGCACTTCGGGAATATCTCTGTCATGAGTGTCTTTACATGATGTAATCAAGCACACTGAATGCTGGCTACTCAGTGCCATGAGAGGGATGGTCAGGCTCACGGACATAGTGTGATGTGTCCTCACGCATCTTATTCAATGGATCTGGCAATGTGCAATTTATGGCTCTTTTGCAATGTCAAAACGACCATGAAAGGTAAAGTTTTTAAATCAATTCTTGACATCCACAACAGTGTAATTAAAGATCTCATGAAAAGAGTTTTCCAGAGCTACTTCAGAAAGAAGCAAGTACAATGGGATAAATGTGTTCAAAGGAAGGTTGCACATTTTGAATAGGATTAATGACAATGTGATTTTAATCCAGTACTTAAAAAATCAAACATTTTCTGATTTTTTTTTTTTTTTTTTTTTTAGTACGGGATCTAATTCATGACTGCATGTTTGCAAGGCAGACGCTTATGCCACTGAGCTAAATGCCCAGTCCCGCTTTCTGTATTTTTAATCGCATTTCATGTAGGTACAAAATAATATAGATATACACAGATATATATTTATATATTAGTTTATACAAATAAAATGCCTTGTTATGGCAATGTGCATACTTCATATATAGATCCATGTTTCTAATGCTGTTCTCCAGTAAAAGGTCTTACATTTTGTAGATAAACTAATAGTATTAGAATGAGAAAAGGAAATATTCAAGGTAAGACTTGAACATTTTCTGTACCAAAAATCAAGGAAGTTATCAAAATGTACAGTGACTAAATGTTAATGAGAAAAGAATACAAAGGATAAAGCTACTAATAGTCAAACCCACTTTCACTTGTAGAGAGAAGGGGAGATTTGCATTATAAATCAGAGTGCAAAATAAATATTCAGTTTGCCATACTTCAATAAATAAATGCAGGAGAATAGGCAAATCTTGCTGCTTGAAAACACATTCTATGTGCTTACATTGTGCTCAAGATAGAAAAATATAATGCTACTCCTTGGCTAATATTTTTATGCAATAATATTCTTCTAAAGATTATAGTATAAAAAGGAGGAATAAGATAACTTTTCACTGAAGAAACTTGAATGTTATTGCTGAGCCAGATGAGCAAGAAGTCTTGTTGGTAACATGCACTCTTGATGAGAATGGCCCTTTGCTCAAAAGTCATAAATACAATGTGATAATAAAAAATACACCTCAAAAGTGTAGGGCATTTTACAGAGTAACTGGTGAGTACATTTCAAAACTTTTGAGATTGTTCATAGAAAGGAGTATCTGCAAAATTACTGCAGTCAAAAATAATGTAGGGATAATTCTTTAATATAATGTGATAACTTAGATGGGATTCTGAAGCATTAAAAATACATTTAGGGAAACCTGAATATTTTCAATTTTATTCCATGTATCATGGAATAAAACATTATGGAATAATAAAATATTATTCCATGATTAGTTGCCTTATTTATATGATATTAATATAAAATCGAATGTGGCTAATAGAAAATCTGTGTCCTAGCTTTACAACTTGCCTATAAATTAAAATAAAGTTACCAGCTATAAACAAACATAATTATGAGATGTAATTTTTCCATGTATCTCTGCTCAATCTTGCAATTCAAATCATCCCCTGTGAATCATTCAACCAAGCTCTTGCCAGACTGGCCTCTTGCTTTTTCCTTGATGATGTCTAGTGTTTTCTCAGTTTGGATATTTTTCAGAAGCTATATTGTATAGCTAGAATACTCTTCCCCTTGATTATCACTTAAGTGGCTCCTACTTGTCAATTAGTGCTTAGTTTACATTTCATTACTCAGAAATTCTTCTGTTGCAAAAACAAAAATATACTTCAATATTTCAGATAATTCCTTTCATTTTGGACTCTTTTCCTGCATGAAAACCAGAGCAAGTGACGAGTTCTGGTCAAATTATGTAAAAGGGAGTCACATTTATTACTGCTGGGCTGAATTAAGGTAGTTGTCCAATTGCCATTGGTCACTTTTTTTTTTCATGTTACAAATCATCCAGTTTACATGTCCACCATCAGAAAGTAAGTAGACATTTGTGTTAAATGACTGGCATTCTCTTATGATAATGTAGCATAAAATATACAGACCACCAAATCTCAACTTGTCCCATTTATTTTTGACCATACTACCATTTGAAAGTTATCTACATTTATTTTCAGTATCTGGTGATTGTATTTGTTTATAATCTATGCCCCTGCTTACACTAATACTATCAAGATATAAACTCAATGTGTCCTATGGAGCTTATCTCTGTTAGCACAAGAATATTCAGAACAATGTCTGGCACATAATAGGTAGTTCAAAATATATATTAAGATAAAGGTAAATATCTCATTGTTCTGTTCAGGAATGTTTTTCTCCATCATGCTATTGACAAAAGAGAGACAAAAATTAATTTTTATTTAGATTCCTCTATCAAGGAGGAAGAGAGGTGGATAGTAGCTGTGATCAGCCAGAATACTGACTAGATGTCTTACCAAGCGGCTACTTGGCACTCACATCAAGGTTATTTGCTCCTGAAAACACACAGAAGCTCTTTCTATGTGCTCATCAGTTTTATAAAACTACCTTCAATCTCAATAAAATTCATTGCATTGCTAATATAAATATATTTTTCTGCTTCATTGGAGATGGTGTTATTCGAGGCCTGGATAACTTTGATTTTTATTCCCACCATTACACACAGGATCATAATACATGGAACAGAGAAAGAATCCAAGAGTTCCTTTCCCTATGAAGGATGTATGCATCTAGAGCCATGCTTTTTCTGCCCTAGCACCTAGCTATGTGTCTGGAGCACTGGAAAGGAGCAGCCATTTTAAGATAAAGAAATGTGAGGTATCAGCTTGGGCTAAATGGCAGGAGAGACAGATTTACTTCATTACCTTAGCTCCAGGTATAATATGCTTGTATAATATCAAAATATATATGGAATCACAAGATGCCTAAAATTTAAGCTAGTTAACTAGCTTTAGATAAATATAATACAAGTTACGTAAGTAAATACATTAAGTGAATGGTCAACATAAAGTAAATGATCAAAATAAAAAATCAAAACCAGTTTGCAGCAGCTATACATTTTGGATAGGGTATGTGATGGAAAAACTCTCTTGGCTGAGGGCACAAAAATATGTCTCCAAGTCATGGAGACAATTTTAGAAACATGCTATTCTATCTTCCTAGCAAAACTATCTAAATTTAGTGTCTGGTTTTAATTTAATTTGTTTCAGATGTATGACATATACTCATGTTAGCTCACATTTAAGCAATGCTGTAATACTGAATTACGAAAAGAAGGTATTATCCTTATTTCACAGAAGAGAAACTGAGACACCAAAGAAAGAATTATTCCTTCCTGATTTGGGGGAAATTTATTTCTTCTGTGTGTTTTTCATTATATTGAATCATCTTTTTATTGCAAGATTTTGTTTTGTGTTTTGTTTTGCTGTCGTGGGATTCACCACCAGGCTCATTCTCTGCCTCTTTTTAATTTTTACTTCCAGCAGCTGGGCCTCATTCGGAAAGCTGTAGATTTCTTGACAGAAGGCAATGATATTAAGGGGTTTTTCTCTGTTGGCTTGGCTGTTAAAATGCCATTTCTGTACTTATCCTGTCGCTTGATAATTGCAAAGGGGTCCCTTCCACTGTCATTCTAAAGAACTCCTCAGAGTCAGCATTTCAGGACTCACAATAAAATATCTTATTGGAGAAGGGACCAAGAGACTGGTATGCAGAAGCTACTGAATGGAGGTAGAATTTATGGATTTCTTGGAAGTGTGTCATTAACTTGACTAATTGGAAAGTAGAGATTTGCAGACTTGTCTGCTTGCTTGCAGGGTGAGAAGACAAAGTCAATAGAATGTGTGCAGGTTGTGCAGGGCTGAGATAAGCCACTAAACATTCCTAGCAAGTGAGCAATACAATTGCATTTGGTTCACTGTGAACAAAGGTGATAACTGAGACAACAACATGTATCAGAATGAACTCTAGATGTGACGTCACCCTGATTTAGGCAAATGAGAGTCCTAACTAGACATTTGTCTTTGAAAATATGTAAAAATTACGTTTTCTGAACTTCATTTTAGCCCATATTAAAGGACTGAAGCAAAGAAGGTAATGTGAAACAAAGACTTATAGAGTGACAAGTGAGATTATTTTAAATTATACAAAACCACAGTGGAAAACAGGAAGGAAGAAGAAATAAAGTAATCAAGCCAGGTGTGGTAGCTGTAATCCCAGCGCTCAAAAGGCTGAGGCAGAAGGATTGTTGTGAGTTCGAGACCAGCCTGGGTAAAGTGAACTCAAGGCCAGCCTGAATTGCATGAGACCCTGAAAGAAAAAGAAAAGAAAAGAAAAAAAAAAAAAAAAAGCTTCAATACTGGGAGCTGTGAAATTGTTACCTATCAGAAAAAGCATATCTAAGAAGGCTACATCTTAAAATAAATCCTAATCCTTTTCTCTGGTAAAGAGAAAAACAAACAAACAAACAAAAAAAAAGAAACTGGATACATGTTACATTCTCTAAAAAGTAAATAAATCAGGAATTTGGGATCTTGCAGTTCTGGAAATGGAAAAAAAAAAAGGTGAAAACAATGACAGTTGTTTGAGGATTTGTAGAGCAGTCACATGCCCATATGAGCTTTCCTTAATAGGATTTCTGGACAGAATGTACCATCCATAGTTGTTGGTGAGGTATGCAATCAAAGCAGAGGGATCAAAATGGCGATTATTCACTGAGTGTTGACATATATAGTCCTCTTGTGATTTCTACTTATACTCCAGATAAAAGTTTATCAAATAAAACTGGCAAATAATACTACAATTAATCATAATTTGCAAGACACACATAGTGGCTGAAAATTTCTTAGAGACTTGTTAGATTCCAACTCTTAAGTATACCAAATCCCCAAAAGTCATAGGAAACTGAAGTAAACAAGAAAAAGAAGAAAAGAAGAGAAAGAAAGGAAGGAAGGAAGGAAGGAAGGAAGGAAGGACGCAGATAAGCAAGCAGGAAGAAAAGAAGGAAAGGAAACCATTCAGTAATAAAGAAACTGAAATAAAGAAAATCTTTTAAAATTCATTAATAGCCTCAGCAGACCAAAAAATGATACTGATTCTATGAAATAATTGAACAATAATGATATGAAACATATAGAAACAAGTAAAAACATAGTAATTATATGGATATCTTATATATCTACAAAACCATGTACATCTTATATGGAATACATATCTATTTTTTAGATATAAATATATCATAATTGCAGAAATAAAAATAAAGTGGTTTAAGCATGCATTTGAAAAAATGTTCCTGAAAGCAGAAAAATGATGAAAATTAAGAGTAAAAATATATGAAAATTAGAGAACATTTTATAATAAGTTTAACATTAAAATAATAGGAGTTTCAAAATCACCAGTTTGAGAACCAGGGACACAGCTCAGCAGCACATTTGCCTGGCAAAAGCGAGGTCATGAGTTTGATTCCCAGTGTCAAAAAAAAAAAAAAATCACCATTTTCAGAAAAATAAAGACTAAAAAATTAAGGAGGTACTTTTTAAGAGGATATTTTAAATATGATATTTATGTTAGGAAAATATTTTTGTGTAGATATATCTGTTTTTAAATGGAGCAATTGTTATACTGATCCTTATTTTAGTAATTTTAGTATAAATTAAATATTTAAAAGTCACATGTAGCCTATATGTTATAATGACTTTGGGTATATGCATAATGCCATCACCATATTCAAGGTAATAAACGTCCCTAAAAGTTTCTCTGCATTGTTTTGTTCTCATTTCATAATTTTTTCACCTGCTAAGTGTGTTTGTATGTGTGTATTTGTAAATGTAAATGATATTTGCCATAAATAACCTCCTCTAAGCTATTTCAGTGGCACAAAAACATTAATTCACACACTCTATTAGGTAGTAGATCTCTAGAATTTATTGATTTTTGTATAACTGACAACTAAACAAATTTTGCTTAAAACTCCAATTACTTTGCACTACACTTAGAAAACATTCAAACATTTACCCCTGACCTATGTATCTGTATCGGGGTCTAGGCAAATTCCCAATCTCCCAAATGAGTGTACAGCAAAGGCTTAACTAAATGAGACAAGTAGTATGATTTCACTCTCCAGGAAGATCAAAACCCTCTAGCAGAGTTTGAAACTCTGGAGGCTTTGACAAAGAGCTTCTCTAGGCAGTACATATTTATTAGGTTTTCAAACAGAGAGAGGAGATAGAGGAAAACACGGGAACTGAGCAGGACCATGGAAGTCACTTCATGTACTTCTCCAAGTCCTAAATTATGCCAATTTAGAAGAACTGTCTCATCTCCAAGATCACATTTATGGTAGGAATAAGCCAGCAGGAGTTAGAAGCCTGCAGCTGCAGTCTGTATCTAGTTAATTGGGGTTGGAGCCGCGTGTCCTCAGCTGTGATCTTATCTTGCCCTCTGAAGCATCACTAGTATCACATGCGATTACAGGTCTCTCCCAAGACCAATGATTCATCAAGGTTCACTTACTATGAATCCACTATCCATCTCCAGACAAGGGGCTGAGGCCTAGGAAAGACTCAAAGATAAACATAGAAAGCCAATTGGTTCATTTTAAATCCTGCTCAGAGATGCTTTGTAGTGGTCTTCATCATATCTGTGCATAACAGAGCCTTAACGAACTGCCTAAACTAAGGCTTTCATGCTCTTCAGTCACATCACTTTCTTAGCATATCTCAAGCCCATGGACTTGCCACTTGCCTTATCTTGACATAGAATACATTTTTGTATGTTTTCATATCTTCATCCATAATTACATTGAGTTCTCTGTGCAATACATCCTGCTCAGACTCTCACTAGAGTCACCCTGTGAATTTTACTTCCTCCAAACTTTTTCAAAGCATTTATTTTTTTTAATTCAAAGCACTTATTAACAGAAAAAAAAAACAAATTGACTTATTTTTGTTTGCACTATAAAATATACGCTCCATGTTAGCAGAAACATTATTTATATTACTGCCACAATGTCTAGAACTGTGCCTGGTAAATAGAGGCACATAGATTTGTATCAAGTTAAATGAATAAACTTGTAGGTAATTTCAGTCTGCTTTAATCTACAGCTAGTGTTTTGTTTGTCCTAAATTCCATTTAAAAAATTGGACAATGCAACATTTTCTGGATTTTAAGAAATAGATACTTGGAGGAGAGTTCCATTTTTTTCTATCTTGGTTTTCTGAGTGTGAGGAGAACAATAGTCATGATCTATACAGGACCACCTGGGGACACAATGAGCCTGTGTCTCTTTTACTAGTTCCTTAGAATGCAAAATGTAGGCAGTTCACATAGGCAAATGACTGTGTTGTGTCCTTGGGAGATTTAGTGGCTGCTTTGTTAAATACACAATCTCCAAACTTCATCAGAATCAATTGTACTCTATATACTCTGTAGTTGGGCAGTGAAAATCTTAGCACTACGTAGTGTTTTGGAATACATGAGATGACAAAGATCTTCACTCAGCCCCAAGAGGAAGGTAGGGAACTCCATCAGGTTATCTAGTTAATTGTGGTTGGAGCCAGGTGTCATCAGCTGTGGTCTTGTCTTGCCTTTTAAAGCATCACTGGCATCACAGACCACTACAGGTTCAGCAAGGACCAATGATTCACCGAGGTTCACTTACTATGGATCTGCTGCTTATCTACAGACAAGGGACCTAGGCATAGGACACTCTCACAGATAAACATTGAAACATCAGGGGCTGTGTTTGAACTTGTTTCTAGTGCAAGGAATGGGGACCAAGAAAAGATTTTATTTGACTTTGAGAAACTTAAAATCCCGGTGGCTTTCTTATCCATTAACTAGGGAGTAAGATTGTATTTCCTACATGAAGAATGCCTTACTCATTTCATATAACAGATGTCAGGTAATCTTGGCTTCACCAAACCTTTGATTTTCGTATTCAAAATGCAAAACAAGAAGTGTACGGTGAGTGTGAAAGTATCCAGATGCTGTGGGGCTAAAATCAAATACAAGGAAAAGTTTGTAGGAGAATAAAATTCATGCACCTGATAATATACCATAATTCTTTTGTCTTCAAGAATTCAGATGTATGATCTGTTTAATAACTTGTCTTTTAGAAAAAAAAAAATTACAATTCATTTTCCTGTATGTAGCAAGTATGATCAAAATGTATGGCAAGTGTTTAAATTTCAAAAATTTATTGTTTTGTTGGGCTAGGTTTTATTCTGTTTTGTTTTATTATCTGATGGCATGGGCAGCTATTTCAAAAACAACAAGATATACTATTGCAGCCATTTTGGATTTATTCTTATTGTATTTTGAAGTGTTTTATTGTGTTCATTGTTTTGTTTTTATTAGTTTTGTTCTGTTCTGTATTGCTTGATTTTTACTGTCTGAAGTTATGTGTAGCTATTTTAAAGACAGTAAAAGGCATTATAGTAACCACTGTTGATTTTCTATTATCCTGAAGTCCTGTCACTTACAATGGTTTATTTTGATTGGCTTTATTCTGTTTTATTTTGTTTGGTTTTATGGTCTTTAAAACAAAAATAAAAAATATTTATTATAGTAAAAGACACACTACCATTAACTCATTTCAAAATACCTCTACTTGAAGTGTGGTTTACTCTGTTGTTGCCACTGGCTGAAGCAGATCTAGAAGTTGAAATCTCATGAATATCTTTATGAAGTATAATAAAAATACAGTGAATATGATCATGTTGAATGCTGTTAAATGGAAAGGCAGACTTATCAAAACATTACAACATGTCCTCATCTACCTTAGAATCAGATTTACTGGATCTGATACCGTGCAACTTCTGGCTCTTCCCCAGTTTCTAAGGACTATATAGGAGAATGTGAATCAATTCAGGATACTGAAGCAGCCAGGGCAGTGCAACTAAAGACAGTCACAAAAGAGGACTTCCAGAATTGCTTAGAAAGTGGATAGGACAATTGAGTAAGTGTCATGGTTTATGGCGGAGGCTCCCAGGCCTCATGCATTTAGACTATGTATCTGTGCTTGGTTCATTGTATAGTGCTTGGATTGATGGTGTCAGTGCTACATCCACATAGGGGTGGAGCCAGAATGTGATATAATGGCAGAAAGAAGGTGTGTCTTGCTCTCTTGCCTTTTTCTGCCTTGCTGTTTGTGGCTGCCATGATCTGCAGTCCTGCCATGCCAGCCTGTCTTGGAATCAACTGAGTATAGACTAAAACCTCCAAAAACTGTAAGAAATAAACCTTTCCTTTCCCAACTTTTGCATCAGGTATTTTGTCACAGCAACCAGTAAAAAGTAACCAAGACAAAATTTGGTACCAAGAATGGGGTCGTTTGCTGTGACTATACCTGACCATGTTTTTTGAGAGGCTTTGGAAATGACTTGTGGGCAGAGTTTGGAAAGGTTTGGACTTGTCTCCTGGATACATAGAGCTAGAGCAGCTTACACTGGTCTGTAGAGAAGATTCTGGTCAGATCTCAGGAGACCAGAAGCTGATAAAAAGTTTGATGGTAAAGACCAGGCTTGGGAGGTTTCTGCTGGGAAGAAGGACTACACTGGTTGTTGGACTCCCCATGATGTGTATTATGGCTTGGCAGAAAGTTTGTCTGCATTTTGCTCATGCTCAGAGACTTTGTCTGATACTGAGACAAAGAGCAATGGACTGATTAATATGGAAAAGGAAATTTCAAGGGGGTCAAATGTTGAGGCTGGGGCATGGCTATTCTTGGGGACTTTTAGCCAGCTTTATGCTGCAAATCAAAAGCAAGGAGCCCAGCAGAATAAATTACAATATTTTAAGTTTGGCCAAAAGACAAAATCCAGGAAAGCTGTGGATTGTAAAGACAGAGTTGAAATTTGGTTGTTGAGGAGAAACAGAGAGATAAAAAGGTTTGTCCCAGGGCATTCCAGGAAGCAGCAGGTCTCCATCCTTTCCAGCCTGAAAACTGCAAAAGTTAAAGAATTTGCTCATAGGAAAAAGATACAGAGCACCATGCTCCAGAATGGCGATGGAGGCCACTTGAGGTTCCAGAATTATGGCAACATAGAGAAGCTTTTCTTCACAATCACGTTCACAGAGGTCAACAATCCAGGCAATCGACCCTTACAGACAAGAGAGAGAAAAGCCTGGCTACTGCTCCAGCTGGCAGCAAACCATGATGGCATCCACACGGCACTGATTTTAGGTTTAAAAAATACACAAATTCTGAGGGTAAATTGGCTTCCAACTTGATTACAAAGGGCCTGCAAGGCCACACAGTGTGCCCCTATGAAGATAATTTGTAAAGATGTAAGGGTAAAGTCAAAGGTGCAGTGGAGACCCCAAAAGTTTAAAAAAGCCAAAAACGTGAATCACCCAAGAAAAGCTGAAAAAAATGAGCAGAGAGGGTTTTTTTAAAAAGCTGCCAGAGCTGATATCCTTTAAAGTGACATGGAGGTAAAAATCACCCACGCTTTTTGGAGCTTGCAGCCATATTGCTTTAAATGCTGAATGTAAAACTCTAATACTCAATGTACGCCCTGCTGGATGATAGACTTGCTTTGTTTCCAATGCTTCATATTCTCCTGTTTATAACTTTTGAAATGGTAATGTTTATCTTGTATCTTTGCATTTCAGAAATGTTTAAACTTGTTTCATTTGTAAAGGGGGTTACAGTTAAGAGTTTGCCATAGATCTTAGAGGAGACTTAAGACTTAGACTTCTCAGCAATGCTAAAACTGTTAAGACTTTGGCAACTCTTGGAGATGCACTAAATGTCTTTTATATGAAAGATGCACATGAGTCCTGGGGTCCAGGGGTGAAATGTCATGGTTTATATTGGCAGCCCCCTAGGCCTCATGCATTACATTATGCATCTGTGATTGGTTAGTTGTATAGTGCTTAGATTGATGGTGTCAGTGCTACATCCACATAAGAGTAGAGCCAAGATATGATGTAATGGCAGGAAGAAGGCAGGTCTTTCTCTATGCTGGTTTCTGCCTTGCTGCTTGCAGCCGACATGAACTGCGGCCCCACCATGCCACCCTGTTTGGAGCCAACTGAGTACAGACTAAAATCTCCAAAAAACTGTAAGAAATAAATCTTTCCTTCCCCAACTTTCCCAACTTTTGTCATCAGGTTTTCCTTGTCTCAGCAACCAGTAAAATGTAACTAAGTGAGGTTAAAGTGAGAGGGAAGTGTCTTTTAATAAATTTGTTAAGAATTCACCTGATTTTCCAGTCACATTGGGTACTGTTTCTAATAGACTTCAAGTCATGAACTTGAGTTTCACAAACTGTTTTAGAAATAAATATATTTGATGATATGATGAACTAAATAAGAACAATTACATGAATGAGTATTAGCACTTGAAAACTCAACCTGTGTACAGTATGGCTCAGTTCCTAACAAGACAGATATATGGCTCAGTTCCTAACAAGATAGATATATGGGGTTCAGGACCACAGTCCCACTGCATACAGCACAAGGTCAGTGGTGCTTAGTTAGTGAGTAAATCCTTGTCTACTTTCAGCTTCTCCTCATTGCTCCCATGACAGCCTGAGCTCCACCTCCTGTCAATTCAGCTGCAGCATTAGATTTGCACATAAATTCTACTATGAACTGTGCATCTGAAGGATCTAGGTTGTACACTCCTTGTGACAATATAATGCCTGAGGACCTGAGGTAAAACTGAGGCTGTGATGCTAGTCTTGGGGAATGTAATTATGTGTCACAATCATACAATAATATAAAAGAAGCTAAATGAATAACTTCTCCTCTAGTTTGTGGAAAATTTATTTTCCTTGAGATTGGTCCTGTTGCCAAAAATTTGGGGGCTGCTGCTTTACTATGAGGGGAGTGCACTCTAAAGAGTGGCATGTGTCCTGTTTGGAAACCCTGTGATGCGTTCATCTGCAAATATGGACTGAAGATAACATTTTTCAAGCACCAGCATTGAAGCTCTATTTCTTCACAGTAGGATTTGTGCAATTGGTTTTCTTTTAGTCCATCACCTAAATTGATAGTTCATAAATAAGCCTAATGCAACAGATAGAAGCATTTTATTTGACAACCCCGAGGGTATTTGAAATAATGGAACTAGCTAGCTTTTAAAAAGACAGTTACATGGTT
Source organism: Cavia porcellus (assembly GCF_034190915.1). Lineage (NCBI taxonomy): Eukaryota > Metazoa > Chordata > Mammalia > Rodentia > Caviidae > Cavia > Cavia porcellus. The sequence continues at coordinate 52,644,230 of NW_026947492.1, forward strand.
TCATATAAAATTTAGATCCAAATTTTTAGTAAATCTGAGTTATCATTATCTGGAAATTGTCATTGAAAGAAAAGTATCTTATCCTATTTGCACCAGGCCTGTGTGCTATCTTTTAGATCATATACACTACTTGTACTTTTATTAGGTGCTAGTTTGGTGTCTGTACAATTGTTTATTTTACTTCCAAACTCTAATGCAGTCTAATTTACAATATTTCTCTGCTAGGTTAAGATGTGGTGTTATGCAGGCTCTAGTATTTTACTGCATATGTTTTGGAAAGCTATATAACGCATTTTACTTTAGCTTTCTCTTCTGTAAAACAGAATTGTAAATAATACTTACTTAATAAAATTATATGAAAATTAGCTTATTTACTTTTGCCAAAGTATTTAGAACTTCCTCTGACAAAAAGTTCATGATGCTGTGATATGACATGAATATCATCATTCATGGTGTAGTTAAGTGGTATCTTCTTAGCAAAACCTTCCTGATTTTCTGCATTCTCCAATGTATCATCCTATTTTCCCAAAAATTCCAGATAGCACAAGTCTCTGTAATTCTTGAAAACTATCTCATGTCTTACTACTATATAAAATCATTATCTCATTTATGCAAATAGCTCTGGCTTATTCCTATCCTTATTTTCAGAACCTGACAGTAAGATTTATACAGTACAAAATATACACCAAGTGGATTTTTATTTACTTATTTTTATTTAACATTTGTCATTAAACAATACATATTTCAGGACATATGTGCTTCATAACTAAATGAAAGAAGATGATAAAATACATCACTACGCATCATTATCTCTTTTAAGAGATAATAATAAATACATTAACTCCATGTTCCCATACAATTTTTTATCTAATGACTTTTATTTCAGAGTGAGAATTCAATGAGTCATGTTTTTAAGTCTTTAAAGTGTTTTTAGTAGATTCTATTTTGCTCTGCATCTACATAATGTGTTTTTGTGTACACAGCCTATGTCACCGTGTCTACCTTACAGAAAGGAACTTCTAAAAATTGTTGGGGGTTAATTTTGTAATGAATACTATACTATTTGCTAGCCAAGGGTTACTATTCTCTTAAAAACAAGAGAGAGAGAGACTATATTCTCTCCTGAAAAGTCATGAGTCCCTCTGTGTTCCCATAACTATATCATGATATGTATAAGTTACTATGTATTCAGACCTGCAGTGCCTTTGTTATCTGTTTGGAGCTCATACTGACCTACAGATAAGGTAGGGGAAGTAATAAAGAACCAGGAGGACATGTAAAGTAACTTCTAGGCCCAGTTTGTAAAAATACCAGAACATAGTAATTGCTCTTTGCAAAGATAAAAGAGAAATAGTTTTATACTTCCATAACAAAGATGTAAATAGTATGTACAAGTAGCGGTACAGAGCAGAAATTTGAAAAATTTACTCACTTCAGATAGACTTCATAGTCAATAAATGATAGAAAACAATAACTTGCATATTGATGACAGCATTTATTCATGAGTTCATCAAAATGATGCCCAAATCAATCTTGGAAGACTGAACAGTACTAACCTAAATTTTTAAAGGAAGTAATTGAGTTCAGGATTTTAAACGCTAAAGCTTAATACACATTAGAAAATGTTCTCTGGAAAAGGTATTTCCATCTCAGATTAAATACATTTGACAACTACCTTTCCATCAGCTGTCCTTATATTAATGCCAAATACTTTATATACTGTGTTAATAAGACAAAATATTCTAGGTAGTATTTTCAAGGATTTGGACCTTCACACCTGTTTCTGACTCCTATAATCATAACTTTAAAATTCTCTGACACGTATTTTATGGTGTAATTTCAGGTTCTCAGATTCTCATGCTGGTGTTTCATCTGCAGGCCAGGGGATAACCTTCACAAACAGCACTGCCGTTAACATTTATGTTAACCTTCATCACTTCTCTTTCAGAGACAGATTGGTCTTCACTTACAACCCTCCTGATGTGAGTCACCTTTATTGGTGCTCACTTTAGATGCTTTGGGAATTCATTTTCAGGATGTTAGCTTATTATACCTTGAAAGATATGAGGATGTTCTCCATCAGAGATGTTGAGCCTTGAAATGGACAGAAAAAATCATCACCTTTCCAGTACAAAAGTCTAGTGACTAATGACATAACCAAGACTGGAGGATTTATGTTACATTGCATAATATATAATACCCTGTACTTTATATACAGGTCCATTTCTTTCTCTTTTTTTCACTTTTACAGTCCTCTTGATGAAGTATGATTTGCAGGCACTTAAGTTTGCCTTATGGATGAATTTTCATTAAAACATGTAGTCATGTAAAATCATTGCAAATGGTTTATAAATTTCCATTATTCCTTAAAATCATCTCTTTCTCCTTTTAATCAAAATTTCCTTCTATAATCATGAACATAGTTTTCTATTTCACACCATCTTTTGCATTTTATAGGATGGAATCATGCAATACAGGCACTTGAGTCTGGTTTCTAGTTTCTTTCTCTTAAGCACATCCATCTGACATAAGTATTTATTCAATATCTTTCTCCCTAGCAACAGAGACTGACTACTTCATTCATTCATTACTGGCCTTCCCAGTGCCTATTATATTCTGATACACAGAAAGTAGCAGATGTATAATAACTAGACAACTGCTACCCAACCCACTATGAGAAAATCAAAATCTTATTTATGAGGAACTCTGAGGTCCTTCAGTCTAGAAAACTATAACTTCAATGGCTTTCCCATATATTTCATATATCTCACACTCTCATAAATTTCTGATGTAAAATACTTAATACAGATAAAATTTTAAATAATTTTATCAAGAATTCCCATATGGCCACCACTGAGATTCCACAAATAACACGCTACTCTTATGTTTTCCTTCCTATGTAAAACAACCTCTATTGAACCATTGTTTTATGATTTCCACGTTTATTTTATATTGTACAGTAATTTGTAGGCATCCATATTTTCTGAACACATATGTCCACAAGAGTTCAACATTTGCTTATGATTATTAATTTTAATCGAGGTACATTTTACAAATAATGAGATTAGAAAATCTTAGAATTTCAAATAATATTTGAATATTTAAGATGATCTTCTAACAGAATTAAAACATCATTCAAAAGATTGTCAGAGCCCTCTTTACCATAGTCCCTTCCCTATTCACAATCAGCCACCAATGATGTGATTTTTCTTCACTTAACTTTGCCTGTTCTAGTATCTTATAGTAGGCTTATGTTTATATTTATACATGTTCTTTTATTTTATCAGCACAATGTTTTCAGATGTATTTATATATGTGCTTACATCTATTCTTGAATAAAATTCAAAGGCCTTCCCGGGCTTTTCAACTTCGAATACATTCTGGATTTGCCTATCCCTGGGACTGTTCCTTTTTTCTCCAAATTGGGCACACTTCCATCACATAATCCTTTATGGGTCCTGGAAAACAGAAGCTATTTTTTCCTCTCTTTCTAAGATTGTTTTTGCTTGTGCATTCTATTCTTCTTATCTTAAAATGTTTTGCCTAGTTTTCTATCTGAATTCTTCCTTTGTAGCCTTTAAGTTCTAGCTCATACAGCATTTCAGAGAGCTCTTTTGACCACCTATTGGAGTGCTTTATTTATTATTTCCTATCACAGGCTATGCTTATTTTGTTTATTGGCTTTTTATGTTTTGCCTCTTTCATGAAGAATTAAAATATATCTATAAGGGATATGATTTTTCTAGTTCATTTTTTAATCTTAAAAATCAGCAAATTGACAACAAATTGCATTTGTTCTCTTTTTCCTTTTTTGCGTTTTGGTCAGGGCCTCACACTTTCCAGGTAGACACTGTACCTCTGAGCTGCATCCTTGACCCAACAAACTGTATTTTATAAAAATTTATTGTCAAAAGTATCTAACATTAGTGTTTTATTTTCAATTAATGTGTTAACAACATTAATACTTGACATTGGTTTTGTTTACTGATAAAGTGTGAATGCTCAATATCCTGCCAAAAAATCATTTAATTTTCTGTTATGCATAGTCTTAATTTGAATTTTTTCTTAAATGTATATATTGTTAAATAATAAGATCTACCATATTGTACCTTGTTGGTCTTCTTGAAGAAGTTGGACAGACAAAGTCTCATTTGATACTTAAAACAAAAGATTTATATGCCACTATGGCAGGTGTTTTGCAGAGAAAAACAAAAACATAGGTTTTGAAATAGTAATAGTATGTCCAAAATTATATGCATGGTAATGTGTGCAGCAGTGATTTGAATTCTAGGTTGCTTTCTGCTATTTCATGAAGAAATTCCTGAGGCTTGAAAAATTGTAAATCTTATGAAGATTTCTAAAAAATCAAAGTATAAATTACATTTGACCCAGCTATTCCTCTTCCAAGTATTTTCACAAAAGAGTTAAACATATATACTACAGTAATATAAAAATACCAATGTTTGTATCATCACAGCTTTTGCACCCTGACATAGCTAAATTTTGAAAGTGGACTTTGTCAAAAAACAAAGAGATAAAGAAAATGTAGGAAAAATGCACAGTGGAGTATTACTCAACCATAGATTTGAATTACCAATGAATGCATATTGTGACCATAATGTTAAGTGAAATAAACCAGACACACAGTGTGAAATATTTCATGAATTATCTGACAGGAAAAAACCCCAAAAATATGAATAATTATAGAGCAAAATAAAAAGTATATATTAGGAAACAGGAGATAGATATTTTGTCAAATGAAAAGCAGATTTAGAGATGGAAAGAGGAGGTATGGAAAGTCCTGTAAGGTGTATTAAAATTAATTAATATATATTAGGTACATGTTAGATCCCCATGATAATATAATCAGTATTCCAGAAAACATGTACTATTAGAAATAAAAAAAATTTAAATTACTGAGTAAATACTACAAGTTGCAAAGTTAGAGAAAATTGTTTGATAAATAGAATCATTTTCAATGCATTCAGCAGCTTTGATTAAAATTCAGTACAAGTTGAACATTTCTAATCAGGAAATCCAAAATATTCATGACACTCAAAAAGTTTTGGAATTTTAAATAATTTGAATCTTGGATTTGCAGATTAAGATATTCAATGGGTAGTTTATGTGCAATTAAATTGAAATTTTAAAATTTCTAATATCTGAAATGCTTCTAGAGTAAGAATCTCAGATTTGGTATTAAACTTATACTATACTCATAACGTAGGCAGTCATCTATGGCAGAACTTAAAATTTTGTGAATTTACTATAAAATTAAAATGTAACACAAACACTACTTACAAAGTAATTTCTACTTATTCCCATGATCTAAAACAATGGAATTGTATTTAGAGGTAAAAATGCAAGTTTGAAAAATTTATTTTCATAGCAGACATGTTCAGGATATCCAGGTCTGTTCCCTTTAGCACCTGTTCTGGTTGTATTAGTCCAATAGGAAAAGAAAAGTTTGGTTCACATTTTTGAGCGTTTCATATTTTTGCTGCATTCTTGGGTTTATTCTGTGCCCTGCAGTGTTGCTGCCTAGTACCTGGATTAATCTCTTCCTATACATTTTCTGTTCTGGTGCTTATTTCTCAGTTTATGAAGTTAGATTCTGTGGGGTATCTTCTTTCAAAAAAATTGGTTTCAACATAGCTAAACACTTGCTTTGGATGGTATCATTCCTATTTAATTAATTTCTTAAACTCTACCAGAAGTGTTGTAACAACTTCTTCATTGGCAGACACAGTCTTTTCAGCAATGTTTATACTTTCCACTCCAAATCTATATTTTCAATCATTGTCACCACCCATTACACGCAGTATATGTGTTGGTGTCACTCATTTTGGGGAATCCCATGCTGCATTTTTTTTGCATTTTGGAACTATATTCTACCACCTACTAGAATATGTTTCCTGTTTGTGTCTCCCATTCATATGTTTAATCATTTTCTGACCATGAACTTTGAAGTTTCAAAGTGACAGCTAACTTAGCAGGTCAGTTTTTCCTGTTCACAGTTGCATGCATAAAAGATCTATTTATACTATATATTTTGGTGACATTAGCTATGATTCTTTTTTCTTCCTTGTTAGATGAAGAACTTTCATTTCTTTTTCACTTATAGTACACACTTTGTGGCTTTTCTGGCAAAACTAAATTGCCAGCATCACTATTCTTGTATTTTGGGACTATTATTAAGTAAATTAAAATTAAAATTTAAATTTAATGCATACTTTAATATTAAAGTATGCATTATAGCATAAGTGCTCCGATACAACAGTTATTCTCATAAAGACAGCTGTGGACACACTGGAATAAAGAATGACTCAAATCCCAGGCAGGGCAGTGGAGCACACTATGAAAATTAATCAGACTGTCAGAACATCACATGGTTGAAAACTTACAAATTATTCTATTTAATATTATTTAGTCATTATTAATTGTGGATAAAACTTCAAAAAGAAACACTATAGAAAAGAAGAAATAGCTTTAGTTTTAGTGTGTGACTTTACGTCCAGGCATATGAATCATCAGAGAAAAGGAGGAACTAAAAAAGGAAAGCTTTAAGGGAGTTCTCTTTGGCTGTTCTGTAATATTCTAGTAGACAAACAATTTTGTGTTTGTTATGAGATGATTATCGACTGGTAGACAAGTATGGTGATACTGGAAATACAAAATGAGAAAACAGTGCTTCTGTCCTTCCTAAGGTAGCATCTAAAAATGAATCTGGCAGAAACATATAAACTATGCTCTATAAAAGACATGGAGTAAATAAGATCCAAAAATTACAATAGGTGTACTAGAAGGGAAAGAAACTATTCAAAAGGAAAGTAAATTGATGAATCTTGCATGCCTGTATCTCATAGCATGAGTAATTCCTTTTAGAATAACAATATGCAATGTAACAAGCATAGTTAAATGGTCTTATTTTGAAATCCTATGTTGCCATTGTTTTTGTTGTTGTGGTTGTTATCACCATTTTGCTTTTGTTGTTGCTTTTATTTGCTTCTTGATTTTTCCGTTTTTCTCTTTGCAATTAAAAATATATAGTGTACATGTCTATAAACTGTAAAAAAAATCAGAGACAACTAAGTTACATCACAGGACAGACATGATCTAGTTTAAGATGACACTGCAGTTCAAATGTAGGGAATGTACTCATATTAGCTCTATGAAAAGTAGAGAAAAATGTTTTGGGCAGAGAAAATGATACACATGAAGGGTCTTAGGAGATTAGTTCTTGAAATTTTACAGAACTTAATCATCTCTTCACAGCCTTCAAAAGCACAAACCATAGAAACTTCTATCGTAAGATGAAGAAAACCCTAATGGGGTGAGAAAACACACTTATGAGAGCGAAGGGGCTCACCTCAGTATTTTTTCGGTTGCTCAACTCCGTGGTAGTTCCCTTCTTGATAACATCGTCCATTCAGGGGACAACTCTGATGATCTGATCACCTCTCAAAGTCCCATTTCGTGACACTGTTAGATTGGGGGTTAAGTTTCTGGAGGACATAGTTAAAACATAGGCCAGAAACGCTTTTAATATTTTATTTGATATTTTTAGTTCCAAAACTTTAATATGCATCTAGTTGTGGCAAATAAGGCAGCACAAGACACAAGTGAAAAAAACAAAGCACACTGTCTTTTCTCCTTGTCCTTTCTTCTGTTTACCTTTGCAGTTATGCAAAGTAATTAAACAGGATAGTATTAATATTTTTTTATCAGTCATGTAGTTGATTTTTCTTGAGCATACACAATTGTGTGGAAATATATTAATATTTTGTAAAATGTAAATTATTTTTACCATTATGAAATCATATCACATCCATGTAGTTCCAATTATTATTATATATAACATATAAAATATATATGGTTATATATATATATATATATATATAACCATATATTATTATATATAACATATAAAATATATATATATATAAAATAAGGAGCCACAAACTACATTTATTATTATTATGGTGTTATTGTTTTTTGACAGGGGGTCTTGTTATGTAGGCCAGGCTCTCCCAAACTTATAACAGCCTTTATGCCACAGACTCTCAAGTGCTGGGACTATAGATGTGTGCCACCACCATTGATTGCTTCTTTTATGTTTGCATAGCAATATGTAAACACACATTTTGCCTTATCTATTGATCACCATGTTCATCTGCATATGTTTTTAAATGTACTTTTTGTGACTGTCTCTTTAATTTCATGCCTTTGAACTTTTATTCACAAATGTTCAATAACAAACTTTCATGGCATTTGTAAGCAATCAGACCTGTATTTTTGATGTCTTCTTCAAGTAATCTCATAACTTTGCATATTGTAACATGTTCATAGCTCATTTGTATAAGTATGTGCAAGTTTAAATATTGTAAAATATGCACTGAACTTAGTAAAAATTTTAGGTTTTATCATTGTCAATTTTTGTCTTCATCTCTCGGTTACTTAACAAAATTGGAAAAATGAAGGGCTGTGTGTCCTTAACTGATAAATATGTAGAGTTCAAAGTGGTAAATTAATATTACTGGGAGTTTCTACCTAAAGATCTTCCAAAAGCTTTAAAGATGCTAATTAAGCATTCCCATGCCAGATAATTTAGCTAAGGAACATGGAGTAACCTCACAAAGGGATTGTTCCGTTTGACACATGTTCTCCCCTAGAGTAGAATAAAATAGCTATGTGATAACGCAACTTACAGAAAACTGCATTTTACAATGGAAAATGAATGATTCTATTAGGGCCAAATGAATCTGCCAAGGGAGTTTATACAAAACGTGTTTCAGATTTAAAATTTACATGGCATGCTAGTTTTTATTGCTATTAATATGCTACTATAAAGTTAGACGCTTGGAGTTTTAAAGTGGCTCCTGATCATAAATTAGTCAACACATAAAATACCTGTGAAACTAGCATCCCAGCTTTCCAGCCAAATTCTCTGCAACCTGAGGTGATTAAGTGACTCTCATTGGGTGTTACAATATCTAGACTTCAATACAATGCAACTTTCTCCACAAAGGCACACATACTTTGGAGTATCTACTATATTCCAGGAACTGAATTAAGTGTTTTGCACTTTGATCCACATTTAGGTCATGTGTGATTCAAGACTCAGACTCAGTAGTACTATGTTTGATTGGTAAATATCCACTACAAACCACATGTCAAAGTCTTATCCTGAATTTTGGGCTGGGTATTTAGCTCAGTGACATAAGCACCTGCCTGACAAGCACAAGGCTGTGAGTTTGATAATTTACCCCCTCTCTCTTCACTATGTTACGTGACTGTCCTGTTTACTTTTCTCTCAATGCTGAGACACCATACCTGACACCCAAAGTTACAGGAGAAAAGCTCACAGTTTTTGAGGTTTCAGTCCATAAACATTTGGTTCCAAGGCAGGGTAGGCTGGCATGGCAAAGAGGACACTTCAAAATGGCAGAAGACAGCAAAAGCAGCAAGATCAAAAAGGGTGAAGGAGAACAAGCTTCTTTTCCCTTAGTTTGTAAGCAGCCTACTGCTAGGGCAGATGTAGCAGTCACAAATCTCCATGCCCTCTTGCACAGGCTGAGGATATTTACAAAGTAAGGATCCTAACTCCAAAACAAGTGGCTTAAATTTCTAAATTTCTCAAGTTAATGCAGTGTGTCAACCATAACAACAACATGACACTTGGTTCTCAGGTTCTTACCACACACTAGGATCTCTAACTATCCCTTACACTCACAGAGGCCACACCAATGAGGTCCTCATACTTGGACTTTGAACCTCAAAATAGGAGCTAAATTGATCTGTTGCTTTAGTAGTAAGCTGACTCTGATATTTCACTGTATTAGTGCAAAGCTAGTAAATGAAAAATGCATGAATATTAGCAACAGCCACACTTCATACATGTATTTACTATTTTACTAAGACTCTATGTGATATGAATTATTAGTCCCTTTTAATACCCACAAAGCTTAATATATGATTTAGCAGGATAATTGATATGAGAAAAGAATGGTTATATCCAATCTATTTGTTTCTGGAGCCAAAGTACTAATTTAATATATATAATCCTAATTTTTTCTCCCATCTATGCCCACAGTACAGAATTTATTTCTGTGATCTATGCTACTCATGTGCCCAAAATAGAAACTCTATTTTAGTTCTTACTATATCAACATACCTTTGCTTACAACAATATTTCTTATTTCTCCTTCCCATGACTTGCACTCTATTTTTTTATTTTAAAGAGATTAAAATAAAATAAAATAATAATAACAAAATGAAATTAAAAATGATATAGAATTCAAAACAAGATAACAATTTAATGATGATCACGATACTGCTCAGATTACAATACACAGGCATGCAAAACAGAACAAACAATATAAGCAACCACAGTTTCTTTTAACGAACTAAGAGAATCAGTAGCACAATTATCATGGATGTTCATATTTTCCCTTTCCGTCAACAACTGGGTTTTCATTTTATTAAAAAGCTTTGCATGCCAAAATAAATCAGCAACAGAGTGAAAAGACAACCCAAGAATTGGGAAATCTTTTAGCAAACTGTCCCTCAGACAAAGGACTTCTATCTAGAACACATAAAGAATTAAAAAGTCAGGCTTCAAAAGGTCAGTGACCCAATCAAAAAATGGGTATCTGAGATGAATACAAAATTCTCAGATGAAGAAATAGAAATGGCAATCAAAAAATATGAAAAAATGTTCAACAACATTGGTCAGTCCAGAAATGCAAATTAAAACAATACTGAGATTCCATCTATTTCACAAAGAATGATTATACCAAGAAATCGCCAATAATAAATGTTGGAGGGGCTGTGGGGAAAGAAGAACCTTTCTTCATTGCTGGTAGAAGTATAACTGGCACAACTACTGTGGAAATCAGTGTGGAGGTTCCTCAAAATACGAGGATTAAAGGTCCCATTTAACCTAGCTATCTCCTTCTAGATATTTTCCCAAAAGAATTAAAAACATCATACGACAGTGATATGCGTGCCTATCTTTACAACAGCACAATTTGTAATAGCTCTGTCTTGGAAACAACCCAAATATCGATCAGTTAAGGAATGGATAATAAATGGAGTACTGCTTAGTTATAAATAAATATAAATTTGAGGCTTTTATATGTAAATGGAGGCAATTAGAAACCATACTCATAAGTGAAATAAATCAGACTCACAGGTGTAAACATTGCATTGTCACCCTCATGTAAGAAATTGCAAGAATAAATAAGATCCTAAAGGTACAACAGATATTGTGAGAAGGAAAGAAACTGCTCAGTGGTGCAAAAAAATACCTTCTAAAGATAGGATGCAGCTGTGCCTCAGACGGCAGCATTTTCTGCCTGTACTTTACATTGATGGTCCCAGAGTGAAATAGACTCTACTGGCTCAAAAGACCTAACATAGTTATACAATGAAATTCAAACCCCAGTGTGGAGGTGTCACCTGCCCCGGTTGCTCAGTTTGCACTGCTATTGACTGTGTTCCATGACATGAACATGGGGAAACCATTCCCCATGTGTTCTTAACGCACACCAGGATAGGCCACTATTCCTTCTCTTCATAGAGACCAAATGGGCACACCTGGAGGAACAATTGGCAGAGGACAAAGGACAGAGGGCAATGGACAGACTTAGGGGACGACAGGGAAGTACATTTAACATGAAACTCACATTTGACAATGTAGACATTTCATTCTCTTCCTGGTGAGGGAGCAAGTCACTATGAACTATATAATCTACAAATTTGCAACGACACAGCAAAGTTCTGGAATTTCTGGCTAAATTTTGAACCTTTTATAATCTGGCTATAGCCTATCACCTCAACTATAGTTGCCAGCATTTTCTAAAATATGCCTCTTCCTCATTTCACATGATACAGGTATTTAATCTTCATTGTTCATGCTGGCTTTTTTTTTTCCCTACATGGAGTATTTTCTTTCTTTCCTACTTTATCTATATTTAACATAGTTCATTAACTCTCTTGCTCAGTTTCATTAGGGCATGCAGTTTTGACAATAGGACAAAGAAGATTGCTAATTCAAATCTGGTCCATAAGAGGCTGTGTATGATTACAAATGTTAATGTCATAAGACAGAAAGATCATGAATTCCTGACTAATGCTGGGGTAAATGATTTTACAAAAGCAGCTTAACCAATCAAATTGAGGAAAGGGCCCATATACACAAATAAAGAACAGAGCAAATAGCAGAGAGAGGAGAAAAAATGAAGTCCAAATATACATTTTTTTAAGTGCAAGGAACACAGAAAAGCATAAAGAAAAAAGGAACATATTATAGTTTTTCAAATATAACCATAATTAATTAAATGGCAGGGGTGATTATATTCAATAGAAAATCAAAATCAATGACATAGTGTTTATAAGAAGTTCTTTGTAAATACAATAAAGCACAGTTTAAAAGAAAAGAAAGCAAATAATGGAGGATGAATACTAAGCTTCTGAAAACAATGCTGTGTTAATAGCAGAGTGCATACACTCCAATGCAAGTATTATTACAAGAAATAGAAAATCGTTTCATGATTTTTAAAATGCCATTGCATTAATCTATGGTATGCAATTAACTGAATAATGTTAAAAATCATTTCATCGCAAGATACTTCCAAAATGTGTCTCCATCCATATCAAAACTTCAAATATCTGAATCAAAAACTGGATAAAAATCAGAGGGAAAAATGAAAAGTTCAACTCAAGAAATTTCAACATCATTCACTAGATAAAGATAAAACAAAGAATAAAATGACTTCTAAGCTCTGGAGGATTAGTTGTGTTCAAAACTCAGAGGGAAGATTAAAAGGAGAAGAGATAATCCAAGTCCACCTCTATACTTCCAAAAAAGGGACACATAATATCTACTTAGATTCAGTTGTTCATAATTTATTTTGGACAAACCTAGGTATAGCAGCAGATGAAAACACTATTTCTTATTCAAGATGGCTCAGCTAATATATACATGATCTTTGGGCAAAGATAATATGCAATACAAACTTCTTGTAATACAAAGAAAACTTTAGGCTTTTTAAATTAATAAATATAACTTGAAATACATATCCCTAAAATATATATGTAATAGAAAGTATCCTAGAATTGTAAAAACAACTTGATATGACTTTATCAGCTATCAGTTATTATTACAGGCTCATACATAGCAATATGAATAAAGCAATTATTATCACAGAAAGAGAAACAGAAAAAGACTAAACAGTTTATGCAACACAAGTCTTGCATGCATGAATTTGATATTTGTTTTTGTTTCTGTTACAAATCAATGAAAAAAGACTGAATAATTCCATAAATTATGTTGAAAGCATTGTTTTCATTTCATAAATATTTTATATCAGTTTCTCATAAAAATTCTATTATTGTTATAGAAAGATAATGGTAATACATTTGAGATACATGAAAACTGAAGTATTGATGAAATTAGGCAGTTTAAAAATCCCATAGTAAAAAATGTGATTGGCAATTTTGAATACATCATAGTGTAATATTTAAAACAAAGAAAAGATACTAGAACATAAAAATGTAACAAAGGAAGAGCTGACTGAAAAATTAAATTTTTCCAAATCTTATAAAATAAAATGTAAAAATAGTCAATGAATGTAAACAGCAAGTGTTTGAACATGTAATATACACAATAAGCAATTTGAATGAACACAAAAAATGTCAGGCACAATGAGGAGTTAAGGAAATTCAAATTAAGTCAATGATATTATTTCACAGTCTTCATATTTTCAAATACTTAAAAATGTGCCAGTGTAGTGTCAGCAAAGAAACCAAAATGTTCAGACACCTCAAACATAACTGAATTTTGGTCCAAATAAGTAAGGTATGTGCCGCATTCAGTGCAACTCTTGAAATTTTGGAAGAAGGATGAAGAGGTATGAAGGAATGGAGACAGGACCCAGAAAGTGGAGGTCAGGTGGAGCCCCTCACCTGAGGGGAGAAAGAGCAGCCCAACAACTGGAGCACGTTTACTGTGCAATCAGCATAGGAGGATGTGTAAGGAGAATCCAAGGGGAGGGAAGACACAGAACAGGAAGAATCCAGTGCTCAGCCAAACATGTCCTTGGTGGTTATAAGAGGGAGGGGTCTGGAGAAGCAGTGACCTTGTCCTGGATACCCAAAGGCGCAGTTTCGCTCCCAACACGTAGGACTTTGAAGTGGACAATGCCCGGTGCCTCACTGGTTGGTAGGGGCTCTTCAGAAATTCCCCTTCATGTGCACAGTGGTACGGGAACTGCATCAGTTCATGCACTTGCATTGGTCATCGTGGCACGCGCTAAATACAGCTATTTAAAAGAAATGTGTGAGTGGATAGAGGCACCATTCACTTGATGGGACCTACATACCAGATCAATTAAAGTTAGGCAGTTGAGCAGGCATTCCGGATCGATCATCTGCTGAGTGCCTGAACTCATTTTTAGTAAAAACAGTAGAAAAAAATTAATAATAAACATATCTTCTTTCATTGGGCTTATATTTTACTGGAAAAGAGAGTAATGTATTACATAATTAAAATATAAATTTACTAGATGATGCAAAATTCAATGAAGTAACACAAAATACAAGAGAGTTGTGTTAGGGAGATTGTAGTGCTAAAAAGGATGATAAAGGAGGCTGTACTGTAGGTAACTTTTTCTGTTATTAAGTTTATTTGTACAACTTATATATACATTTTTACCACATTCATCATAGGCAATGTATATGTGTATGTGTATGTGTATGTGTATGTGTATGTGTACATAATACATCATGGTACTTCTTTTTTCCCCATCTCCCTATCTCCCTAAAAACTCTTGCCTTTCTTTATTTACAAAGCTTTGTTTTCCATCATATCCTTCTTTTCTCAATTTTTCTTTTCTTTTAAGCAAAAATATAAAGGAAGTTGAAAGAACCAGTCACATAAATCCTGTATCTTGGGAGAAACATCATGCTATGTAGTGGAATAACAGAGATAAGGAGCCTACTGCATGAGAAACAGCAAGGGAGCTAAGATCTTGCTAAGTGGAGTGAGTGGAGGCAGAAGCCTGTGGAGGCAGTCAAACAACAGAGGGTGAGGAATGGGAGCTGCTGTGCCATCCATCGTGGAAAAGGGCTGCGTAGTAGGCTAAGTTACAAACTCTGCTTTTCCTTAGCGTGACTTTTGAGAGGAGATGCTTTATTGTTGAGGTTCCAAGGATGATTCCGGCTACATTATTGAAACCAGAAAAAAGAAACAGAATGGGAGAAGTTGGATTATCAGTTGGGTGGCACTGGGGAGAGATTTACTGTGACTGAAGGGTGTTGTGGATGAGAAAGTGAGAAAAAGAGTCTAGGTGTAGCAACAGAAGTCCAACATCGTAGTTACTTAAAAAAATTTATAGATTAGGGATACGAGAAGGAGGGATGTAGGATCAGAAAGCAGCGGGTTTCTGAATAGTTGAACACTCACAATTCAAGGTAAAGTCAAAACTCTGCAAGATCCAGTACTTTTTGAGAATTTTTTGTGGAAATAGAGATTGACTTCAAGAAAGTGTAGATACGCATCTCTGTGACTGAACTCCTGGGCACCACTCATATATGACGGCAAATTTCAGTTTTCATTAAAGGTAAAAACCTTACTATCTGCTAATAAGTTGAATGTAGGATGAAAAATTGAGAGGTGTTTAAGATTCTGGAAACCTGAATCCTGGTCAACTGAAAGAGGTAACTTACAAAAGAATCTCTAAGTAGCAGGTTTAGTCAAACATAAAGCATTACTAGTCTGCTTTTGGGCATTTTGAATTTGTTAATATTAACATGGATCTAAGTGAAATCTTTGATTAGTTGGAAATACGAATCTAAAAATCCTACTCCAATGTATCTATCTATCTAATCTATATTAGCCACAATATATATGATATATATGTGTATATACATATACACACACACTATATATATGTAGAATTTAAGCTAGGTAAGGAAGACATGATGGAATGATGAGGGGAAGATTAGATGCTGTCTGACTTTCAATAATGATAAGGCTCAAAAACAATGTCAAGTGAGGAAAAGAGTCATAAATTTGATTCCACTTAAATCAATTTTATAAACTAGTTATACTTAATATATGAGATACATCTATATAATAGAATTTAAAATAATATATATATATATATATATTATATAGTGTATACCCCAATATATAACTATGAGTGAATATATAGTACACAGTATATGTGTATGTATATTATATATGTATAAAATAAAGATGTTCATAAATGCACACAGGCTTCAAACTAGTGATTGCCTTCAGACAAAAAAAGAATATGCCTTTAATTTTGGTAATATTGGCAAAACCTTGCTTTTTATAAGATCATTGTGGCTAAAATGTTAACATGGAAACTAGATTGCCTGATTTAAAAATCCAATTCTGTCTCTCATTGCCTTTAGGTAAATTACTTGATTTCTCTGTGACTGTTTTTTCTCGTACAGTACATTTTCCCCCCCTGGTTTGTTTTTTCTCTAACATAGAGATTGTTGAAATTTGAGTTTTGTCTTTCTGAACTTAATGGGTTGAAGTCCTCTCAGTGTTGGTGGGGCCTTTGAGATATAATTAGGTTTAAATAAAGTCATTAGTGGTGGGGCTTTTGTAGTTGAATTTTTAAAAAGAAGGGAACCTGCACTCTTGTGTATACTATAAGGACACCTACATGTTCACACATGCTTGCACGCATGCACCACCACCTTTCTGTCTCTCTCTGTCCTATGTGAGGACACAGTGAGAGGGCTGCTGTATGTAAGGCAGGAAGAAAACATTCACATAATCCAACCTTCTGTCACTGATCTCAGGCTTGCAACTTTCAGAACTGTGAAAATATAAATTTCTATTGTTGAAATTATTCCATATATGGTAGACTTCTTACCTCAGCTCCAGTGGACTAATACAGGGACTATAAAAACATAAAATTCCCTTACCATGATCATGTTGAAACATTGCTGATACTTTCATGAAAATATCAAGCACTAGCTAAAACTTCAAATGATCTGAAAACAGCACAAAATAAGTGATGAGTCGTGGCTGATGGGAACAGTATTATTATTATTAATTGCAATAATAAAGTAGTAAATATTACAAAAATTATGCACTAGTTTGACAGCAGTAACAATTTGAGTTAGTGAGACTAAATGAGGAGATGAGTTAGGAGACCATTTCATTGGTGTTGAGTTGTGAAGGGATTCAACTAGAATGAAAAAGAAGACAGCTAGGTAGCAGATGTGTTCTAAGGGTCACAAATATTTAAAAAAAGGTGGGAAAAGGTGAGAAATGAAGGAAGGTTTATATCTGTTTTCCAGATTGCTGAAAAATGATGATGTGCTTATGTGAAATACTTACATTTCCTAAAAGATTTTTTTCAAGAAAGAAGGTGTATTTCACTCTTGACCATATCTATTCTGAATTCATAATTAACAATAATCAGGAAAAATACTGTATCTTGTGATTTTGGTTTTGTCATATAACTTTGCACCACCAGAAGTGCAGATTATAAAAGCACACAGAATAATTTATATAGCAGTGGGACTGAAGTACTTCATTAGTGGATATGGAAGCTCATGGCAAGTTTTGAAGAATAGGAAAGTTCCACAAGAAGATGTGGCTTTAAGAAGCCCAGCAAGATGATATTCTTCATACAGGTGCAAACCATTAAATTCACTGCTACAGAGAGGGCACTTAGTCTAAATTTGTCAAGGAAGTTTTCCAATATCATAGCAAGAGATACAAATTGGTACTCTTCTATCGTAATTAATTAGATGAATGCACTGTAGGGAACAGTGTCCAGTGTGTGCCTAAAGTGTGTTACTTGAAGGAAAAGCAATTAGTGAGAGAAAAGACTTTATATTTCCTTAAATGTCTTTACATTTTTAAAGTTATAAGAGTACTGAGAAAAAATTTAAGGTTGTGTAAGTGATTATAAATATTTGTTTAGTCATTCACAGTTCACAGTGATTAATTGTGTAAGATAGGAATGAGAGATTAAAAATGAATTCAGGTATGGGAAGAGGTAGTGGGAGCAAAGCTATGAGATTAGTGTTTCCCTACACTTTGATTAATTCTGTTTCTTAGTGTATAATTCAATGAATTTAGTATCTTTTTGACAAGTATTTGGGAGTATGGACCTGTCTTCCACAAGAATGGAAAAATATTATGCTTCATGAATTGATTTAAATTTATGTTCTGAAAATTTATTATGTTCCAAATATTTAGGAAAATTGCATGTTTGCAATGTAAATGCATATTAGTGAAGAATTATTTCTGTTTCTTATACAAAATTAGTATTTTATTGCATTTATTTTTTTATCACTGATTGAATAGTAAAATATTATTTTTTTGATCGTTTATATTCTGAGTTACCTGGAATCTTGACACTTTAACTGCCAATTTATCTTTCAAGTTATTTAAAGTCATGACAGTCTACTTTGGTTATCAGTAAGTTATCATTTTAGCATGAAAAATATTTCCTGGCTAATTTTCATTATTAAAATACCAAAAATTAAAAATTAGTGCTTTAGTGATAAAAACATTGTACTCATTCTGTTCTATCTCTCCCTTATATTACTCAACATAATAATCCAAAATATGTATCAGACACAGTGGGGAAATTTTCATCTAATTTCTAAGCATTGCAAATTTTTTATACTTTTTAAAAATGTCTACATCTATTTATTTAGTAGCATCCGTATCTCATGGATTTTTCTTTTTCTTTTTTTTATGGATTTTTCTTCTTAGTTGAAACTATACTAATACAGTATTTATACCACAAGATACAGCTGCTGTTTGTTACTACTCTGGTGATGTAAGAATTGCATTATATTCCTCTCAAGTGCCCTCTCAAGTGCCCAGCTGAAATGCTCAAAAATCCCTGGCACTGTGTTTTCCGGCCAAAGAAAATTTCTTTCTGTTCTCTGCTGGCCCGTGCTTTCATTCCAAAGCTCTCATCCTGCCCCCTATTTCACGGTGTATATTTCTTTCCGAATTCGCCCAAATATCTCTCTTGGTGTTTGTTTCTGGAGTTTCACTTAACTTTCTACTTTCTTTTTTCTTCTAAATTCTAGAGAATCCTAAAGCTCAGTCTTTGCCTCTCTTAACTTTTTCATCCATCTTTTCTTTTAGCTGATATTTTTCTATGACTTTGAATTTAACTTCAGTTTCAATCATTTCTGAATTTATTTCCAACCCCTAAATTTCACATAAGTCACAGGGGTTACATCTGATTTATCATAATCTAAAATAAACTCATTTTTTCCTATCATGGTGATCCATCCTCCTTTTCTCTTTTATCTTCCTCTTCCTGTCAATGGCATCATGGTTTACCCTCTTGCTCAGGCCAGAAACCTAGATGACATCTTTGCTTTTCATAGCAACCAACCTTAAGTCCACCAGCAAATACTTTCTGTTGCTAATTTAAAAATCAAAAGTAATCATAATCTCTTAAAACAAAGTCCTAAATGCTTTATCTCAACTGTTTAAATCTTAAAATATCAACACCTTAATGTCTAAAATTCAAACAATAATATTCTCAAAGGAATAATTTCCTGTACATTGAAATCATGAACTACTACAGTTTACATGACACAGCAGCTGAAGGGTATTTAAGAAGGAGTAGTCAGCCAAATTCTGGGGAAAGATCTGCATGTTTTCATTTATGTTTAGGAAAGCTGCATCGTGTTAGGAAAAACCAATAGCCTAAACCTGGTAAAACATTATTTTATGTATGTGTATGAGTATGAGTGTGTTTCCAGGAGAGATTAGTGCACTGTTTTAAAATGTCAGTGTTGCTTTTTACAATTATCCATGATATGTACAATGAATCCCTGAAATTTATAGGGGTTATGTTCTTAGAGCACCTTCAAATTGTGAAAATCTAAAATTTCATACATGTCCATAAAAAATGCTATAAGTCCATGATTTTATAGGTTAAACCCTAAATATGCTATCACTCTAGTAGTTATATAATTTAATTTAATAAAGTACTGAATAAACCCTTAGAAGCTGTGGTACATTTTGGTCATAGCTTAAGGATCTTAGGGATTTACAAAGCACAAAACCAAAAAACACTTCAGACAGTTACACGTGGTACAAAAACCTGTAGTGATGCACAAATCCTGGGGCATCTACAGGAGATGGATCCCAGGACTGCAGCCAGTCATCAGCAAGAAGTGAATGCAGTCGCTGCATTGATGACTTGCAAAGTTCCTGCCAAAGAAACAATTGTGAAACACATTTGTGGATTCTGAGAACTTGCCAGGATTTCTCTGAACAATTCTTAGTTAGGCTCTAAGGAAAAATCTGAGAATGATTGAGGCCATGAATTCTAAACAGTGATTTTACAGGGGTATAATGTATTTCTCACATATTTCCAAATATTTTGGATATAAATTGTATAGTGCCTTTTAAAAAATTCTACCTTTTTGTTTGATCCTGTAAAAGTGATTACAATGTTGATTTTTAAGCATTTTATGGGTTTTAAAATAATTGAAAGTTCTTTAATACATGAAGAGACGTCTTAGTGCATATTTATATTTGTGAAGGTTAAGATTTTTCCAAGATCTTAGCTCTTTTGGCAACTACATGTACAGAGAGGTACATTTTGATAGGTCTTCTCTAAGTATTTCACATGACAACAATTATAAAACTGGATGCACACAATTACCAAAATTAATCATATGTCTTTATGCATTTCATTTTTAGTACATTTTGCTATAGATACAGGTTGTCTGTTCGTAACTCATAGCTATGCAATTTACATTATAATATGTAAATGTTTATACTTGCAAAAATAGGTGTTATTATTGTCTATTTTATTGTATATCATGACCTGTAAATATGCTGTCATGTTTCTATATGTTTGTCAAATAAATTCTCAATTTAAAATTTAAATAAATGTCTTAGACTTCCAGAATTATATTGTCAAGGTTTTTATCTTTTAAAACTTCCTCTTTAGTGTATAATGTTTAGGATTATTTATTTTATGATTATGTTTTAAACATATTCAATGTATGATGCAATGTAATTATTTCTTCCTAGAGACAATGACAATGTAATCTCCCCCTTCTAAACTATAAGCGTATCTTTGCTTGACTATTGGAAATTTATTAAATTGTCTGCTTGTGTTCTGGTTCTTCCCACCGTCCATGCCCCTTGTGAGAGTGACATGTTTCAAAAGTAAGTATATTGGTTCCATTCAAGCATAAACCCATCAATGACTTCCTTTCTCATCTGGATCAGAATCCTAAAAATTCCTGTGGCCTCATATGCTCAGCATTAATTGATGCCTGTTACCTGCTGATCTCATGTCCCTCCTTTCCATGACACAGATTTAAAACACTTCCTAGTCCTAGAACCTCACAAAATTTGTCTCAAAGCTTTTACTCATGCTCTTTTCACTGCTGGCAATTCTCTTCTAGGAAATACATATTATACTTATTTCTATCATTCTCTTCTCTATTAAAATGCCACTTCCCCACCTCTGTTCCTGTCATAAATTTAAAGACAATAAATTTCTTAGTCTCACTTCATTTTGCTTTATTTTCTTCATAAAATTAATTTGCATGTCTTATAAGTGTGGGCATTTTCATTTTCATTCATTTATAAATTCCAAGCACCTATTATTGTTCCTGAAGCCTTGTAAATGCTCAACACATACGGGATAATTGAACAGGTTTTATTAAAATAAATTACATCACTTGATTGTTAGTGGCTGGTGTCCTTCAGTTAGAATACAAATTCTCTGTTATCCACACATATATTTCCTTTGATAGGACATAGGATTTCTGTTATGCACACACATATTTCTGGCATCTACAACAAATATTTGCATATAGTAGTCTCTCAGTAATGTTCCAAAAATAATGAAAAGTGTCTCTCTTTCATTTTTCACTTTTAAATATTTCAAAAGTTAAATTTATTTTCACTTTATGCTTGCATGTCAGCAGGCAATTAAACATTTTAAAACTTTTTATTGGGCAAAACTGGATGTCAGCTGTTAAACATTGATAAAAGTCTCGAAAAATCTTTAGAGGTAAAATTTGTTGAAGTGTTTAAATGCTTTCTATGTTTCATGGAGAGACATTTCAAAACAAACCGTAGACTAAACTTGGTCTCCCCAGCTGTTTGTGCCAGTAGTTCTTGATTATATGTCACTCTTTTTTTTTTTTAATTTTTTCACTATCTTTTACCAAGAAGAAGATGTTCATTATTATTAGGAAATATCAAACTGCTAAATTGCAAAACTGAGGTGAAAAGATGTTTTCATCAGTTAGAATAATAAATTTTATTTTATTTTTTACTTTTCCACTTTCAGTTTGTGTGTAACTTATGTCCAGATTCAGTCACTTATTTTTAAATTACTGGTGGACTACTAAGTTTAATTTTTTTATTATTTGAAGTGGAGTTTCATTTTGAAAACAGACTGCCCACAAAGTTTAGTATATTAAGTAGAATTCTTTCTATATAAGTTTTAATAAATGTTTCCTCTATGACATTCATAAAAGATATGCTATACATAGATATTAGATGAACTGTGCAAGTTCGGAAGAATATTTTAAAAATTAATATGCTCCAAGTTTTCTATCACATTGACTTAGAGACTTTAATGATTTAGGATCATTCTATCACAAGCCCAAATGTACTATTAGAAATTATATTTGCATTCTTGACTGCAGTGCAAAGCAGACAGATAGGTAATAAATGACTCCCACTTGACTAACACCTTAGTGTGAATACCTGATTGCTAGTGTAGTTCTTTTGTTTTTCTCAGAAACAGAACTGTCACATAAAGGCTGGGAATATTGCCCAGTAACAAAGCACCCACCTGATAAGCCCAAGGTTGTGAGTTCGATTTCCTGAAGAAAAGAAAACAAAACAGAACTGGCACATAAAATGAAATATCTGGTTCTAGTAAGACTTTGAGTCCAGAGAATTTCTATGCCTTTGGAACAACAAAAGTAAAATAATTAAGTGAAGACATACTACCTAGATTCTCAATGGATTTCCAGCCTTTCTTAGGCCAAATAGCCAATTCATTTCCTTTGAACTCCGATGTAAAATGTGTATGTTTGTTTTTGAACATCAGATACAAAATTCATGCTTTTGCTACCATTTAATACACTGTACATACCCTTGAACAATAGAACATTTCAAAACTGTTTTCGAATTGATGTTTTCTAGAGTACATTAATTGTGCTGACCACAGAATTTAGGATTATACTTTAGTTAATTGTGACTTGATTTGCTTTTCATCCATACATAGGGGTATTTTATAAATGTTCAACCAAATGTTGTAACAGTGCTTTGAAAGATGATTTGTTTTACCTCTTAAATTTTTAAAGTTATCATTGAATAGTATACTGTCATTTTCTGTGATAATGTAAAAAGGAGTATTATAATAAATAGCCAAATAAATCTTATCAAGGCTGAATGAATCTAGTTGCTCAAAAAGTATCAAATTGCTTTTCAAATAAGAGAAGTTACATTTTTGAAACAACATATAATTCTCATCAGTAAATATGTCATTGCAAATGTTTTGTAGTTTGTGGCATATAACTGCCTTTGGGAATGATAAAATTGTTAATATTAGTCCATCCATATACTTTGGAAGACACCTATGATTTTGTTCTTTTCTTTTGTATTTATTGTGTTAGTGGAATTTACTGGAAATCTCAAAATATAAATATGCAAAACAACATTTGTTGTCTAATACATGCATTTAACATGCTAAGCAAAATAGTCATATTTGTATGTTTTATGCACATTTGATGGCAGCTACTCAAATGTATCAATGTTTTGATAAAAACAAACACAGAAATAGAGACATTAATTACCATGACCAAAACCATAAAAATGTTTTAAACTACGTCACCCAGGATCACACACACACACACACCACATACAAAATTAACAAGTTGTAAAAGGATGTGGTTTTAACCAAGATTAGAACTAAGTGTGCTTGCCTTCTTTATTCTTATCCTACACCATGAAGATGCTATGAAAATTTAGTGGTCTAACGCATGGAAAGCACTCAGATTCAGGCACGTCTTAACCTAAGTGATAAAAATTAGTTACAATATTTTCCCCTACCCAAAAAGTATGTTTTGAAAGAGTAGCTTTGCTTTTCTGCCAGAATTCTCAAAGGGAAACTCTTTGTGTGCCTTCCTGCTCGTCACTCTTCCTCTGCTGAGAGAGACTGGCATTTAGTCAGTGGGGATTTATCTAAAGCCCTCTAACAAAGACAAAATCTCATTTCTTTTCATTTGGTTTATTCCTAATAATTTCATTGGTTTTTGAAACTGAGATACTATCCCCAAAGAACTAATTCTTGTTCATATTAGCAGATTTATTTTGAGTATGGGATTTTCTACTTTAACTTTTATATCAGGAATAGTCTAGAGGGCATGCAAATGAGCTTTAGTTTATAAAAATTGAAAACTGGAGGATCATTCTCTGATAAGAAAACCTGTGGTATTCGGGTCAATGTTGAGATAAGCTTTGTGTCCATGAAGAAAAGTCATTGATACAGTCACACAGTCATATTTAATGTATCCAAATTGAATTGTAGCTTATGACACAATAAGGCCAAAAGGCCAGAAGCCAAGATCCTACAGAAGTTAGAGACATGGAAAGCCATTGGAAGACACAGAATAGAGTATCCACTTCTAAGTATATTTGTGGACCAAAAAAAGTGAAACATCAGTATTAGTTTTATCTTACCTCTTCATAAGGCATCAGTTTGAATCCTCTTAATATAAGTCTTAAGTCAGAGGAAATAGTTTAGAGTAAAACTAAGGAAGGGAGGAGGGAGAGAGAGAAAGGAAGAAAAAGTTACATTGTATATTCTCTTAACTGCATTTTGGAAAACTTCACTTAAGCTTACTAATTCCTACTAGTAGAACATGTGAGCGCAAAGCATTTAATTTTCTCTAACTATTGTTGGTGAATATAACATGCTGAATGGAACGAAGGTGCAGACATCAATGAGCATAATCTGATTGTTACCGATTCTTCATAACTTTATTTCTCAAAATATTTCCCTCTTGCTATGTGAGGGATATTCTTTTAGACTCTGAGGGTGTCCCAGGAAACACAGGGAAACCATTCATAAGGTAACATAAATTTCCATTGTATTGTTGGTGTCATTGTAGTTATTAGGAATGTGACTCTTAAAAGTCATTTGTCTGCCATTTTTATTTAATTAAAAGAAAACTTGAAATTACAGGGCAAAGTAATAAAAAGAGCAGCTGATATTTGCAACTATATGAATATGAATTTTCTAAACCATATATTGCAAAAAATACAAAACAAATTGGATACTGAAGCTAACAGTAACTATCAGTCTTGGCTCCAATTTTGAATCCATGTCTGCATAAAAATATATACATTGTACTGACTATTCTTTTCATAAATAAATGCTACAAATGTAGAGTTAATTTAATTTTAGCAATTATCTTTTTCCAGATCCTTATATAAATTTTCCATGGCAAGATGTTTCACTAAGGCGAGAAAGTGAATATATTGTAAAATAAAAGGTTTTTAAGTAAAATGGTCCTGGTTTCTGACCTCATCTACTTAGAAAGTCCTCAGTATGTGTTCAGTGTTAGAGAAAATTTTCACTTTACCCAATCTCTATATGCATAAATTAGTGAAACAATAATACCTACTTTCTATGTTTAAATATTACAAAAATCTGACATTATTTAAATTCTGATTATGGTATTTAAATTGACTCAATTTAGACCAACAATCCAGACTCTAAATCTGTAATAGTAAGCTAAGTTTTGAAATAATAAACACTTCCATAATTTTGTAATAAAAGAAAAAAGCTAAAATTCTGACAGGTCAGTGTTATGTTGTAAGCAGGAATAAGCATGAGGGACTGAGGTCTCTAATGGATAGTACTTTTCTAGCACAGAAAAGCAGTAAATTCAGAATCTTGAGTTCTAGCTCCCAGCATAGATGCCTTTGAATGTCTTTTTTCTCTGTGGAGATGGTTGATTTTCTCTATATGAAGAGATTAGTTTAACTCTCCATGGTTTGAACTTCAGGCCTAAGAAAGTATTAAATGCTCTTATGTTTGTTTACATGTTTTTCAGTGTGTTCATGTACACACTATGACCTAGTATAGCCACAACTCTAATACATCTTTTCAATGTTGAAAATGTTTTCTATTCCATAATTTAATATTAACTTGTAATGTAGCTCCTATGTTGGTGACAGTGAAGAAAAGTAGTTATAGCAAACTTGTTAATGTGAATTTGGTTGCACATGCTTGTACTCTCATCATGGGGGAGACTGAGGCATGTGGATCACTGTGGGTTCAAAGACAGTCTCCACTACGTAGTGAGACCCTGTCTCAAAGAAACCAAAGAAAACTATTCTCATTGTTTTTGAGGAATCACAAGGAAAAGCCTGGACAGACTACTGATTTAGATTATCTAAGTTGTACAAACTAAATGAAATAGAAGTCTTAGGGGAAATATATATATATATATATATATATATATATATATATATATAGTATGTACATATCATTCATTATATGTAACAACTATTATTACTTATTACTAGTATTAGTAATACAAAATTATTTATTTATTATGATAAAATTTATTCTATTGGTCATGTTTTTGTTAATTTTAGTTATGATAAGTGTATATGAATAAATATAGTGGCTGGGCATGGTGGCACATAACTCTAACACCAGTAATTGGCAGTTCAAAATAGTTGATTGCTGTGAAATTGAGGTCAGCCTGGACTACAAAGTGAGTTTAATGTCAGCCTCAACTGCATATGCATGAATAAACCCTGTTCCCAAAGGACAAAACATACATAAATAAATAATTAAAAATAAAAGAATAAAATAATCATTATTTATATCCCAATATTCAGGTATATTACTTATCAATTGTTTGCTATGTATCATTCTGATTTTTTCTATCTACACATATATTAATGGAAACATAGCTAATATTTTATTGGTTATTTTGAAGCCCAAAATTTTTGTATTTCGGGAATGATGAGAACTCTTTCTCCTTAAATACCATGCAATGTTTATGAGTACACATTATTTATTGAGGAATGTGGCATACATTATATTGTGAGAAACTACTAATACTCCATTAGATTATTTATAATGTTTCAACTATGTCAATCTTATATGTGTATATCTATGTCTTTGAGTGTACCTATGTATATACATATATACATTTCTAACTTTCCCAAAGATAAAGCTTAAGAACACAATTGCTAGGTAGGCATCAAAACGGGGAGCATTTCTGCAGTGAAATAATTTAAGTGCTCACCCAATATAGCTAAAATGGCATAATTTTGTACCAAATTGTCATAATTTGCCCTACCCAAGTAAAGTGAGAGAACAGAGTTGTACATAGTTAGCTTCAAATGCAGGTCCAAACAAGAATATATTTACCATGTGTCTGAATGTAAAGTTCTATAATCAAAGAATGACTCACAGTTTTGTACAGCACTTGGAATTAGATATGATTCTCCAAAATAAATTACTCTATATTAAAGGCTGATTTATATTCCCTTTTCCAAATTCACATATTGACGCTCTAACTCCCAATGTAACAATGTTGAAAATGAATCATTTAAGAAGACAATTAGGTTCATGATGTCATAAAAGTGGGACCCTAATTGGATGAGGTTTGTGTCTTTACAAATAGAGAGTCAAGACCAGAGATTACCTGAAGGAAAGCCCCATGAGGGCACTACTAGAAGCCACCCTCAGAAATCTAGGGATACAGCCCTCACCAGAAACCTGCTGAAATATCAAACCAAATTTCCAACCTCAGAAGTGGGAAGGAGAAAAAATTTTAAGTCACCTAGGCTGTAGTTCTTCATTAGTGTCCTAAACAAACAAATATGTTTGTAAACTTACTCTAATACTCTTTATCTGTGATAAAAACCAATAAAATCCCCACATAAAGCCCTTTTTGTGTAACCTTAATGAACATCATCAAATAGATATGAAGCATATAAATAAATGCAAGCACACTCAAATCACTATATAACCTCTGTACCAGCTCACAGGCTGGAGAACACTTCCCATGGCAGGATGACTCCACTTTCATAGGAACATATCATATGATCTCTGGGAGATGTTGTCATGCTCCAGCAGCAGACTCCTCCTCCAGAGCATTGTTGCCCCTTCTCCTGGTGCACTGTTAGAAGCAACCTTCAGTGGTCAGTGTCTCACTGTAAGCAACTATCTCACCTAAGATCAAGCCTTTGGCATATCCCATTTTAAGTGTTCTCCCCCATCTTGGGACAACTCAGAGGAACACTTTAGTTCCAAATATTTCCATTTGATTAGCAGAACCTATAATTGGCCTCACTGTGGCTTGATGTCTCCCTCTGCCAAACTCTCTTCCCCCACTTTCTTCCACAGGTGTTGCTCCCAAGGGCACATCCAAATAAGCACTCTAAACATTAAATGCTAATTCATAGGTTTCCTCCTTTTGGGAACCCAATCTATTGCAGATAGAAGGTAGAAAAGGTTACAGTAATATTTGCAGGTGCTATACTTGGATCCCTGCCGAATGCTTTTGCTCAAAATGACCCCAGGAGGGAATCTTTGCCCTTTGGTGCCACGTCAATTGTCTGACAAAATTAGTCAGGTGAAGAAACTGCAGCATAAGTTTGTATCATTCTAAATTTCCTCTGTGGTTATATAAAACATGCAAAAATTAAAAGATGAATGTCTGCATTCATAAATAAATATTATTATTATTAGCTAGAATACCAATTAGTAGTACTGAAAAAACAGATTATGTCATAAACTAAATATAAATGTAATCTAAGGAATAATTTGATATCTAGTAATTTAAAATTGAAGTTGTTGCTGAAATTTTGTCAAACAGTTATGATAGTCATGGTGTATAATTCCATTCACTTAAGCTTTTGTTGTAATAGAATTCTTAGGGCTAGGATTTTTTCCACTTTTCTTCCAAAATTAGATTCCCCTCCTCTCTGTGTCCAACATATAGTTTATTGCATCCTCTTTTTCTGAGGTAGAGTCACACTGTGTAGCCTAGGCTGACCCTGACTGGCAGCAATCCTCCAGCCTCAGCCTCCCAAGTGCTGGGATTATAGATGTGAACCACCATGCCTAGTTCATCACATATTTACAGTATTTTTCATGTGTGAACTGAAATAATTTTACCTCTTTGAGTTCTAGTTTCCCACTTTGCAAAAAGGGAAAAATGCTTATTCATGATAACTATGGTTTTTATTAATTGAAATAATTGTAAAAGTCACAGTATGGTCTCTATCATATTCTAAAGACTATCAATTGTTTCTTCTGCTTCATGCTGTGCAAAACACTATAAAAATAGCTTCAATATAAAAATACACCATTAGTAGATGCACTGAAGAGGTGATACTTATTTTACTTCTGTCTTACAAATGATGCACATTTCTGAGTACTATCTGTATAATTATGTTTAGCATAGAAACTCGCAAGACTCAGTTCACTTAATGCTTGTCAAAATTACAGCTGAATTATAGTCACATCTTTATTCTATACTATATATTATTTTGTATATTTTATTTATTCAAAGAAAAAACAAGACAAAACCAGAAAAAGGGTAGAAGTAATATAAAATTTCAAAGAAACAGTTGTTCTAGTTACAAAATCACAGCACAAAAGTTGGACACTCAAACATTGACAGTGCAGATCATTCTGTGCAATAATCTAATGGAAACTTAGTAATATGTTCATCTATCCTACACACTTGAATGTCCATATAGTTATAACCTTAAGAGTACTTTCCTTTCCCTTCATTTGTAAAATATGTTATGTATTTTGGCTCTTATTACTCTTTCAGTTTTTATAATTTTTACACTAAAGAGACAATGTGATCTTTACAAATATGACACTTATTTATGTCACTTATGAGAATAGTCTCAAATTGCCTCCATTTATCTATAAAGGCCTCAAGATCATGCCTTTTGTAGCTGAGTAATATTCCACTGTACAAAAGTATCACATCTTTTTCATCCACTCTCTAGTTGATGTGTATTTTGGTTGTTTCCAATATTTAGCTATTACAAATTGTACTGCTATGAAATGGTTGCACATATATCACTGTGACATGACTTTTTCAATTTTTCTGGAAAAAAACCCAGGAGGGGATTAACTGGATTATTGGAATTTCCCATCCTAGTTTTTTGAGGAATTTCCATACTAATTTCCATAGTGGCTGCACTGATTGGTCTGCAATTCCACCAACAGTGGAGAAGTGTTCCTTTTTCCCCACAGCCTCGCCAACATTTGTTATCAGTTGATTTCTTGATGGCAGCCATTCTGTCCAAAATGAGATGAAATCTCAATGCTTTTTTATTTGCATTTTTGGAAGACCAGTAATGTGAACATTTCTTCATGTATTTATTTGCCATTTGCATATCTTCATCTGAGAAATGTGTGTTCATCTCAGATGCCCATTTTTGAAAAGGGTCATTGAATCGGCGGGGGGGGGGGTGGCTTGATGGTTTTCAGTTCTTTATATACTCAATATAGGTCCCTTGTCTGAGGGATTGTTACGTAAAATTCTTTCCCATTGTGTGGGCTTTCTTTTCACTATGTTAGTGAATTCTTTTGAAGTGCAAATCTTTTTAACAAGATGTATTTTCAGAATAGGGTTTCATGATCTTTTGAATTTCCATGGGATCTTTGGTAATTTCCTTCTTTCCAATTCCTATTGCATGGATGTGAGTTTTTCTTTCTTGATAAGGTTGGGCAGGGGTTTATCAATCTTATTTATTCTCTCAAAAACTAGCTCTTTGATTCATTAATTCGGTTTTTTTTTTTTTGTTTGTTTCAATTGCATTGATTTCTGCTCTGATCATTACAATTCCCTCTCTTCTAAGAGCTTTGGGTTTAACTTGCTCTTCTTTTTCTAAAAGGCTGAGGTGAAGTAATAGGTTATTTTTGCTCCTTTTGTTTTCTTGATATGATACTTTATTGCTATATATTTCCCACTTATGACCATTTTATTGCATCCCATAAATTACAGTACGTTGTTTCCACATTTTCACTGAATTGTAGGTTTTGCTTTATTTATTTTTTTAATTTTACCTGTAACCCAATGGTTGTTGAGAAGGTTGTTATTTAATTTCCATGTATTTATGCAGGTTTTACAATTTCTTTTGCCATTGATTTCCAATTTCAGTGCATTATGATCAGATATTATGCATGTGATAATTGAAATCCTTTTGCATATACTTAAGAATGTTTTATGTGTTAATATGTGGTCTATTCTGGAGAATGTTCCATATGCAGCTGAGAAGAATGTATATGCTACTGTGGTTGGGTGGAACACTCTGTAAATGTCTACTAAGTTTATTTGCTCACAGATACGATTCAGGTCTATTATTTCTTTACTGACTTTTCGTCTAGTTGTTCTACCTCTAGGTGACAGTGGGTATTAAGATCTCCTATTACAATTGTGTTCTTGTGTGTTTGGTTTTTCATGTCCATTAGTATTTGTCTTATATAGTTGGGTGCTTCTTTATTTGGTGCATATATATTTATTATTGTTAGTTCTTCTTCTTCTTCTTCTTCTTCTTCTTCTTCTTCTTCTTCTTCTTCTTCTTCTTCTTCTTCTTCAAGTTTTCCACTAACAAGTACACAGAGACCTTCTTTATCTCTTTAATCCTTTTAGGTTTGAAGTTCACAATGTCTGAAATCAGAATAGTTACCCCTGCTTTTTTCTGTATTCTTATTGCATGAAATATTGTTTTCCATCCTATGACTTTTAACCTATGAGTTTCCTTTTGAGTCATATGTGTTTCTTGTATACAGAATATTGTGGGATCGTGTTCCTTGATCCATTTGTCAATGTATTTCTCTTGATAGGTGCATTGAGGCCATTTATTTATGGATTTAAATGATATGTACTGGCTTCACCTTGTCATGTTATGTTCCTATTGTTTGTTTTCTGCTTTCCCCCTTTCTTTAATTGCTTACCTTGCCTCGTGGTATTTTTCTGTTGTCATTCTGGAAATTGTGGTCATTTTTATCTCTATCTAGTATGCTTTTAATACTCTTTCTAGGTTTGTTTTGGTGGGAATGAATTTCTCCAGTTGTTCTTTGTCTTAGAAGTATCTTGTTTCTACATTAAATTTGAAAGACAGTTTTTCTGGGTACATCAGTCTGGGTTGAAAGTTATTTTCTTTTAGGGCTTGAAATACTGTATTCCAAGCTTATCTTAACTTGAGGATTTGGAATGAAAAGTCTAGCATGATTCTGATGGACTTTCCTTGATACATGAGTTGTGATTTTTCTCTAACAGCTTTTACTATTCTGTTTTTATAATGTATGATCAGGATTCTAATTATTCTAATTATTATAGATTTGGGTGTATTATTGATTGTGACTGTTTGGCATTCTATATGCTTCACCTATCTGTGTACCACATTTTTCCCCATGTTAAGGCAATTTTCTGCTATTACTTTACATATTAGTTTATCTATGTCATTTTTATTGACTCCTGCATCTTCACTGATGCCTATTAGTCTTATGTTATTTCCCTTGGCATCATCCAGAAGCTGCTATATTGTCATTCCATGCTACTTTGTTGTTTTTAAAAACTCTACTCTTTCATAATCACTAACTGTGATACTGTCCTCAAGGTCTGAAATGATATCCTCAGCTTCATTTAAACGGTTTTGCCAGCTTTCAGTAGAATTTTTTTCTAGGATATCTCTTGGAATTTGTTTCATAGATTCTGTTTCTTTCTATATTGTTCATTCAAGGTTTCAGTCAATTTCCCATGTTCCTGGTTTTTTTTTTTAATCTATTTCTTCTCTTGCTATGCTGAATAACTCCTTTACTAAGGTTATTATTTCTGTCTTTATATATTTGATTTTCTCTATAGCCTAATGAATTTGTTTCTTTATTTCATTTCCTATCTTTTTGGAGATTTCTGGGGTATGACTCTTAACACCCTCTGTTCCAATGTCACCTGTACTTGCTCCTGATGGACTAGATGTTTGAGATTGCATTTTACTTTTTCATTTTGTCTTTTTCACATTTTGGGTAAATGTTTGATCTTTCAATCCCAACAGTCTCAACTGTCTGTAGTGTGAATCTTAGAGTCCTACTTTGTGGTTGATGTTTGTCTAATTGTTGGGTACCACAATGAAGAGGAGAGCCAATCACCTGAATTTCTCCTGCAAGGCTGGATGGGTAAATCCTATATTCTTCGTGGGCTAACTAGCCTAGATCTACTGATATAGGTCAACTCTTAATTCCTGTTCTTGCTATGTATTCAGGTTATTGCAGGTCACCAGATTTTCCAGTCAATAGTGATTGTGGCAGCTGAGGCCCTACTGTGTCACTGGGGGTCTCATAAGCTCTTTTGATTTCCTCCAAGCTAGGGAGGGCTTATTGGCCCAACCCTCAACTGGTCTGATGAGAGAACTGTGTGGAGGAGGGGACCATTCAAACTCTTGCCATATTCACCAAGGTTTTACAGTTGGAGGGAGTTTCACTACTGCTTCTATTTACCCTCTGCAGACCTCTATTTTAGAGGCAAACTCACCACACTGCCTGTAATCTGCTGAGGTCTTCTGTTTGGTTGAGGGGTTCCAGAGTCTTCCACTCAGGCAGCATGGTAATCTGCTGTAATCCAAGGTTGTGGGAGAAGGAATTGGATCCAAAGATGAACCACAAACTAGGTCCAGGAGGTGGGGGGATCCCTGAGGGGCGGGCCCACAGCAGTGATCTGGAGCATGTCAGGCATGCTGGTTCATCTCAGGGGTGAAGGTCCTAGGGGTGGGACTGCAGTGGTGGTGCAGGATGTCCCTCGTGTCTCTGCACTCTATGTTCTGCATGTGCATAGAAATAGGACAGTGTGTTCTTTTATTGGTAGCTATGTTGTTAAAGATGTGTATAAGAATGTTATTTAGGTGGAGCTCACCTTGGATTAACTGGAAGGAAGTGTTGACAATAGACTTGCGTGTTGTTTCCAGGATATGGGTGATATTCCTACCACTAATACAAAGAAACGAAAATTGGAAAGTAACTATCATCTTCAATCACAGCCCCTAATGATTACCTGCAATTACATATTAGACACATCCCCCAGAAGTACTTCTAATATATATATATATATATATATATATATATATATATACATATATACATATATTATGATGATTTAAAAACATGTATGTAAGTGATGCCTTGGATGAAATGAGAATAATTAAAATTGAGGGACAGATAAAGTTTCTATGAATTATTACTACTAGAATAAAAGTATGTGTATGACAAGTGCAGATGTATGTACCTGCTATATAGACTCCTCTCTCACTCTTTGAAAATTATTTCTGGTGAAATTCACGCAAATAGTTATGCAGAATCCTTTTGACTTTGTACAGAAGAGTCAATTGTTTGGATTATTTTCTTTCTGTGCTGCAAAATATTAAGCAGTTATGTAATATGGCACACAGTATCATTTCCAGGGGAAAAATAGTTTTAAAAACATTATCCTAGGCATGTAATGGAATAATACTAGTTGGTATTGCATGCAAATAATAAAAGAATATCTGTGATTTCTCATTGGGAATAAAAAGAAAGCTATCATACTGAAAATGGGAAGGTAAGAAGAGATAATACTTTGCCAGAAGATTGAAAGTAGTACATACAGTATAAGGAGGTGAGTGGAATTGAATATGGAAGAAGGGAGAAGTCATGGTTGGAGCACTGGATATGTGTTTAGCATTGATATTCATTCTTCTGTGTTCTAGTTATATTATCTTGCAGGTAATAATCCTGAGATTTAGATAATGTAAATGTCCTACCCAAGGTGGCTTCACAAGGAAAGAGAGGTTCAGATTTGAAGTAAAATCTGCAGAATTAAAGATATTGTCCTTATAAATCCTATCTTTCTTAGAAATTCCCACTAGCTTATTAAGAAGATGATAGGAATTCTTCTGTTGAGGCCCTGAAACAAACTCATGATGTGCTACAGCTTGAGCACATATGATTCCAATGTTTATCATCTTCAACAAGAAGGGAAACCATGCAGGTAAAGAAGACAGAAATTGACAAAAACAGTTTGCATGCATGAATTACAATCAGTGGTGATTTTGTTTATGCACAAAGATTCCCAATCTCTCCAGATTTCACTATAAGGACTTACGTATGGTTCTTTTATGTGAAAGCCTCCGGCATACGATGCTCTTCTCTGTGTTCCTCAAACATGAGATGACTCTCCCACTCCCAAGACTTCTGCTTGTAGTAGTTGCCATGCCTGAAATGTTGCATTCGAGTCCTCCACTCTACTGATGCAAACATTCAGAGATTTCAGCTCTTTTAGATTTCTGAAATCCCAGAAATATAAAAGACCTGAAAACACTGTATTCTTCCATTATTGGAAATTAAAAGTACTGGATAGCAATTTGGTTAAAAAATGTCTTACATGGCTCATCTTACTTAGTTGAATTTTCCACTTATTCATGTAGGTTTTACCTTTATCAGTTTCTGATAAATTCCACAAGAAGAGTGAGTATATATGTATTATTTCGATACTTTAATTTCATCACTACAGATGTCACTTAATACTTAAGTAAATGCATAGGAGATACTCAGTAGTATTTTCTTCCTTTTCCAGAAAATAAACTGCCATAGGAAAGCTACTATCTTTCCTTCTTTAATAACTGGATAAACATGTGATGTATCAAAAGCACCGTGAACCTTAATATACTCCCAGGCATGAATTCTAATTCTACCACTTAACATTTGAATTTGTGTGATCTATTTACTGCATGAGATTTTTTATTTCTTTCTTTCTAAATAGGTATAAATTGATATTCTAGTTTCCTGACCTATAATGAAATATCAATGCACTATCTGTAGCTGGCAAATGAGACTTCGCTGACTGTATCCCAGGGGTTTCCTTCACATAAGGACTATCATACGTATATATTTGAAGTATAAATGTCCTTGCCCCCATCAGTGTGTAAACCAATTCCAAGACACTCGACATGACAGGAGTTAAACAGAATAAAAATTTAACGTCCTCTTTCTGTCATTCTGAGCTAAAATCAATTGTAAGTTTAATCATTGCCATGGTCTGTTTTCTTAGTCCACATGGTTTAGAAATTTTTAATTCTACATTTGTTTCATTCTCTTGTTTTAAATATGCATACTTTTCTTCTTTTATTCACATAACAGACAATACCTGTTAAGCAGCAGGCATTCTTCTAGGCCTTAGGGGTGATGCAAAATGAGATGGAAACTAATTCTACCCTTCCTCTTGCAGTCTATTTGCCTAGATTCTGCTAAAGTGGCAGAGTAGCAGCACAATGTGAATAGTTATAGAAATCCATTGTATGCATGTTACATTTTGCAAACACTATTGCTGGATACATTCCAGAAAGATGTGAATGGGCAGGGATGGCACTGTCAAGGGGAGGGTAGGAATAGCTGCCAAATCCAAGGGCCTGGAGGACTGCAGAGATACAGTAGAAAAAGATGCTGATCAGAGATGAAGGATGAAATAGATCATAGGAACTTTGCCAGTTGCTCCATCAATTTTCATTCTCTTTCCTAAAAGCAATGTGAGAATGTCAGGAAACTTTTAGTAGAGGAAATCACATGATCCCAAGCATGTTTGAAAAAGGTAATGTTCCTGTCACATCTATTGTTCTCCTGTGAAGATGCTCCTTCCATGAAAGCATTAAAAACATTTTTTCAGTTTGTGCATTTCCCTAAATATTTAGGAAATACAAGCACTGAATAATCCTCAATGCCTTACACATATGTTGCATAGTCTGTGAACCCATATTTGAATTCTCAATAAAACTTAAAAGCTCTTAGAATTAAGATAACAAGTCCTTAGTTACTTTAAGGGTATGTAAGTAGGACTCTTTAAGCTTGAAGGGGTTTTATATAGATTGCATCATTTGTTCTCATCTCTTCATGCAGTGAGAAAGGGATTCAAACACTCCAGGCACACTTGCAAACTTGATAGGGATTCTAGATGTAAATAACCATGTAAATATACTGAAAACTTGAGTTTTGTTGAAACAGGAGGCCTCCAGGAGATTGTCAAGTCTGGGTCTGACTAGTCATATTTTTGTACATCCATGATCCACAAGATCATGTCTCCAGGACAAATGCAGATTGACCAGCATAAATTCCCAGCTGAAAGCCAGACTTAAACAGTTGATGCATTTTTTTAATCAAACTAAACCATAGCCATAAAATAAAATCTTATAACACTGTTCTCTATCAGTTTTGCTGCTGACACTTTTTATTGTTTGACTTTACATTTGATTATTCTCAAAAACCAAAGAAGTGAAAGGAGAATGTGGAAACATGGTGCTTGTATCTTAAGGTTCACATTCCTAAAATTAGGCAAGAACAATGTGAAAACTTGTCTCATGTGATGCAAACATATTTTAGAGCAAGAAACATAAATTATTGAACTGTATATCCCTTAGTTCATTGTGTGCCCATAACTGGAGGCGGGAACTTCTCACATATCTTGTGAGAAGTGATCACAGGCTCTTACTATGAGAAAGTCATGATGGTCAACACTCAGGATAAAAGAAATACATTACACTGAGTTATGGGAAAAACTGGACATTAATTCCCTTTAAATCCAAATCAATTAGGAATGTTTACATTTCATGAAATATAAACAATAAATATTAAAATGATAGTAAAAATTAAATTTATAAACTATGCAGGTTTTATTTAAGTCAGTTATTGTAGATGTGGTTACTACAGTATGAGAATTAGCTTTTTCAAAAACACATTAGAAATATTAATTACTAAAACTTTAAGCTAAATCGATAAATCATAATATTTGAGAGCAGTGCTCTAGAATTATCTGTTTAGTAATTCTTCAAATTATTAGACCTTAAATTTTAAGAATCACTACTCTGTGTTACATAATATATATATATATATATATATATATATATATATATATAAACATATATGTTTTTCATATGGTATGTATAATTTTTAAAATTTATATATAAAATCTCATTTAACCTTCATAAACTTTATGAGTCAGTTTTACTCTAGTTTTGCATTAGTTGCCTATTGATGCCTAACTACTTTTTCCACAACATAGTGCCCTAAAACAATAATTTTGTCTGAGAGTTAAATGACTGTGTGCCATGTTCTTGTAATGGTTCTCTCGTATTGCAGTCATACGATGATTATGACAAGAATGGCTTGTGGGTTTATTCATGCATCTGTCTGTGATGTAGGCCAGAAAAGCTTAAATACCTAAAACAGGAAGAGCTACAGCTATAGCTCACAATTTCTATATTGTCTTTCCATCACAGCATTTTTCTGTAAACAAATTGGGAGATGACACTTAATTCCATATGGAAGATCCCAGTGGCTGAAATGAATATGGAGAGAGGCAAAAAGAGGATAAGGAAAGGGAGAGACCTTTACAATCTATGATCTAGCTTTAAAAGCCACATACTTTCCCTGTTCGTACGGCACACGTCCTTGTCACCGAATCTTACCACGGTGAAGGGAAAGGTATAACCTCCACCCCTTATGCCAGAGTGGCTAAGCTTTGGGAAGTGATGTCAGACTTTAAATATTTTGCAACCATTGTTATTAAATTTCATCTTCTGAAGTTTGTTTTCCAGCTGAAAGAGTAAGATGGAGAGTAGTTAACTAACTTGCCAAGATTTCACAGTGATCAAATGATATCATAGAGATTCATCCTTAGAATTTATGATCTTAGTCAGTATGTAACCCTAGTTTCCTTGCTGCTCGTTCTCTAACAAGTGTAAATAGGAGGTGTTACTGGAATTATTCCTTTGTATTTTCTAGTGAACTATTGAAACTAACAATATTATTATCACTATTATATAGTGAGGAAAGAGATTTCAGAAAATAAAATCTCTCCATTTTTGGATGCCTAATAATTATTGATGCCATGATTTGAATACAGGTGGTTATTATTCTCAAACATAGCATTTTATTACCATTATTCATATTGTGTAACATATGTCATTTGTTTTAGTTTTGATCTCTGTGTTTCTGTATATCTCAGGTTTTAAAACCTGGGCATTTTTCTTGTAGCATGTAGGAAACAAACTCCAATAAAGTAAGTGCATCTTTGTTTTGATTAGAGTTAACACTGTTTGTTTTACAAACTACTAACACAGTAATAGGAAGCCTCTTATACAAAAATGAGACCAAAAAGTAACAAATAGTTGAGAAAACTGGGTATATTTTTGCTGGAAAAAATAAATTTGTAGGAGATAAAATGGTTTTCAAATATATGAAGGTTAATTATGAGAACAACCTAATCTTGGTCTGTATGAAGATAGGATGGAGATTAATGGCTAAGTAATTTAAGTAGGCAGATTTCTATTCAGAAGAAACAAAGCCCAGTATAAGGGTTTGGCTTTTCTGGAACGTGATTGATCCCTAAAGTGAAAATTTGTTTCCTGTTCTGAAAATATTCAAGGAAAAGCCAGCTGTGCAATTATTGCAACTATTTCAGAATAAACTCCCACAATAGAAAAATGTTCAAAAGCAGTTGCATGTGTGATCACTTCTAATTCTAAGATTAAAAGATCATTTTGTATTCAATACTACAAAATACCCGTCTTTTTCTAGTGAACACAGCAGTATTACCAATCAGATGTCTTACAGGCCTAAGAGAGCATTAGACCCATGAGACCATCATATACCACCACAATGATCCTACCAAACACAGAGGGAAGAATGACAGCCTGCTAGTAAGGAAGTGCCAAGAATTGTCCTCTGTGTTGATCCAAACAGC
This sequence comes from Cavia porcellus, assembly GCF_034190915.1. Classification (NCBI taxonomy): domain Eukaryota; kingdom Metazoa; phylum Chordata; class Mammalia; order Rodentia; family Caviidae; genus Cavia; species Cavia porcellus. The sequence goes on from NW_026947492.1 coordinate 52,684,067, forward strand.
AGGTCACATACCCATCTAGAGGCTGTCTTATTGTGGAATGACAACTTCAGGTTAAAAGAAGAAAGGTCCACAATGGTGGATAAAGGGCTTCCTTGATTTAGAAACTCCATATCTCAGAAGGGTTAAAGCTCTTTTAAGTTTCCATAGAAATAGTAAGCACAATCATAATGATGGCTACTTGTAATGTAACAGTCAGCATATCCTAAAATATGATGAACCTACTTTACCATGTAGAAATAACTTTTACCAATAGCTATATTGCCTAGAAAGTTGTTCACATTTTTAGTTTTATTGAGATTTTCTTGGAAACAGGGTTGAATAATTAAAGTTAGGTTCTCTTGTAGCATCGTAGTGTTTTGTTGACATTTTTCCTACAGTAGCATTCAGAAACAAGCATTTAAACTGCTGCATTGTCAGGCCCTCTGCTAAGTGGGTGAACTGTTATATTTCATTCAGTCTTCAAAACATGACTAAATCTCTGTTACTTATTTTACCACCATTTTGTTGACAACAGAATAAGACTTGAAAAAGCACGCAACTCAGCAAAGTTACATAGTCATAATAGTCAGTTAGCAAAGTAACTGTCAGAGTCAGAGTTAGAATCTGCTCTTGTTTGCTTCAAGAGTCTCAAATATTAACTAACCATTTTTTAGTTGGCATCTATTTATTTATCTGCAACTCTGTGCAAGGACCTTGGCTAAAAGCTAGAAATAAAGAACTAAACAAGATGCATATAGACTCAAGACATTGCATGCAGCAAAAAGCTACAGTGGATATTTACAGGTTGAGAACATCTAAATACTAAATTATATTAAAGGAAGAGTCAGTGATTCAGGAGATAAGTGTAATAAGCCCAGGGGTAATTAACTTTGGTAATGAAATTACTTGAAACGTCACTGGAATTATGAGAACAATCCACAGAAACTGCTTCTTCCTTTGAACTAATAAAAGGGGTAAATCAATCTTGAGTTACTCTCAATTGAGGCTAATTGTGTATATTATTGCACTTGGAGGACATTTTTTGCAAAATTAGATAGACCTTTTGCAAATGGCAACAAGATTATGAGATAGACGGACACAGGAGAAGTAGATTATAAAAAAAAATTAAGATATGCTATGTTCATGTACTAACTCAGTAAGTTAATGTATTCATTAGGTACTGCAAACATGCATTAATACCAAAAAATTTTTGAAAGAAAAAAAAATAAGGATGCCACATTGTCTAGTTTAGTGTATTCTAAGAAATTAAAGTTAATTTTACTATCCACCACAAAGTTAACATTTTGATTACAGCTAGATGAGACAGATAAATGGTGTAATATTAAATTCAGCTTACGTTTGTCATAAGCTGTGTGGCATTGGCTTAGTTTCACACAGATGGACTAAATGAATTCACGATATAGAAACAGAAAGACAGACTTGCACCTGGCTTTAAAGTAAGGTTGCCTGGTAAGATTCAGGATTCCAACTTACATTTGACTTTGAGATAAATAAAAATTTTATTGTATGTGTATCCAAATGTTTCCCATGACATTAAAAAAAAAAAAAAAAAAAAAAAAAAAAAAAAAAAAAAACTTTTTCATTCAGGTCAAATTTCTCTTGCTACCTTGTATTTTTATTTGTTAAATCTAACAATGCTAGTTCAGGAGTCTCTGTGCTTGGTATTGTCAATCTGTCTTCACAGATTTACTCCCTGCTGGGTCAGACAATAGTCAAGTTGGACATGCATGTGGTGTCACTTTTACAGGTAATCCCAGTGCAATGCGTAGATATTGTAGACAAGAAGGACATAAATCATTAAAACACTGAACTAAAGCAGCTAAATTAAAACCACCAAATGGTGAATACTTATAAAAATCTGCTCTGTACCTAGACACCACATTACTGATGTATTCTTTGAACAGTTCACATGTACTTTAGCAAGTTATGTACATTTCACATACAAAGAAATGAAATGAAAAATTCAATATAAAATAACTTTTTGGGAGCATCTGGCTGATAAATGGCAGAAGTGGGACTGATTTCTTCCTTTGCTTAGTGCTGCAGCCTGAGCTCTGACTCACTGACTTCTGTAAATATGAGACTGAGATAGACAGACTTGGTCAAGAGACAATTTACTTGAAGCGAGATATGGCGGCTCGTGCCTTTAAGCGCACCACTGTAAGATCTTGAGAGAGGAGAATTGCAAGCTCAAGACTAAATTGGACAACTTTTTAACTGTAAGACATTTGTCTTACAGTTAAAAAGCTGGAATATACCTCTGGGAAAAAAAGCTGGAAAATAATCTTGGTTCAAATCTCAGCACTACAAAAAAAAAAAAAAAAAAAAGGAAGACAGGCAGAAAAGAAAAAAGAAAGAAACTTACTAGAGAAGTGAAGAACTACATGCAGTACTGTGAGGAAGAAGTAGCTGATGAAATGAGGAAACAACTCACAGAAGTAAGGAGAGAGATCTTTCTTCAAGAAACATCACGCTTGCAAATAAGGGGAAAGATGGAAAAAGGCAAGAATTAGAGAATAGTGGAAAGAAAACTAGACAGTGTCATCCACCACGTTAGAGAAGTACTTCCTAATTATGGCTAATTACAGGTAATTTCTGTTAGGAGAAAACCACAAAACAGGGTCAATTTAATTTTAACAATTAATTATTTCAGCATTTTTATAGTTTTATCCTAAAGGGAAGATAATTGTAAATAAAGACCATAATAACCACAATAGTAATGTTTGAGTATTCATTATAGAACACAAATCAGTCAAAGACTTTATGAGTATTGTTTTTAACATCTCACAGCAGCTCTGTGCATAGTTTCAATTTTAACTAATTTTCAAGTACACAAACTGAGAGCTCTGAGTTTGAATGACTTTCGTAAGAGTGACATATCTTGCAACATATATTTAAATGAAAAAGCACAGCTCAATCTTTTTCAGTTCAAACATGGAAGTGTGGTCATGCTAAAGGAAAAGCTGGAGTATCCATGAGCAATCCAAAGGGTTGTCAAAATATATGGTGAATGTTTCAGTTATAAGTTTTGTCATGATAAAAGACATATTGCTATGAATTTCTCTCAACATATCCTCCCTCATTTTGAACACATTTATCCTGTCATTCTTGCAACTTTCTGAAGCAGTTCTGGAAATCTTGGTTTGTGACTGTCTGAATGAGATGCAATAAAAAAATAAATGAGTGATGTTTGTTTCTTTCAGTGGACAGTGAGGACCATAAATCCATTATGGTGCTTCCTCGTCCACTTTATTCAGCATACTTGGCATTCACCAGATATGGCTCTTCCATAAAGACAAAATAACCATGAAAGCGAAAAATTTAGAATCAGTTCAGAACATCAAGGAAGCCATGGCAGTGCTAGTAATGGCAGTCATGAAAGGGACAGTCAGACCTGCTTCTGAAAGTGCCAGCATGATAAGTGTGTTCTAAAAGATAGGGAGTATTTTGATCATAATTAATGGCAATATGTCTCATTGCAATTTTTTTAAAAAAATTTAAACTTCCACTTTATTTTTCTATAACACTTCCTTTGCTATGATCCTAAGAAACCAAAAAGTCAATATATTTGTGACATTTTGCAATTATTCAATTCAACAATTTTTAATTGATTGCTGGCTTTAGGAAAATAGGCTCTATGAAAGGCCTTGCCATCAGAATACCTGTGTGCTGAAGTTTTCAAATGTAAAGGGCATCAGGTGATCAGAGACAGAATAACTAGCTGCCAGATAAGTTATGGAGATACTCAGAGGATGAGGAGTCTGGAAGACAGCTTATCAGAGACAGATCTTACACAAATGACAAGATGTTCACAAGAAAACTGAAGCTCTCAATGAAATATTTCACATGCAAAATTTTGCTCAAGTGTGACAACAGTTTGTTAGTATATTTTAAAAGAAAGTGAATCATAAAAATTAGGAAAAGTAAACTTTATAGTTTGAATATATATCAGTTATTTTGCATATATATTAAATTATTTACATATGACAATGTTACCTTATTATGCCTAATTTACAGATACAGGCTGAAGCATAGGGAAGCTATATACAGTGCAGTTGTCAAGATCACATAATTAAGGTGTAAACTTAAATACATAAAAATTTAAATACTTAAAAACTTAAATACTGCAAAAATCTTTCTACTTTCTATTTCCTTATGTATGCCACAAATGTTTAATCAGTTCCTGCATAAGCTTGTATTTTGTGATGAACAAAGCATAGCTTCTGACATCACAGTTCTACCAGACTCACACATATACCATCTCTTTCCTTGATCCCCATTGCTCTCCTTTTATCCTTATGTTTGGAAATACTGCTTCCTCTAGTACAGGTCATGTGTGTGCTAGATGGAGGGAAGTGGAAGGACTTGGAGAAGGACCATTTTAGAAATGAATGAAGGGGAAGATAAATTGTGCAAAGCTTTCACCCTGCTACATTTTTAGAATTCTAAACTGAAAAGCAAGTCAGTAAGTCTGAGGTTGTTCTGCTAGAAACAATCCTGCTAATTAAAAGCCAGGTTGGTGTCTGGAAGCAATTCAAAAATGCATGGCAGTTTGGATGACCACATTAGACTATGAGCTGTAAGGCTGAGTCGAAGGATGAGCTGTAAGGATGAGTGAAGAAGCTAAATGGTACCAAGATCGCTGAGCAATATTCAGGGTCCAAAGCCATCCTGTCCTCTTTTCTGAGCAACTGGACATTTGAGTGACAACTGCAGATTTTATAATTGTGAATGACCAAATCTTCACATTCTTCCCACTTCAAAGAAAAACAATATAAATCCAGACTTCATAAGAGATAGTGAAAGAGCAGGAACTTTCTTGAATTATTAATTTGAAAAACAGAGGCATTTTTACAATTTCAGTCCGAAGGAGGAAGGCTTCATGTGGAAGAGTTTCAGGGAAGATTCTAATTCTCAAAATGTCTACAAATCACAGATTTTCATTATTGCAAGGCTTTGTGTGACCTTGTCACCGCCCCTCCACACTCTGATCTCCTCCCTCCCAGCTCCTTTCTTGCTCCGTTCTTTAGGCCCTCAGGTCTCCTTTCCAGGCCTCCACCACAGGGCCTGTTAACTTTTCTCCAAAACCAGGATTTTCTTTCTTTGTATAGCTATCTACTCAAAGCTCAGTGCTAACCTCATTGCTACGTTGACTACCATTTTAAAAAAAAATCACAGTTGGAAATCATACTTCCCCGTTGTCTTGCTGGATGTAGTTTATCCATAGAGTAACCAGTTTCCAAAATACCTGATAGTTTGTAGATCCTGTTCATTATTTATTGTCTCCTTTACTATAAAATTCAATGTCTACATTGGCAAGAATTATATTTCTCCTTACTAATGAGTCACAAGGGTCTAAAATATACTTCATACTTTGAATGCCATCAATAAACTTTTAATTATTAAAAGAATGCCAAAATTTCTCCATATATAATATTTCACAAGGTGAAATGTATTCTCACATTCCTGCCGAGATTGTAGGTTAGTGCTCATTCATTTTTCTAATTAAAGTATTATGAGAAACCTAATATGAGAATAAAGATGTACTCTGTCAGAATCTACAGAATTAATTATATCATATTCAATTGACAGTACTTCAGCAGAGTATTGTTTTTTTTATGGGAAAGGATCAAAATTTAGGAATGTATACAATCTACTCAATTTTTCATGTAAAAATCAAAATTTATGTATGACAGTTTAATAGAGAGCTTAGAAATATGATCACAAATATAGTCAACTATGATAAAGAACATCAATAATTAGTGACTGGGGATGTGGTTCAGTGGTAGAGTTCTTGTCTTGCATACATAAGGCCCTGGGTTTGATCCCTAGCATCACAAAAAAAAAAAAAAATCAATAATGGTGAAAAGATAATCTTTTCAATAAATACTAGTAGACAAATCAGACATCTTCATACAAATGAATGAAATTGGATCCTGCTACTATATAGACAAATGCCCTCAAAATGGCTGAAAACATTAAATGTAAGTCCTAATACCTTGACTTGCAGAAGAAAACAGAGAAAAGTTCCTTGACATTAGCTTTGGCAATGTTATTTTGAATATGACACCAGAAGCACAAGCAATAGAAACAAAAATAAACAGAAGGGATTACATCAAATTAGAAGTGCTCTTACATATTAAAGGAAACAGTAAAGTAAAAATAATTTACTGCTTGTGTTATGGTTTATTTACATCCTTCTAAAGTCTCACAGGCTCATAGGCAGGGGTTTGCAAAGGTAATTGAATTATGGGGCTTCTCACTGACTTCCTATCAGGAGGTGGATCTGGTCAGATGAAGCAGGTTCAGGGAGGATATAGCCCGGAAGTGTCCACCTCCCTCCCTAGCTTCTTTCATACTCTGCTTCCTGTCAGCCTTGCCTTGTGCAACCACCTTCTGGCACACTCCTCTACCCCCTGACGTCAGCCCCTGTGGACTGAAATGTGACTCAAAATTAACCTCTCTTTCTTTAAAAGTGTTGGATGTCCAGCAATTAGGGAAGTCACTAAAATAGTATAGAAGAAAATATTTCCAAATAACATAACTGGTAACTCATTACTACAAAGTATATAAGGAACACACAATTCAATAATCAAAGATAAAATAGAAGCCTATTAAAAATGAGCAAATTTTTAACAGATATTTTCCAATGAATATGAAGTTGATCAAGAATTTATATGAAAAGTTGTTACACATCTCTAATAATCAGGGAAGTAAAAGGCAAAAATCAACATGATATGTCACCTGCTATCATAGCTATTATTAAAAAGACAAAAGATAAGAAATATTGGTATAACTGTGGAGAAAAATGAACCATGTTCACAGTTGGTAGGAGTGAGAACTGGGAAAGCCATTATAGAAACCATATGTTGATGTATCAAAATTAAAAACAAAAATATACCTACATAATCTTTCAACCCCCATCAAAGGAAATTAAATCACTATCTCTGAGACATTTTTACCTCTTCGTATGTTTATTACCTCATGATTCACCATACCCAAAAGAGGGATGCAACCTTGCAACCTAGTGCCTATCAAGTGATGGCAGAAAATATCGTATGTACACACACACACACACACACACACACACACACACACACACACGCACAAATATACTGAGATATTATTTGACCATATAAAAGATTGAAATCATGGAATTTTCAAAAACACAGATTAAAACAGAAAGCTTTATGTTAAGTAAAACAGTAATCACATTAAAAACATGTACATTATGACATCATTTATATATGTTTACTGATTTATTATCTATATTCAGCTCTAAGAACTGAGACAGAAATGACCAGAAGGTTTCTCCATGTACATAATGTACAGCTAATGCTCTCTGAAGCACCTGACAGACACCTGTTATTCAAATAATATTTGTTAGATAACAAAAAAAAAAACCAATAATATAGAAACAGATAAACTCAGGAATCTAGAGCCTTATTTTATCATATATGCTAATTTTGAAAACAGAATACATACACATATACATATGACTAAATTAATTTAGTTTGAGGCTTCAATCTCCATCATCTGAGATTGTCCATTTTTTAGACTGAACCGGAATTTGCAGCAAGATGTTTTACCAAAATCTTTCCTTTTTAAAGGGGAAAGGCTTTTCATCTCTAGGAGGGCCCTCAGGCTGTATTTGGAGGAATATGGCAGCCTCTACTGTCACCTACTTGCTAAACTGAATATGCTTAGCTACCTTGTCAAGTCCAAGAACTGTTTGATTTCCTCTAGGTAATATTTTCCTTTGAAAACTCCAGTGAGGAAATAGCTTTTTCACCTCTGCTCAAGAGAGTGAGTTTAACATTGTCTGAAGATGAGATTCATCCTCTGGAGGAGGCACAGAGCATCTAATGAGCTTAGGAACAAATCAGAAAAACAGCAGGGAGTGAATTCCAACACCCACTCACACTTTTGTTTCACAGAAAATCTATTTTATATGTTTGGGTGAGTGAAGTACCCATTTACATTCACTGTTATCTGGGTACTCTAACAGATATGTAGCATCCATATGTAGAAACATATCTAACCATATTATATGCTATAAAAGGTGTGTGATTTGGCTCCTTAGGGTGCATACTATTTAAATATTCATGAATGCACTAACAACCAGCCATGCATTTGAATCTATTTCACCTCACGTGAGTTTTGCTTTTGGCACTTAAAGCCAGAGCAATTTAAATTTATGTATACACACACACACACACACACACACACACACACACACACACACACAGACCCCAAAAGCATGCTGATATACTATGACTTCCAAAGGTTATGCTTAATAACTACTTCTAGAACTTCAGATTGCACTTGTTTATGAGAATTTAACTCTACTTTCCAATACTTATTTTATTACAACACATATTAAATGCATTATTAATGGATTTTACTGTGCTGCTCTATATTTGCATATATAGTATTTTGATCCTGTCTACCTTCCCTTCTACCTTCCTCTTCTCTCTCTCCTATCCCCTCTTTCCTTTTGCTAATAGCGCATCTATTACATTCAACAATATCTTTTGTTTTCACTTTCTGCATATGAGAGAACACTGATATTTGTCTGTCTTTGGCTTTACAGGATGATTTCTAATTACATTCATTTTTCTACAAATGATATAGATTTATTTCTTCTTTTTGGCTAAAGAGGGATCATACATCATAGGAAGTTTATCACTAATGTCTTCTTCAGTTTCTTTCTTCACTACTTTTTAACTTTCGTTGTGGAGTTTTTCCATGTCCTTGTTAGGTTTAGCATCATTTTTTTTCATTTTTGATACTATAAAATTATATTGTAGTCTTGATTTATTTCTTAGAGAATATGTTACTGGTTTATGAAAAACTACTGCTTTTTGTATGTTGATTGCGTATTCTGGAATGGTTAAATTTGTGCCTCCATTTAAAATGTCTTTTGGTGAAGTGTACAAGGTCCCCTAAATACAGAAACATCATCTGTGAACAGAGATAATTTGTCTTCCTACTTTTTTTTTTTTTTTTTTTTCGTTTTTATCGGTACCAGGGATCGAACTCACGACTGCCTGCTTGCAAGGCAGGTGCTTATGCCGCTGAGCTAAATCCTGAGCCCCCTTCCTACTTTCTTGCATCCATTTTATTTCTTTCCTTTTCCTAACTGCTTTGGCTAACATACCAAGTACTACACTGATTTCTTCTCTTGCTCCCAATTTTGGTGGAAATGCCCCCACTGTTTCCCCATTCAGCAAGACATTGACTATGATGTTGTGGTATTTATTATTGTTGAGTTAAAATACTAAGTCTGATTTAATCAGTTGTATTTATCATGAAAAAAATGTTTCATTTCATCAAAGGCTTGATCTGCAGTTATTTAGATAATTATGAAATTATTATATTTGATTCTATTTATGTGATATATGAGGTTTATGGATCTGCATATGTTGAACTACTCTAAGATCCTTAGCAGGAAACCAACTGATATTTATGCAAGATCTTTAAAACATGCTCCTCAATTGAGTTTTTGAGGCTTTAGTGGATATTTGCATCTGTGTTCATCAAGAATATTGACATATAGCATTTTTTCCTTTTTGTTAGGTCCTTATCAGATTTAGCTACATTACTCTTACTGGATTCATAAAAGGAATTTGGGAAGGTTACTTCCCTGCTTTACATGCAACTTTAAGCAACGTTGGTATTAAGCCTTTAAAAGTCTCATGAACATCAGCATTGAATCAATCTAAACCTGGACTTTTATCAACTGGAAAAATTTTTATTGTACAATCTAACTGCTTATTACTAATCTGTTTAAATTTCTTATTTAATTTTATTTTGAAGTGTTGAGTTTAATTCTAATTGTAATTCATAGTATTGTTTCTTGTGCTTTATTTACGAGTAATTAGTGGGTTTGATGTATACTGTGTCAGACTGGAAGGCCCTGTGTTCTCTAGTCTCGCAATTTTGAGGTCCTTCTGACAGGTCAGGCAAGTCTGATGCAGCCAACATAAAATATGGACTAAACCTACAGCTATGCCTCAAAACTGCTAACAAATTGTAGCCTGTTGTAGAAGGAATCTTTGCTGAGATCCCTTGTCAATGTGATGTCTACAACTTTAATTTCTTCTTCCTAACTTACTGTGGAGGTCACTATCCAGGCGTGGGTCTTCAGTACCCCTCACCTTTAATTTGCATTGGATCATCAGCTGGGAATTTTTTCCCTTGACTTTATGCTGAACTCTTTGTTAAATTTGGTGGATTGGGTTATGAGTGGAGCAAGATACAGTGTTACTCTGCCAGTCTCACAGTGTAGCTCAGATCAGAGCATTCACACTGTTTCTGGAAGTAATGGACTATACTATATTCCCAAGGCCACACAGAAAGCGGAAAGGCAACAACAGTGAGAACAAAAACAAAAACAAACAATATAAAGAAGCAAAGTAGAGATCAGGTAAAAATAATCACAACCATAATACCCAAACTGAGAATAACAGAACCGAAGGATCCAAAATTAATATAGAATAAGCATTTTTTAAAATGCCATGGAGAATCAGACAAATGTTGATTGCCTGTAATCTGCCATTTCAAAATTCCCTCCAACTTGTCTTTGAAATTAAGCATCTAAAAAAGGACTTTTGGACAAATTGTTTATGTATTTTTTCCTCCTGGCATCTGATTCCCAATTATTCCTAATGGATTCTCTCTCATTTCTTTTCTATGTTTTTGTGTATTCCTTACTGTAGATAATTCTGTCCTGCTCCTATACTTTTACCTTCCCTTAGATAGTGATTTTAATTCTACAAGCTCAAAAGCAAAAATGACTTGAAAATTTTAAATTAGTTTAATCATTAATCATGTACATTATAAGGAATACATGATATTCAAGTTGGGAAAAAATTTAACAGTAAAATTCTAGTTCCTACAGTGATACTAGTGTGATAGTGGAAAAAGAAAGTATTAGCTTTTCATCACATGGCAAGTATCTGAATTAAACAATTTAAAAGAGAAAACATTTATTTTGGATCATGGTTTCCAAAGTTTTGTTAGATCATTGATAGATGCTGGGCCTGTGATGAGGAAGTGCATCACTGTAGGAGGGCATACTAAATGAAACCTGATAATCTCATAATAACCAAGCAGATACAAGGAGGGAGAAAAAGGAGGAACAGGAGTGGGGGCTGTGACATGAAGGGCATCTTCTTTTTCCCCCCATCTGGCCCCTAGTTTATTTCATTCTGCTGCCTACATTCAGAGCATGTTTACCTCCTCAGTTCTTTGTCCTTTGTGCCAGTTATATATGTGAACATCCTCAGAAACACTCTAACTATGCTTTCTAATTTGCTGACTTTTATTAGTCTAATAAAGATGACAATCGATATTAATCACCACAAAGAATAAAATCTCATGTGAAGTTTTTCAAGACGACTTTGAATTCATAGGAAAGTCTTTTTCATAGAGGAAGTCATAGATTCAAATAATGAGACATTGATTCAATCTATACAACATTTAAGAAAGAGGTAGCAACAATTGTACTTGACTCATTTGCAGAAAATAGAAGAGAATTACTTATACTGTAATTGTAGGAAACTAGCATTACTATGATAACAAGACTATACAAAGACAGTATTGTGAAAATATAATAATAGACCAAAATCTTCATGAATATACATAGAAAAATCCTTATCAAAAAAAAAAGAACAAGTCAAATAGAGTGATTTTAAACTTTGCAGTAATTAATGAATGAAATTTATTTCAGGATTCAAAGATTGGTATAACCTTTGAAAATTATTTGATATAATTTATACTGACATAAGAAAGAGGAAATGTCATCATTTTAGTATACACAGAAGAATTATTTGACAGTCCCCCATTTGCATTAGTTTTAATCAAATCTATCACAACATGATACAGGGTATCCCTAAAATGTCTACATTTAGCATCTTACTTAATAGTAGAGAAGTAAAGGTCCTTTTAATATCAGACACAATGGAACATCTTTCCATTTGACTTTTATTGGAGATATTAATAAATACAACAAAATAAAAATTTAAGCTCCATATTTATAGGCTGGGCAAATTGTAGATTCAACCAAACAACGAGAAATATATTCCAAAAAATAGTCTATGGGGCTACAGTTAAACTTAGTGAATACACTTGTCTCACATGCACCAGTCCACGAGTTTGACCTCTAGAAAATGTAAAAAGAAAGAAGAGATATTATGTACATGTACCAGCTCATCATTATGAATGCAATCACTATGTGCTACAAATATATATTAATAAAATACTGTTTAAATTTAATGAGGTATAAAGAGTTCTAGAAACATTTGCCAGAGCAATTATACAAGAGAACCAGAGTAAAGGAATAAGGATAAGAAAGAAAGAAGTTAAACTATCATAATTTTCAGAAGACCTGGTACTCTACATAGAAAATTCCACAAAAGAGTTCTAGATTTAATAACCAAATTTCAGTGTAGATGGATACAAATTTAGCACACAATAATCAATAGCATTCCTACTGATTTTGCATATATAAGCAAGAAACTCACAGAGAGAGAAATTAAGAAAACCATACCCTTTACAATAACATCCAAAAAATGAAATACTTAGGAGCCAATTTCACAAAGGAAATAAAATATCTATATATTGAAAATTATAGAACTCTGGAAATGATGATTAAAGAGGATATAAGAAAATGGAAAGATATGCTGTGCTGTTTGATAGGAAGAACCAACAGTGAAAATGGACATACTTCTAAAATTGTTATATAGATTTAATGCACTCCCAGTCAAAATACCATTATCATACCTTATAGAACTAGAAAAAAATCCTCCTAATATTCATTTGGAACCAGAAGAGACCTAGAATAGCCAATGCAATTGTTGCCACAGGGGCACACAAGGGCATCACAAATCATGAGTTCAAATTATATTACAAAGTTACTGTGATAAAATCAGCATGGTATTAAAAAAAAAAACTAAACTAAAAAAAAAAAAAAAAAAAAAAACAAAACAAAAAAAAAAAAAAAAAAGCAGACCTGACGATTCATGGAACAGAACAGAAGATACAGACACAACTCCAAACACACTCAGCCATCTTGTCTTTGACAAAGGAGTTGAACATGTTCACTGGAAGAAAGAATGATAGAATATATATATATATATATATATATATATATATATATATATATCAGGAACAGATAGTATATACATTTTATAATAATAAAAACTACAAATGACCTACATGTCCAACAAAGCTTAACAGACAGCCGATGGTATATTCATCAAAGGGAAACTGGTAAAACTAAATTTAAAAAAAAAAAAGTTTGAGCTGCACCTGTGCCCCTGAATGCTCCACCCCACGTGCAGGCCAGGAGGATGACTACCTCACTCCACCATGGCTCAAGCCACTGCACTGCTCCTGTACCCTGAAAGGCTCACCCCTACCCGCAGCCCTGGAGGATGACCACCATACCCCACCCCAGCTCTGATCTCCACCTTGCCTGCAGCCTGAAATGCTACCCCTACCCCACTGTGAGCTGACCTAGAGGACCACTGCAACCACCCTTGATTCAGCTTGATGCCTTTGGCTACTCTCCCCATCTTTTAGACCAAGCACTGCTGTGAATGTTTGGCTCCCACTCTCCCATCCAGAAACTTGAACAACAGTGGATTGGCCATCCTGGTTTGACAGGAGACTTGGTGGTCCCTTGCCTAGACAGAGGACCCCAGCATGTTCTGGTCACTACATACTCAACAAGCATAGGATATCAACCACACATAAGGAACACACTGTCAACAGTTCTGACTGTTGGGATTGAATAACCAGATTTTGGCCCACAAGGTGAAAATGACAAAACAAAAAAAGCAAGACACAATCTCAAACATTTAGTCCTATAGAAGTAAGAACAGGTGACAGTAAAATAGAGGACTTTAAAAATCATACACCAGAAATCTCTGAAAAGATAGCAAATGAAGTAATGAAACAAATCCATGAGATTATAGAGGAAATCAAATTAGAAAAAAATGTGTTATGTAAAGACAGAAAAAAACGTTAGTAAATGATTTGCTCAACATAGCTAGAAAATAAATAGATAAAAAATACCTAATCATGGAAAATTAATTGAAACTTTGAGTGAACAATATAGAAAACAAGCAGAACCCATGAAATAAATTCAAAGCTATATAAAAGAAACAAAAAATTCTACTGAAAGATGGCAAAACCATTTGAATGAAGCAGAAGATAGAATTTCAGACCTTGAGGACAGGACTGCAGACAGCTATCATGAAAGGGTAGAACTTATAAAAAACAACAAACCAGCATGAAATAAAAATCCAACAGCTTCAAGATGATGCCAAGAAAAACAATCTAATACTAATAGGCATCAGTGAAGATGCAGGAGACAACACAAAGGACATAACTAAACTATTCACAGGAGCAATAGCAGGAAATTTCCACACATGGAAAAAGTATGATATACAAATAATTGAGGCATATAGAATGCCAAACAGTCACAACCAATATAAATCTACACCCAGACATCTAATAATTAAGATTTAATACATAAAACATAAAAACAGAATACTAAAAGTTGTTAGAGAAAAGACACAACTCATCTGTCAAGGAAAAGCCACTAGAATCATTGCAGACATTTCAGCACAAACCTTCAGGTTAGGGTGGTCTTGAAGTGAAGGATTTCAAGCCTTAAAAGAAAACTATTTCCATCGTAGACTGATGTACTTACCCAGCAAAATTTTCTTTCAAATTTAATGGAGAAACAAGATACTTCCATGACAAAGTACAACTGAAGAAATTCATGTCCACCAAACCAACTCTAGAAAGAGTATTGAAAAACAATCTAGATGAGATAAAAATGAACACAATCTCCAGAACAACAATACAGAGAAACCACAAGGCTGGACAAGAAATTAAACAAAGGAGAAAAGGGGGAAACCAAAAACAGGAACACAAAATGACAAACTCAAACCATTACATATCAGTGATATTCATAAATGTAAATGGGCCCGATTCACCTGTCAAAAGGTTGCCAGAGTGGATCAAGAAATAAGACCTTACAAGATGCTGTGTATAAGAAACACATCTCACTCAAAAAGGAACTCATAGACTAAAAATCAAAGAATAGAAAACAATATTCCAAGTAACAGGAACCCAGAAAAAATTAGGGATCACAGACAAGTGAACATTAAGCCTAAAGTGATTTAAAAAAGAGAGAGATAAAGAAGGCCTCTACATACTTGTAATTGGAAAACCACAAGAGAAAGAGCTAACAATTATAAATATATAAGCACCAAATACAGGAATACCCCTATACAAGACAAATACTAATGAAAAACCAAATACACAAGAACACAATTGCAATAGGAGACATTAACACATCCCACTGTCACAAGAGATAGATCAGCTAGACAAAAAGGCAGCAAAGAAATAACTGAATCACACCTATCAACTAATGGACTTAGTAGATGTTTACAGAGTGTTTCACCCAATCACATTAGCATATACATTCTTCTCAGCTACCCATGGGACATTCTACAAATAGAACATATATTAACTCATAAAACATTCTTAAGTACATGCAAAAGGATTTAAATTATCCCATGCATAATATCTGATCATAGTGCACTGAAACTGGAAATTAATGGCAAAAGAAATTGTAAAACCTGCATAAATATGTGGAAATTAAATAACAACCTTCTCTTCTTGAGAATATCCTAAGTGAAATAAGCAAGACTCACATTAATAAATATCACATTGTCTCTCTAGGGTAAAAAAATAATAAAAACTGACAGAGTATTGGGACCCAAAGTACAATAAATATTGTAAAAGTGAAAGGGAAGGTAAGTGCTCTAAAATATAATGGTATGTATAGTGTGTAAGATAGGTGACCGAATTACTGAATTTCTGTGGGATCATTGAAAAGAAGGTTTTTGCACTCTCAATGTTTGAGTGTCTAACCACTTTTTGTGCTTTGATTATGTCACTTTGGCAACTATTTTCAAGATGATCATGTGTAATGTATCAACTAGCAATTGCATTATGTTAATTTTTTTGAATTCTGTATTGTTCTATTTTCCTTTCTGTTTTTCTATTTTGTTTTTAAATTTTCTTTTTTTTCTTTCTTTAAAAACAAGACAACAACATGTAATATAACGACCATTGTTAAATATCTTTCATTCTGTTTTGAAAGCCTATATCGCTATTGTTTTGGATTTGCTGTTGTTTGTCTCTTTTGCTTTCTATTTTTCTTTTCTGACTTTTTTCTTTGTAAAATAAAAATTAATAACAAAGCTATATGTATATATATATATATATAATATATGAACAGATATACAAAATAATATTGATAAACATGCAAAACCATCTGCTATTTTTTACCCATAAAGTCTATGCTATAATAGTCTGTTCATATGAAATCTTACAGAATGATCTAATGTTAAAATATAATGTCAGAATGGGTTTCAGGGATTTCCTGGAGTACAAGTTGGGGAATTATATGGAAAGATATCTAAGGAAAAAATTGGGGTGATAGAATTGCTCTGTAGACTGTAATGTTTCAAATGGGTGTTAGTGTATTGGTAAACTTTAATTAACAGCACACCTGAAATTTATTTTTTTGCTGCATGCAAATTATAACCTAATACAATTATTAAAAATGCAATTCAATGTGAAGATTTCTCAGGCAACCTTACCCAAATTTTCACTACCTATCCAATTCCAGGTGACACTTCCTCTGCCATAATTAGTTTGTATCCTTAGAAATTTATAATAGTCCATTTGCTCTGTATTTTACTTGTCTTCCTTATGTTCATAATATATTAGCATTTCTTAGAATTAATGAGCTTGGTAGTACTTAAATAAAAATTTTTGTGGAAGACTATGTAAATTGTTCTTGAAGGCTAAATATTAGACGATAGAATGTTTGCCTAACTTGTTCTGATCTTATTTGTTCTGAGAGGACAAATCCTACAGTTCTACAGTATAGAGTATTATCTTCTACTAATTAAAAGACATTTCCTTTGCATATCCAGAGGTAAAAAGAAAAAGGTAACAACAAAAACAAACCTCTTCAAAACAGCTGGTCTTTTCACACATGATTTTGTTTTAGGCTCCTTCCATTTTCCAGCTTATAGTTCTCAAGATAAAAGAAGTTTGGAATATATAATCCTCCTCTGCTCTGCATAGGAAAAATGACAAAGATTATGCATAGCATTGACTATCTTGGCTGTGCTTTGAAGAGCTTCATAAAATCACAGTAACTCCAATTTGAGATCCCTTGGGTTTCTTGGAATGATTTCATTACTCAACTGAGGTATACTTTTCACTAGTTTTACAAATTTCAAGAGATTTTTAGGTGTACAATATATTTAAGTACTTGAAAGCCCTTTCACTGAACATCAGAATCTAACACAGCAGGAAGATCTTGCTTTGAACTTAGAGACATCTCAGGTAGAGTATAATACCTCACTTGAGAAATGGTAACATCTTTCTATGTTAGTTATACAATGTTCTCATCTGGAAAATGAAGAACTGATTGTGGATTTCATCATATATAAGATATATTAGGAGATGTCTAATAAAATCAACAGGGACTCCTCTCAGTACTCAGGTGACCTATAGCCTCAGGTAAAACACATTTTAAAAATCTGAAATGAATTAGCTTATTTAGCAAGGGATTGATAATAAGGCTTTAAGTAGTGCTTACTGAGCAAGTTCCCTGGCTTTCTGGTCAGTTTATGTTATTGTCCTTTCATTGTGGTTCATCTCATGGTTCCAAGGTGATTATTCCCAATACTTTAATTAGATGACATTGTCAGAGTGAGAGTATAAAAGTCTGTCTGTACATCTTTTTTTTAAAGGCATAACTTCTGAAAAAATTGTAATGCACCAGTCAGATTTGCATTACTATTTCAGGCCCAAGAAAATCACTGAACAGGGATAGTTGTATCTATGATTGTATTCCACTAATCAAAATTCACCTTATGGGCCTGGAGCGCAGCTCATCAACACATAATGTTCTTTGGGACACATTTATCCTTAACACTCCCCCTCAACATCAAGATCCTGTTGGAAAGGATGAAGCATCCCATTAGTAAGAAGTCAAGAAATAGTTATTTTTAGGTAATTCATCTTTATTTGACATCTGATAACAATGTGATTGCTGACTAGTAATTCAAATCGTTTGGCACACTGCAAGTTTCATCTTTGTAGAAGACGGAAGTCTGTGAGGTATGTCTTATGGAAGAGACCCAGTCCTGTAGAAAGAAATGCTTCATTTATTGGTCATTTTTCTGATCCCGAGTCCAGCAGTTTATCATTGGAATGTGGTTTGGCAAACCAGAACTCAGAATTCAGAGTTACCACATAATTTTAAGGAAGTTTTATTTTCCTGTGGTGGTTTCATGATACCTTTAAAAGTACCTGAGCCTTTAAGTCATAATTTTGTCATGAAACAGAAATGGTTACATCCCTGTCACTTGAATGATGAAGAACCTAGACATTTTTACTTCTTCTCTATTTCTCCCTCCCTCCTGTCTGTTTCTTTGTCTTTCTTTTTTTCTTTCTTTCTTTCTTTCTTTCTTTCTTTCTTTCTTTCTTTCTTTCTTTCTTTCTTTCTTTCTTTCTTTTTCTTTCGTTCTTTCTTTCCTTCCTTCCTTCCTTCCTTCCTTCCTTCCTTCCTTCCTTCCTTCCTTTCCTTCCTTCGTTCAGTTCTTTCTTTCTTTTACTTCTTTTCTTTTTTCTTTCCTTCTCTTTCCTTCCTTCCTTCCATCCTGTACTTTCCTTTCTAACATCAGGTTCAGAGAATAATGTCTCCTCTTTGAAGCTTACATCAGATGGTTCTAATACCATGCAATATTCTGCCAAACTGTAAAAATATACTAGTTCTTTATAATTAGGCACTATATTATACGCCCATAACCTATTTGTGATTATTTATATAGGTGTTTTATATATAGTGGTTTTAATGATATTGATTGAGTTTTTGCTTCTAAATTAAAACTGATCCTAGAAACTATTCCTTAACTATTTTAAATGAAATTAATAATGAGCACACTTTCTAGTTTTCTTTTTTTGTCTTTTTTTTTCACTTTCTAGTTTTCTAAGATAAAATCCTAATTATTTTTTTAAATGTATGAATTTTATTGGCTATTTATTTCATTTCTTACCTATTATTCTTGGACATTTCTCTCTTGTTGCCATAAACTCTCAACAAATCAGGTTGTTACCAAGATTAAATATAGTTATATATAGGACACATTCACTGATAGGTCTCATTTGCACATATGAAGCACTTAATAAATGTGAAATGCTGCTCTTTTCAAGAATTATGACACCTGCCTCTCTGGGTTACTACATAACTGAAATCAAACGCAATCTTATGCCAAATATGGTACCCCCTTCTATCCAGAAACTCAATAATTGTTAATTTCATTCTTTTCCCTACTATTAAACAAAACATCCAGAAGAATAGTAACACTGTCTTCATGATCTCACATCATCCCAGCAAAATAATTTCCTCTTTTTGGAAGGGAGAAAGCAATAAAGTCCAGTTTCAAATTGTTTGGAATATTTTCTGCTTTTGACAACATAAATTCCTGCTACGAAAAAGAATTTTAGTGGTATGTATTATCGCCAATCCATGCCACCTAATTCTTTTTAAATAAGTGAACTTAAAATAGCTCATTTTTCATCAATGCAACAAGTGTTCTTTAAAGAAACTTCTCAGGACAGCCAGCCAGGAGTGCTTACTATGGGTAGTTCCGGTGCTGGAGAGTGTAACACCCAGCATTTGTAATTCTGGGTGTTTCTGCCTGCTTAAAATGGTTGCTATTTACTTCCAAATGAGAACCATTGGATTTCATTTCCAGTGCAATCCATCAGATATCAGAAAGTGAAGCATGCAGGAGGTGTGCCTCTGGATACCTGAGGCAGCATGAATCTCCTTTACCTTTCGTAGTTACTCATGAGATGTGTGAAACATAAAACATAATGCTCTCTAGTGCTAGTTAATTGCACGTGAGCTTTCTCAACCCATTCCAAGATCTTCCTGAAAGTGAAAGTTCCATGCTGCTTAATGACACACCTCTGTTACTGATTATAACACACTTCCTTTGCACACACACAAAGTCCAAAGTAATTTTCCCAAACCACAACATTGTAGGACAGACGATGTTTGAACTACAGTTTCCATGAAATTTGAGATTTCTCTTCTGAATGGAAAATCTTGAGCTTCTGTTTTCATGGGAATTGATTCTTCTAAATAAGTAAACTAGAAAATGGTTTGTATGCTTGTATAGTACCGTTTTACATCTAGTAAGTTAATCATTGAATTAAATATCACCCAGTCATCTCTAGGTGAATGATAGTTTTTACTTAACTTATCCCTATGTATATGAGAATGATTGGTTCTGGTTTGGCAATAATAACAATTATTATTAGTAGTAGTAGTAGTTTGTGGAAAGCATGAGTGATGAAAGTTTGGGTTCTTATTTTACAAATTCATTAATGTATATTTTCCTGTGGACTTACACAAAAGTTTATAGAATAAAAATATCATTTATAAATAGTTCCCATAGAAGTTGAACTGCCTGGTGATCTCTTTACTTTAATTTTCACAACAATTGTTGACTCTTGTGCTTATATTTTACAAAAATAGCATGTGACTTCATACATAGGAGAGTGTCCAGAATATAATTAAATATTTACGGAGTGTGTCATGAAGAAATAATAGTAGCAAATAGTAATGATTCTTTGTTCTAAGGTTAAATGAGATATGCACTTACCATAGCAACTGTTTACATAGTTACTGTTTACTTATTACTACTGAATCGGAGTCCAAGTTGCAAAGTATGTTTTTTTTTTTTTTTCCTGCTCAAAGTAAAAAAAAAAAAAAAAAAAAAAAAAAAGGGTTGCTTAGTGAATTTTACAAGTCTATTTCTTAAGATAGCAAAATTTTGTTAATAGGTCAATTTAAACCAGCAGAAAGCAGTGCTTTTTAACAGATTAACTTAGTTCTCAACTAAATTATACTAATGACTTTAATCTTATAACCAATGCTATTAATCACGTTTATAGTTATTATAGATTTATTACTAAAAGGGAATCCATCAAAGTAGCTGTGTTGTTGCATGGCTATAATTCCAGTACTCAGGAAGCTGAGGCAAGATGTTTGCTGTAAGTTCAAGTCCAGTCCAGACTACATCATGAGACACTGTAAAAAAAAAATATTAACACATAAAAAAGTGAGAGATCAATGAACCTTGCAGTTATACAAATGTTGAAAGTGTAACTGTGTTGTGTTGAATTTTTTTCTGATTTATACAGTGGTAGCATTGAAAGATTATTATGAGTAAAGCAGATATTTTGTGTAGAATACATGAAATGCAGCTTGACATATGCTAGGTTATCAAAAATATTCAGAATTTTACATCATTCTTGTTTTGGTACTCATTGGGATTACTGCTACATTTTTCAAGAAGTTTATTCATTGATTTTAAGGTAATTAGTAAGTCACATGATCTCCCTTTTGACAGGTTTACTTTAGAATTAGTTCTAAGAATGTTTCAAAATTTTTCAAAACAAAATTTCTATTATATATAATGTTATATAATATATATATATAATGTTTTCATCATATGACATATCTTTCTAATATGTATATATTCTTAGACAGTATAGTCTCTATATAGTCTGATGACTCCAATATATAATATTCTATATATTCTAGTACATGTGTACTAAATGAATATAATGCATTTTATGTTTCTAATTTTGTCTTTGGTAACAGGAAAGAGCCAATGTTTAAATTTTAACTCATAGTTCTAGTGAAAATTCCAAAGAATGAGAAGAAATTTTTTCCAAAAAATCTATAATTTTAGCTTTTTAACTCTTTGAGTTTTTTTCTTCTTGTTATTATGATTTTTGCAAATTATCTTAAATGCTTCTTTGGAAAAACACTTCATTTTACTAAATGAAAAAAATTACATCATGAATAAAATTGAACATTGATTTTTAGAGCTTATGTTTTATTTTGCACCAAATTACCTCCTTTTTCCATAAATATCTTCAAAAATATTTAAGATTACATTGAAAAACCCATTATGCTATAAATTTTGGTCCATCTGTGTCATCTAAGTTTTAATGGTATATTTTTATGACTCATTTGGAATATTGAGAAAAAAGAATTTTTTGTTTCATCTGCATCAGATATAGGCAATTGTGATACAAGATTGTATAATTATAATTTTCATGAAGCACTTCAATTCTTTTATTGATTAAGTGATAAAAAGATAGTATTCCATTGTAAGATGAAATTAGAATTCAGATTTTTACAACTCTATAGTATCAAATCTCTTTCTCTGTCAAAAACTATTTATCCCCCTAATACATAAATGTAAAGTGTTTTGTTCAGAAAAGGTGATCTTCAAATATGGGGCCTACATTTACTTATGACAGTTATATAATGATGGATCAAAAATAGCAGAGAACTTGCTCCTCCATTAATTTATTCTCCAGACCTACTATTTAGGAAGTATTATGTATACAGAAATTATAAATAATTTCTTTCTTTTCAAAAAAGCCCTAGATTGGAAGAGAAAAAAAAATTCTGTACATAAGTAATTGTAGCACAGAATGATCAATGGTAAATTTGAGTTGTGTCGAGATTCCAGGGGTGGCATAGAGCAAGTTCAGAAAAATAATTATAGCAAGTGAATTTCAAATTAGTTCTTAAATGATACTTAGAGTTTTTCAGCTAGACTGTAGGAACATGCATCCCAAACTTAAAGGAAAATAGTAAGGTGACATCAATAGAATGCATTAAAAAAACTGAATATATTGTTCAATATATAGAATGTGTAGTCATCTGAAGTTCATAGAGTAGCAGAGGCCAAAGAATCTAAGGAAACTGAAGCTCAAATATTAGGAAGTCCTTGTCCTCCATGTCTCTTAAAAAATTTCCAGGTCTAGTTAGTATTCGTAGAGTTACCTCAAGAGAGATAAAATCCAGTCTTATTTTTCTCTGAACCTTCAGCCAAGGAAGTGCTAGTTGTCCATCCCACCAGCCAGTTGCTGTACTTGCTCCTAGGGAAAGAGATAAGCAAGACAGATAAGACTCCAAACTGGCACTGGAATGATAGATGCTAAACAACAGGAAAAGAACTCCACTAGAGAGCAGTGCAGGCAAATAGGATGCCGAGTGACTTTTGATTGAAGGTCACTGAAGTCTTCTCTGCAGCAGTAACTTTTATCCTGACACTTGAATGACGGGAAACTCTGTCTCTGGAAAGATCATTCTAGACTGAGAGAAAAGAAAAAGAAAATGCTCCAAGGAAAGAAGAGCATGCTTTCCCACTGGAGTAGCTATGAGTCAGTCAGTGTAACTGGAACAGAAGAAAGCAGAGACCAGACAGGGTTTTGCAGACAGGGAGAGTAAGTTTCAATGTTATTCTTTAAATGCAATTGCAATAAATCAGTATTTGTAGAAATATAGTATGGCTTTGAATTTTGTTTATAAAAATACTACGTGAAAATGGATCATTTTAGAACAAGAGGCAAGGAATGAACTAGTGAGGATTCTGGTTAGGATACTTCATTTGAGGGGCAGGGGAAGAAGTGGAAAGAAGACATGTTTCAAGAACACAGGAGACACGTAATAATAAGGCTTGCTGATATATTCGCTCTAGTAATTTTTTTGAATTCAATTTGCTTTGTTTTTATTGATACTGGGAATTGAACTCAGAACCTTGTGCTTGCTAGGCAGGCTTTGTGCCACTGAGCTATACCCCCAGTCCTGCTTTAGTTCTATCAGTGTGGCACAAGGAAAGAAAGCAGAGATTACAAGGGATATTTTCTGAAAGGAGAAAGAAGCAACAGATACTCAGTTTAAAAAAGAAAAGAATAAAATAGGAAGCTTTCTAATCCTGTACGTGAACTTGTATTACAAAGTTACAGTGATAGAAACAGCATCATGTGGACAAAACAGACAACAAATTTCAAAGGACAACCAACAATAGACACGTAGACCAGTGAATCAGAATAGAGAATGCATAAACAACTCCAGCCTTTTTGAAGTACAAAATTTAACTTCTGACAAACATGTCCAAGGCTTGGAATGGAAGAAAAATAGCTTCTTTCATAAACAGAAAAGGAAAACTGCTTATCCACAGGCAGAAGATTGAATTTAGACCCATATATCTCACTAAGTGTTAAACTAAAATCAAAATGAATAAAGGGACTGAATGTTAAAGCAGAAACACTTTACCTTATTGAAGACAAGTAAAACTGTTAGTTATAGGAATTTCTGAGTAGAATCCTGTTTGCACAGGAAATAGTCACAAGAATTGAAAAATAGGATGATATCGAATTAAAAAGCTTCTGCATAGTAAAAAAATAAAAGACTGAATAATCAACCCTAAAGGGAAAAAATTGTGCCAGTTGTTTTTCAGACAAAGACTAATATCTAGAATATACAAGGAACTTAAAGCTATTAGACTTCTCAAAATTAAAGGGAGCCAGTGAAATGAATAGACAGTTCCCAAAAGTACAAATGTGCAATAAATACATGAAGACATGCTCACCATTGGTGGCTATTAGAGCAATGCACATCAAAAGGCCACTGGGATTTCACATTACCCCACTAAGAATAATTATCATCAAGAAATTCAAATAATAAATTCTGATGATTCTGGAGGGAAAACAAATCCATTTATGTTGTTGTTGGAATTGTAAACTTGTATAATCACTATGGAAATCAGATTGTAAATTCTTCAAAAATCTAAAACTAGAAATTCCATTTGATGCAGCTTCTTTTGGCTGTCTTTTGAGGGCATCAAAGACATTGTATCATGTTTATAACATCACATTCATAACAACTAAATCTTGCAAATTCCCCATATATCCACCAATAGATGAATGAATAAAAAACATTGTGATTTGTATAACATAGAGTACTATGCTTGAGTCATTTGTAGGAAAATGGATGGACCTTGAGACCATAATGTTAAGAGAAATAAATCATACGAACCAGCTTCAGTATTGCATGGTCATTTCTACACAGAAATACAAAATATAAATGTGCAAAATAAAAGAGAGATAAAAAGAATTAAGGAGCTAGATATTTCTCAAATAAAATCCAGAAATGGAGAGAGGGGGAAAAAAGGTATGAAAAGAGGGCTGAAAGGTGTGTATGTATGTTTAAATTCCCTTCAAGGGAATTATATACTGCAACTATATATTACATTCATGTACTAATAAAAATATTAAAAATAGCAACAATAAGAATGAAAATAATAGCAACGTTAGATAGACACTTACTCTGTGCCAGGTGTTTTTCTAGGAATCAGGCTTATATTAACACATTTAATTAAGACAGCAACCCTAATACTTCCTTATCTTGTCATTCATATTTAAGGGATGAAGAACTTAAAGGAGACACATGTAACCTTTCCCAAGGTCACTGAGCCTGCTGTGTTCTCACCATAAGATCTGTGTGAAATTAATTCTACCACCTCCTTCTGATCTTTGCTCAAACGCCACCTTCTCATTGAAGCCCGTTGTAACTACTTTACTTTATAACACCAGACTGATTCCCAGTATATTCTAGTTTTGTATTACCAAAAGTACTAAATAGTGCCTTTTTTTCCTGGTTTTTGCACTTATTAGAACATAAGCTCCATCACTGCAGGATTCAATCAGTTTTGCTCACTCTCATTTTCCAGGTGTTTGAACAATCCCTGGAGCATAGCGAATGCTCAATAGATGATTGCTGATTACATAATGAACAAGCAAAAAGATGATTGAAATAGCAGAGCAGACTTTTGGTCCTTTTCTCCTTACCTGGCCATCTCTTTCCCATTTGTGAGTCCTTGCTCTGGTAGCTAAGATACAATACAAGAAGCCCACAACTTGATGGGGCCAACGTTTATTTGGCTCAGTTTCCTGTGCATTCATTTCAAGGCAGAAATGGTATGTCAGAAGGCATGAAGGAGGAAAACTGCTCACCTGTGCAGCTGGGAAACAGAGGAAAGGGAGGAGTAGGGGACAAGGACATTCTTTTCTAGCCTCTGCCCTAGTGAGCTGCCTCTAGCAGGGCCACACTGCCTGAAAGCGTATTCAGCTCCTGGATTCTCAGTGGATGGATTCACTTTTTCAAAGCCTCTCCTCTGATTATGACACTTTTAGGGATATTTTTAGATCTAAACCGCAACCCCCTTCAGTTCCTCTTAAGGCTGAAATATTTTCTCTCTTTATGCTCTTGCATGTCTAACCTCAAAACATCGTCACAGTTTCACACTGATACCATTAACGGTAAATGGTTCACATTCCTGGTGGTTTTTCCATCACTGCCACAAAGCTGAGTTTGCATTATGTTACAATCAAGACAAGCTTTTGTTCTCCTCACCCTTGCCCTAGCTCTTTAAACACTGACTGAAAAGCAGGATTCAGATTCTACAATCTTCTGAATCTTAGAAAGCTTTATTTTAGGTTGAAATCCCTTTTCAATTGGACGAAGCCATCATAATTGAAGTCAATTGAGCCTGAATTGGATCATGTCTGAGCTGTGATAATAGAGCCCAGGCTGTGTTTACCACATGCAAAATCTACACAATATATACTATTTGGTAAAGAGAATTTTCAGAAAGCAATTTTATTCTGTAGATTGGAGGAAATAAGACCTTGAAAGAATATCTAATTACATTTCTGTATTGATGTTTTAGAAAAAATATGTAGTAGCAATATACTAGCACATAAACCCAAACAACGCACTAATCTGAAGTTTAAATCAAAATAAACTGTATTGGTCTATTTTAGTTTCTCATGGTTCATTTTTTTCTGAGATTTGGAAAAGCGGAGATATAATCTCTTTTATGTAACTAGTTTATTTTTTTTTTATCAACCACCCTAAAGGAGGAAAATAGAAAAGAAAAAAGGCTTGAGAAAGAACTTTGTAATTGAATCATCCTGAAACAAGAACAGCAGAAGATAATGAAGATTTAGGTAGGGGATGGATTTCACACTGTTCTTCCTACTTACCTTTGCAGTCACATCAGTGAAGCTGAGATTTCTGGTTAGAAAAATCGATAGGAATTCACTGTGAAGCGTGGAGGAGGGCATTGTGATGTGACTGAGGAACTCCAAAAGCAATTGTTACTCAATGTTGAAGTAAGTCCTTTCTCTTGCTGAGGGCAAGGGATGGGTAGATAAGAAAACAAAATTGAGTGATAGGAGTACCTGGGATGAATAATAATAGAGAAATTCTGAGGATTTCTTTTCATGGTTTGCCAGTCATTCATTCATCTACTTATCTTTTCCAACGTTTAAAGCATGACTACTATGGACTGAACTCATTAAGGACATAGCTAATCAAGAGATAAATAATGCATAACACTCAGACCCAAGGATTTCACAGCACAGGGAAGGAGGCAGACAAAAAGGTAATTATTAAAATACATCATCATAATTGTCAGGATGAAAATTACATACCTAATAGGCATAGCAAATCCTGGATGAAATCCTGGAAGTGGCAGCAATTAAACTGAGTCTTCACAGAAAGTGGTCGAATTCTCAATTCAATATAGATCCAGGAAATAACAATCCGGACAGTAGCATATGTTAAAAGTGTGGCATTCTGTCAGGCAGAACGAAACTTGGCAATGAGTAGGAGAAACGTACCAATAATGGAAACGTAGTTTAAGCACTAAAGACATTTTTTTTTTTTTTCTGTCCAATGTAAAGTTCTAGAACTGGAGCAGACCTCAGGAATTTTCCTAACTCACTTTTCTCCTTACCTGTGGTCGTGTCCCACATTTTCTCGATTCAAACTGTTGAGTGTATGTATGGAACAGGTTAAAGTCAATGAGAGAAAAGTAGAATGAAGACCATAAGCATAAGGACAGCTGTGGGAGGACAGTCCATGATGCTCTTCTACCTCATCTCCCAAAATATGCTGACTTATAGCTGCCAAGGAAGCTGAATTATGTCGTTAATGTTCCTAGGAGTCGTGTATTTTATCATAATTCTTTTATCTAGAGGAGGAAACTGGATTTTAGAGAAATACAATCATTTTCACCTTACTTAGGAAATGCTTTAGGTTAAAAAAAAAAAAAAGCAAGTATTTCCCTATAACATGGGCCCAGGGTGCAGGGAGAAGGGGAAGAACGGTGTAACCCGATTGTGTAGGCATAATATGGGCGACATGTGAGTAGGCTTTAATGTACTCTTACAATTTTGCAGGTATGATTTATGTGGGTTATCTTAATAAATATCACCCATAGTAATTTATAAGGTGCAATTGTTGTTCCTCCCATTACAAAATAATTGAAAAAAAATATTTCATAATTTGTATATAATTACACTTGCAGTAAATGCAGAGATGAGATTTGAGTTTAATTTGTCTGACCCAAGAGTCACAGTCTCACAGAACTTGCCACACAGGAACTTAACCTCTATTTCCCCCCCCCCCCTTGGCTTCACATTGCTCGAATTTTCTTTCTGTGCTTTCTTTGTGATAACCTCTCTGGGAGCATCTAGTAAATCTTAACTCCTAAGAATCAAAGTGCCTGGGAGGAAGAGAGAAGTCAACTAAGCTGTAAGAGCTCACAATGTGAGACAGAAAAGGTGTCTGCAAATTAAGTCTTGGCATTTCACCTCACATTTTCATTAAGTTTTAACTCTGTGTGTAAAAAAAGTTAATTATGTGGTACTTTAATCCTATATAAAAGGTCAACCGAGTCCTGCATTGTTTAAGGTGTTAAGACAATTTTTGAAGTAGCAGTGCATTTGAACAAGTGATCACGGTAAATCATAATGTTTCATTAAGCACTCTTGATACTACGATTCAATTATTTCCAGTGAGGGTATTAGTGATTGGACTGTCTTGCCTACTGTAAGCAAAACTAATCCTACTAAGGATGAGCTGTGATATTCACTTTTAAAACTTGTAAGCTTATTTTTAGCATTTTTCTATGCTTACTATTGTAAATAAACATGCTAAGTCCAGAAAAATTGGTGAACACAGAAAGTTATGAAGAAATAAATAGTCTGAGTCTTGGAGGACTACCAACCAGAGAGAACTATTGTTGTAATTTCAGTATCTTTCCTTCTATTTTTTCAGCAACATAGGTTTATGCCTATTCTTCATAGGTTAGAATGATACTATTCATAAATTATTTCTATATTTTAAATTTATTGTGAGCATTTCCATACCATTCAAATATTTATAAATGTAACTTAAATGACCACATATTATACCATCTGAACTACTATCATTTAATCAACCTTGTTTTAGTTAAAAATGCAATAGTCTGTGGATAGGTGTACCTGTGCGTGTCTGTGTATGAAGATGACTGTTAATCTGAAAATTTCTGGTGGAGTGGTAACTAATTTGGATAAACAAATGAAACCTAGTTCCATAGAATTTTACAGTGCCATTCTTTCTTTTCTCGTTCTTCTTAAGGCTGAATCTATCTTCCCCCATTCAGCTTTGCAAATATTACTAAGATTAAAACCTGTCCACTCATGATGTTGTTTTCAACGAGAGGGGTTACCTAGGCAGACCGAAAACAGAAATTTAAAACAAAGACCTACTCATCAATATTTATGCTAGCATCATTCCCATTGGTTTAGAGTTATGACATTGTTCCCAAATCCATAATACCTTTTGTAGCCATTGTGTCCTGTTCACACTACGCCTTTACACATGCCTCCTGCAAAATCTACTTCAATATCACCTTTCTTTGCTTTATGTCAGTTATTCCTCTTGCTTTCTCTTCTCCTACTGCAGGAAGACTAATCCATCCATGCTTTCTGCCCTCTATCATTCCTCCCATTATTTGATTTGAAAACTTATTTATTAAACTGTTAAATCAACTCCTTTTTTGACTTCTATGTGACACTTATTTTGAAAGTGGAAATTCAAGTTTACAGTCATTTTCTTAACTTTTTCTGTTCCATGCTTTACTTGTCTTGTTGGACACCTAGAGAGAGTAAACTGGACCTCAGGTTTTTCGTTCCTAAAGTGCAATATAATTGCAATCATTCACAGAGGTGTTTTGGAGTATATAGTAGAGATGGTCTTAATTAAAGGTGAATTTTCATTGAAGGTTGAAAACGAATCTTTCCTTGCAGGACTTTTACAGGTCTTTGACTTGGAAAATTCTTATGTTTCCTCTCTAGCATTTGA
This sequence comes from Cavia porcellus, assembly GCF_034190915.1. Taxonomy (NCBI): domain Eukaryota; kingdom Metazoa; phylum Chordata; class Mammalia; order Rodentia; family Caviidae; genus Cavia; species Cavia porcellus. The sequence goes on from NW_026947492.1 coordinate 52,714,245, forward strand.
CTAATGTAACTCCATAGCACTGCTTGTAGAGGCACAAGGTATCTTAGTTACTTTTACTCGTCGCTGAGATAAAATATCTGATGCCCAAAGTTGGGAAAGAAAAGATTTATTTCTTAGTTTTTGGAGCTTTCAGTCCATACTCAGTTGGCTTCAAGACAGGGTGGCATGGCAGAGCCACAGTTCATGGTGGCTGCAAACAGCAAGGCAGAAACCTGCAAGAGAGAGACACACCTTCTTCCTGCCATTACATTACATTACATGCTGGCTCCACCCCTAGGTGGGTGTAGCACTGACACCATCAGTACAAGCTCTAGACAATGAATCAATCACAAATGCATAATGCAAAAGCATGAGGCCTGGGGGCCACCAACCTTCTCAAGCCACAAAATGAGAATCTTACATTTCAAACATACAGTGTATGTTTTCACTTCATTCACTATAAAAAAAGAAACAGAAATCAACATTTATTGAATTTTCATGTCAGATATTATTCAGAACATAAAGTAAATATGACCCTAACTCAAAAGTTATGACATGCACTTTAGCCTAAGATAAGGAAATTTATAGAGGAAAATGCAAAGGCAGAATATTACAATAGAGTTAGGATCAAGGAGAATGGCATACACATTTTGAAGAAATCATGACTTGAACTGGATTCTGTAGGATAAATGAGAACCTTCCAAATTACATAAAGTATCCTTTCAGAATAGGTTTTGTCAATTCAAAGCAATCTAAAATTGCTAGATGCTGTGAAAGGAGTGTGTGGGACTAATAGGAAAGGAAAGATGGAAGGATTGAGAGGAATCAGGATTGAAAGCTTTAACATTTCATGCTATGGAATTGGGGCTTTATACAGTAGATAATGACATATGTTATAAGGAAGGAGTGACCTGGATAGTCCTATATTTAAAAAAAAAAAAACAAAAAAAACTATGCTATCTTAGGTTAAGTTATTCTGTGATAATAAATAACTTTAAAATACAAAACATTTAGTATTGCAAAATTATGGTATTGCTTATGTCATATGTTGATTTACAGTCATATGTAGCCCTGTTCTATCCAATCCTAGCTGAGATCCCAGTTGACAAAGCAGCCTGTCTATACTACAGAAAAGCAGGTAGCAGAGGAAACAAATATCCATGGGTAATCAAGTACTTGCACTCAAAGCTTCTTCTGGAAACAATCTGTGACCCAGACACATTTTATTCATCAAAGAAAATGATATGGATAATCTTATGCAGATGAGAATATGGATCTTTATTATTCTTACTCAAGAACAGTAAGTTTATGGAGAACAAATATTGTAAGGATTTTTTCAGCCTATCACTGAAGGAAATACAAGAGCATATTCCAGCTATAAAATGTGGGAGAATGTCACAATTAATTAAGAGGTAGACAATAATACATTAAAGACTACTGTGAACAAAGAAATGTGTCATAAATGACATATTTGATGCCTTTAGATATACTCAAGAAGCATAAAACAAGCAAAAATATAAGGCATGAATAGATTTTGTGATGATCAAAAATAACTTATAATCATTTATGAATAATCATTTGATATAATTATTTGCAATCATATCATACCTGGTGTTGAGCATCTTTTCATGGACAGTGCGGGCACATTTTCTACTTTCTCTTTCATAGCCATTTTGTGAAGTGCACAATGGTACCAGTGCTATCACTGTCTCACAGAGGAATAAGCTGATACTCAGTTAGACCTACTAAATTACCCCAATTTACAGTTGCTTACGTACTTCAACAAAAACATATGGAGCTCTGCTTCCAAAGCTAAAATTATAGCTAAGTGGGAGAAACAAAGTCTAAACCAAAGAATTTAATCAGTACTCTGACAGTATTATTCTTATGGGAACTTGCTTAGCAACTTTTATTCTAGGACAATATTAAATTAAATATCAGCTTTTCTCAGTCATGCTTATCACAAATCCTGTATCAGCAAGATCTAACTTAATGATTTTTATTTGGTACTATGAAAATAGAAGGTCACAGTATTTCTACAGCATAAATATGTTACGATCACATCTGAAGTTAGTGTTCATCAACCAGTGACAATTTCTACTATTCAATCATTCATCATAAAATAACCCATTCCTCCTCAGCACCATAGTGGGCTTTCCCTATATATTCACAGGTTTTATGAGGAAGGACAAGCATTTTTCTCTTTAATCAGTGTTTTCATAGATCATTGGCATATGCATTTTGTCAGAGAATGTTCACATATATTGACCTGAATTTACGTACTCGCAGAATGTATTTTTAACTGGTGCAAGTTACCTGTAAAAGTTGTAGTTACTTTATAAAGATTTACTCTAAGAAGCTAAAATGGGGAAAACTCAGTTGTACTGGCTCTATAAGAAATCATGTAGACCCCAATTCTTTATTTTCTGATACCTGCATATAAAACAAGCACTTTGGAGGGCAGCAATTCAATGTAGCAGAAAAAGCCCAGTGTTTGGGACACTGGAGATAGGCGTTCAGACTCAAATCTACCTCCAACCTACTATAAAAGAGAATCTCTCAGGATGCAGCACTCCTCGGTAGAAAATAAATGACTTCAGATCTCATTTATATTTTTATTTTCTATAAGTTTAATAGAAGTGAATATATCCATCCATGCAATGATTAATGTATCTATCAAATTAGTTTTAATTAAGTGGATCCTCAGTGTCTGGCTCTCTACAAACACACAACTAAGCATTAAGCTGCCTATGTCCAGACACATCCTCTTGGTCCACTGCAAGGATGTATGCAAGGGAACTAGTGCACTCAGCAGAGTGAAAGTACCAGACTGGAAAATAAGGGAGAGGACAGTGAGGGACATAGAGGAGGGACATAGAGGAGGTCTCTTTTCAAGTTCAGACGTTGTCACAGCACGAATCCCTCTGGAATGAATACTTTCATATGCCATTTGTCTCCATTCTTCTCCCTGCTGAATATTTCCCTAATCTTCTCACTGCTTATTTATCCATCCTACCATGGTATCATCATTCTCATTTAGATACGAGGAAAACTGAGTAGGAGCTGGCCAAGCGCATGTCCAAGCACATGAATGGGAAGCAAGGAGGTAGAGTTTAATGTTCCTATACGGACCCTGAAGCCAGTGCTGTTATTACTCATGAAACCTTTGGGACTATGTGCATTTTGCATACTGAGAATATTATTTTCTGTGCATCATTGATTTCCGTGTATAATTCGTAAAGAGTTCAATTGCAGTTGCTCTAGGGACTGATGAGATCAGCTGCATATTTTTGTTTCTCTGTGCGATTGGGCTCCTGCTTATTAGAGACTTGCTTCCCCTCTGTTTTGATGAGGGTCTTGATTGGAAAAAGGATATGTTGCTGACCCTCAAAGGAGTGGCCAGGTGGCTGGTAGGAAGTACTGTGTTTTCTTATTCAGACCAGGAAGCAAGTGTTCCAAATGGAGGCAACTGGTGCCCTTATGATGTTTTCATTCTTTTGGATTAATTTTATCAAGATGGATGCACAGCAATCTCATTTCCAGGCCACTTAACAAAAGTCCTCTCAAGTGCAAAAGAAAATGATTCCTTAAAAGGCCAAGAAAGGGTGTGAAAAAAACAAACAAACAAGCAGTTCTGAGCGCTAAAAGATGCCTCTCCCAGGAGCCTTCTTCACATTCTCTAGCTAAAATACATGAAGCATAAAGCAGCATCTGCAGGGACTGTGGTCAGCTGGAAATGCAGTAAAATACAGAGACAAATACAAATGTTGCCCTTGAAAACCCATTTGAGTGGCTTACAAAAATCCTCAAAGGTGCTTGTCCTTAGTTACTTCAGATAGGCATGGACAGTGCTTTTCATTTCTTTTTAATGCTTCTGGTGTCTGTGTGAAGGACTTTTAATGAAGGTAAAGCAAGGAAATTTCGGTGGAAGCTTCTTAGCCCTCAAATCCCTGCTTTTTCTATGTACACTTGTGGGAAGACTGAAATCGAAAGGCCGTCCTCCTGTGATCTTCAGTCACAGCCCTGTCAGTCACCGGAGCCACCTGGAAGGCTCTCTGGAAAGCTGGAGACACAAAGTTAAGCAGGAAGTACCTGTAAGATGGTTGCAACTAGACTGCATTGATTTGAGGCAAAGTCTTCAGTTTTCTAAGTAAATAAATCCATGTAACACCCACCGTGAGTAAAATTAAAAGATCTAAACATCAATAAGAATACCACAAACTATACATGCGAAAAAACACACAACTAATATTCTTTAGTGCTTGCTATATTTTTGGTAAAATAGTAACACATATTGTAATTGAACCAAAACCCTGAGGGCTAGGTAGTAAATTTCCCAAATTTCTTATTTTATTTTTTTAGCTTGTTTTTATTTTCAGATGGAGTAACTAAGGAGTTTCTAAAAGTCAAGTACCTTTTCCAAAGTCAACTTTTTTTCTTTTTTGAACCAAGTATTGAACTTGGCTTTTACAAATGCTTGCATGTACAATGTGCCTGCCTGGGCCCAGATATGTTGTGTGACTTATGGCCCACTCAAAGTGGAATGTGTTCATGGATATCAAGATCATGCCTTTGCTGATAAAATATACTTTCTTTTTTATTATTACATGTTTGTAGTACATAGTGATTTAAAAATATTAAAGTTATAATTATTATATAAATATAAAATGTTGTATCTGCCCAAATTGTGCTGGGGATTTAGCTCAGTGGAATAAAAAACTTGCCAGGCAAGCACAAGGTCATGAGTTCGGTACCTGGTACCAAAGAGGAGGACGAAGAGGAGGAGGAGGAAGAGGAGAAGAAGAAGAAGACGAAGAAGAAGAAGAAGAAGAAGAAGAAGAAGAAGAAGAAGAAGAAGAAGAAGAAGAAGAAGAAGAAGAAGAAGAAGAAGAAGAAGAAAATAAGAAGGGGAAGGGGAGGGGGAGGGGATGATGAGCGGGAGGGGGGAGGAGGAGGTGGAGGAGGAGGAGGAAGAGGAGGAGGAGGAAGAGGACGAAGAGGAAGAAACCAGTAAATGGCTGCGGCACAAATGATTGATCCATTCACTTCACCAGAAATAAAATAGAAGCCCAGAAATAATAAGGTATCATGAGCACTGAGCACACCACCAACCATCTTGAACTCTAAGCCTGAGTCTAATGCTCCTCTTCTGACCTTGGAATGCTACTAACTTGTGCCCTCTCTTCTTAAGGGGCATTGGATTTTAAGATGTATTCATCCCACTGAGTTTCAAGTACAGTCTCTTTACTATCTTTCCCTTGTTAAGTTAATTGTCAGTGGGTTACTTCATCACAAATGTTACTCCTTTGAAATCTCTATGCTTTATTTTGTAGATAGAATTTGATTATCACCACTCAAACATGAGATGAAAGCTGTATTTGCTTATGTATTCTATCTAAAAAAACATCCAAACCACTTATTATGCATTTTCTTGATGGGGAGAAATTATATTTGTAATAGTGTGAATGTATGTGTGTGTGTGCATGGGGGCACGCATATGTGGGCATCCTCTGGACACTTATAATCATTGAACACACAGTCTCATTTAATTCTAGAAGTTATTGCATAAGAAGAGACTATCTCCAATTTCTAGAAATTAAACTTAAAGTTCAGCATATTGTAAAGTTTAAATGTCTACAAGTTCTAAGTAATGGCACTGGCAGTCAGACTCAGGTATGTTTTGATTTGCATATATGTGCATTTTCTCTGCGCCCTTTTTAAATGTCCCATTTTTACCAGGTTACAATAGATGGGAAACATAAAGTTGGCAAGTGGTTATGAGTGTATCTGAGGGCACCCCAACAGTCTCTATTGATAATCATGAGTTAGAGATATTTTTTGAATAATCAGTTTCTCCAGAGTTAAAGCATTTCAAATAATGCATTATATAATATGCCTCTCTTGCTGTCTTTCCAGTCCCAAAGAGTTTAGAAGAGCAGGGCTGGGGATTTAGCTCAGTGGCATAAGCACCTGCCTTGCAAGCAGGTGGTCATGAGTTTGATCCCCAATACCGATAAAAATGAAAAAGACAAGGAAAAAAAAAAAAAAGAGTTTAGAAGAGCAACACTTATTGCCCAGGACAAGTTTAATTTCATGTTTTCTGATTAGTGAAGTCAATGGTCTTTTTGTCCTGTATTATTCTAATCAATATTAAAATTTAACTTATATTAAATAATGCAATTTATATAAAATACTCTTTAAAATGTGTAAAACCAGTCCTTGAATATACATAAATCAGTTGTCTTTTCTCCTTAGTATGAAATAGGAACAGTAGTACCACACATTTCATCATCAGGATGATGCTAGCATCTATCCTTCTACTAAAAATATCCTTGCCTCAGGTGACACAATTTGTCTATGATTGTTACATTTTAATTGTGGAAGTACTTTGCCAGAATAAATATCTATATATGTGGATTAGTTGAGCCATCATTATTTACTGTTAAGTCTCTTTGGTCCACAGTGAAATGCTCAAGTGTACATAATGCCTGTTACTTTGATATTTTCATGAAGAATAAGGTGTATATATTTGACTATGAAGCTAATAACTAAAAACATTTTTAAAAACTTCAAAACAGCCTTGTTTAGTAATGAGAATGTATGTATGCTTAAATCACATAGTTGTAATATGAGAAATGTAACACATAAATTCTCAAAAGTATTATACTACATAAATAGATTTCCAAAATATGTATATGCTGGCATATCCCTGTTTGTGTATTGCATCAGAAGTCTCATGCTGACATAAGAAAAACCATACATAGCAAATACAGTTATCGTTGGAAAAGAAGAGTCTTTCTCATACTAACAAAGATGATTGCAAGATAATTTAAAAGAAACAATAACAATAAGGTAGTTATTAATTTCATTTTCCCTCATCAGTTTTTCAGTTTATTAGTACATGTGTGTAGTACATGTTCACATTTCCTGTGGGAAGCAGGTACATGTATAGAACACATCTCGATTCCTTTTCTCATTCTTTTCCCTTCCTTTCCTCTCCTGCTCCATCTATTCCTCAACTCCCTTCCCCTTTTGCTGTAATTCTTTGTAGCAAATAATTTTTGCATTCCTTGAGTGGAATCAGTACTTGTATGTAGCACATCCGAATTCCTTTTTTATCCTTCATTCCTTTCCTCTTTACCTCTCCCTCCATCTCTTGATTCCCTTTCTATGTGAGAAAAGTATCTCCCACTTCCTATTAGCTTTCTTTCATTTTGCTCATTTTTATGCTGGCTTTTTCATAATTAGAAAAACAATGTGATATTTTACCTGCTTACAACTAAGACTTCAAAATATTTGCCTATCTTGTTATGGTTAATTGTTTCACTTTAAAATTTATTTTTCATTCATTTTGATATTTCTTTAGTGCACTATGAGACAGGAATCTTTGGCACTTGGAGAGCTAATTTTTTTTTGCAACTCTTTTTATTAAAGAAACTGTTCTCCAGTGTGAGCTTTTGGCCCCTTTGTGAAATACCAAATAGTTGAATATACTTAGAGTTGTTTCTGCATCCTATATTCTGTTCCATTGATGTCAGTTTTTGTGCCTGTATGATGCTCTATTTTCTTTGAACAGTAGCTTTGTAATATAACTTCAAGTCTGTGATTATGATGTTTCCCACTCTACCCTTTTTATCCAGGATTGCTTTGGCTATACAACATTTAGGATTGTTTTCTACATTTCTTTGCAGAGTATTGTCAGACTCTTATTGTGATTGCATTAAAACTGTACCATGATTTTGTTACTAGGGACTTTTTGGCTATATTGGTTATGCCTAACCAGGAGCATGGGATATTTTTCCAATTTTTGATACCCTATTATATTCCTTTTTCAGAGTACTGTAGCTGTCTATGCAGAAGTCTTTTACTTCTTTATTTAGGTTAATTTCTAAGTAATTTTTCTTGCTGCTATTGTATATTGAATTGTTTTCTAATTTCTTGCTTAATGGGTTTATTATTACTGTACAGGAATGCTATTGATTTTTCTATGTTTATTTTGTATCCTGTGTTACTGAATTTGGTTGCTAATTCTAAGAGCCTTTTTGAGATCTTCTATGTAACAGATCTTGTCATCTTCAAATAATGATAGTTTGATTTCTTTTGTATATATTTATTTCTTCAATTATTTTTCTTTCCTAATTGCTCTTACTAATGTTTTGAGTACTATGTTAAAAGAAAGAGTGGTAATCGAGGATATCCTAATCTTATTCCTGATTTTAGAGGGCAAACTTTCCGTTGCCCTCTGTTTAATATGATGTTGATAGTAGGCTTTTCAAAAATGGCTTTTTTTCAGATTAAAATAATGCCATGTTGTACCCATTTTGTTTGGTGTTTTTATCATGAAAAGATGTTCAAATTTGTCAAAGGCTTTTTCTGTATCTATTGAAATAATCTTGTGGTTTTTATCCTTGCTTGTACTTATGGGATATGTTGTATTTATTGATTTGCATATGTAACCATCCTTGCTTCCCTGAAATAAAACTTAATAGGTCATGATGTAAGATTTGTTTGGTGATTTGCTGCATTTTGTTTGCCAGTATTGTCTTGAAGATTTTTCTTTCTATATTCACTAAAGAGATTGAATTCTCTTTTTGCTTGGGTCATTACATATCTAAGAATCAGCTTTCAGGAATGAGTTTAGGAGTACTATTTGTATTTCAATTTTTATTAAAAAGCTTGATTATTGGCGTTAGAACTTCTCTAAAGTTTTTGTGCAACTATAAGCATATCTATTTACACCTGGGCTTTTTGTAGTTGTAGGTAATCTATTACTGCTTTGATTTCATTGCCTTTTTTTTGGGGGGGGGCAATGCAGGAGTTTTAAATCTCTTTGCTGGAGTCCCCCCCCCCCCCGGGGCTTGAACTCATGACCTTGATCTTGCCAAGCAGATGCTTATACTGCTGAGCTACATCCTCAGCCTTATTGCTTCAATTTTGATAATGTTTATCTTTTTATTTCTCCTAAATTCTTCAATTGATTGAGTCCAACTTGCAAAGTTGTTAATAATGCTTTGTTTTGTGTTGATAATGCCCCTGAGGATTTCACCTTTTTCATTTCAGATTGCATTGATTTGTCCTCTCTCTCCTTCTTTTTCTCTTTCTCTCTCTGTCTCTGTCTCTGTCACTCTCCTGTTTTTGGTTGGATTGGTTAAGACTTTGCTACTGTGTCTATTTTTTACAGAATCAACTCTTAGATTCATTAGTTATGTTTTTTTTTCTTTAGTCTCAATTTCATTGATTTCTGCTTTGATGTTCATAATCATTTTCTTATGCTACCTTTGGTTTTAGAATTTGCTTTTCTAAGATTGTGAGGTGCATCATTATTTTTTGGAATTACTGTGTTTTTATAAAGTGGTCATTCACAGCTATAAAATTCCCTCAGGACTAATTTCATTGTGTCACTTGTTTTCTGTAATATCATTACTAGTAATATAATTTATTTCTAGAGAAACTTATTCCTTCCTTGATTTCTTATATAACCCATTGCTTAGTTAAGTATATTGTTTAGTTTTTTATGCATTTGCATAATGTCTGTGCTTTCTTCTATCATTAATTGCTAACTTCATTGTGATATAGTCTGATAAGATATATGGTACAGTTTCAGTTCTTTTTACATTTACTTAAGGATGATTTATTAGCTAGCATGTAGATAGTATGTGCTCTCTTTTGGAGCAAATTCCTCGTGTCACTAAAAAGAATGTATATTCTTTTACTGTTGGGTAGAAAATTCTGAAGACATGTACTAATTTCATTCATTTCGAGTGATTTTCCTTTCAACTCTGCTATTTCCTTTGCTTTGTTTTGGTTAGTTGATGTGTCCATTTGTGATGTGGATATGGAGGTTCCTTACTATGTTTTGTGTATTTGATCTTTAATGTCCAGTTGTACTTGCTTTATTAAGTTGTGTGTACTCTCATCTGGTTATGTTAACTGTTATCTCTTTTATTTGCATTTATAGCAACTTTTGCCTTTTTTGATTAGTTTTGGGTTAACTTCTACTTTGTCTGAAAATAAGATAGCTACATCTGATTTTCTTCAAGTTCCTGTTGCATGTAATATTGTTTTCCATCCTTTGAATTTTAGTCTATGAGTTACTTATTGGGTTAAATATGTTTTCTGCATACATCATGCTTTTGGATTTTGTACCTTGATCTGCTCTGCCAGTCAGTGTATTTTGATTGGATAACTGAGACTATTTACATTGAAATCGGTGGTTGATAAGTATTGGTTGTTGATAAGTTGATAAGTATTACTTTCATTGTCTTATTTTACTACGTTATTCTCTGTCTTTCCCTTTTACTTAACTGCTCACCCTACTGAGTGCATTCATTCAATTAGACTTTTCATCACTGTAAGGTTCACTGTCTCCTAGGGTGTCACTGAGAACTTTTAGGAGTGCTGATTTGGTGGTCATGAATTTACTTAGATCTTCTTTATCATAAAAGAGTCTTATTTCTCCACCAGTTTTGAAAGAAAGTCTTGCCTCAGTTGCATGGCCAGGGTTGGAATTCTTTTTTCTTTTTTCTTCTAGGGCTTTAAATACATTACAAGCTCTCCCTGAGTTTGAAAGTTTATGTTGAGAAGTCTTCTATAATTTGAATTGCTTTTTCCTCATGTACAATTTGTTGCTTTTCTCTAACTGCTTTTAAGAGTTTGTTCTCACATGGAGGCCTTGAATTTTGACTGTGATGTGTCATGGAGAAATTCATTTCTTAGCATGGAAATTTTGGATTCTATATGCCTCATTTAGCTGTTATATTCTTCTGTCTTACGTGGAGTTTTCAGGCATTGTTTTAGTAAAAAAAAAATGTTTACGCTACTTGTGCTATTTTCTGATTTTTCACTAATTTAAATTAATTTCACAGTGGACTTCTTTCCATCATCTAGAAGCTTTTGGATCCATTTTTCACTCACTCGTTGTTTTTAAAATGTGTCCCATTAATTAGTCACAGCAAGAGCTGGTCCTGACACTCCACCCTTACACTGGACACCTTTACTGCTGAGCATACTTCCCTTTTAATCCTTTTCAGAGTCTATTTTCCCGTGTACTTGTCTTACATGATTTTCATCACTTTGCCTAGCATTTCTGTCTTTTTAAATGTATTCTTTAGACTGATTGATGATTTTGTTCAATTGGACCAATATCTTGTTACTTATATCTTCTGTGATTTGGCCAATTTCTAACATTTTGGGTAATTCACGTGTGATGCTTTTGGTTTCTTCCTATTAATACCCCATGCATCAGCTTTGGTGTCGTTGTTGCTTTTGGGGAAACATTTTTTGGCTGGTATTCTTTTTCTATTTTGTTTGTTTGGTATTGTGAGGCTTATGAGTTTATTGCAGTGGCAAGTTTTGTTTCTAGTATGCAGACTCCATGTGTAATGACTGCTCTTCAGTAGTATATTCTGAGAGTACCTAAGTATTGATCTTTGCTTCTCACCTAAGCTCCAAAAATCACTGTTTGTCAGCCATGGGAAATTGAAGCACATTGGACTTCATATCGAGTTTACCCAGAATAGACCACAGGAGCAAGACTTCTGGGAGCAAGACACATGAATCATACCCCATTGTGAATGTGTTAGTCAATGGTATATGAGAAGGAGCAGAGAAAGTTAAGAGGGGGTCTCAATAAGGAGGAAAAGGAAATTAAAAGTGACAGAGAATAGTTGCTGGAAAGCATAAAAAAGAGAAGAAAAAAGATGAAGAGCAAAAGCAAGAGATAAGAAGGAAGAGAAAAAGTCAGAAGGAAAAAGATAAAAATAGTGGAGAAGCAAATAAAAAAAGAAAAAAAAGCAGAAATAAATCCAGTGAAGAAAGATAAAATAATGCAAAATAGGAAAAATTTTAAAAACAAAGAAAAAATTCTTGTTATTGAACAAGTGGCTCTTTCATGATCTGCAGTCTTTAGATCTAACCAGACATGATTTTCTATGCCAGTATTTTGGTTTTATGGTCTTTGAGGTGCCTCTCTTGCTTTAGAGGATCTTTATTTATTCATCCCAGACTGCAGTTACTGGTCAAGCCAAGCCTTGTCCTTGCTCCCATTGGTAGCTGGAGAATGTGGTCAGCTCTCCGTTCTCTGGATGTAGCCAGCAAGACAGAGTTCAAGTAGACTTAATATTAACAGTCATGGGTTCTAGTTGCTTTCTTCTCTCCCAGGTCTTGGTGAGCTGTTTGACCCTTCTATCACATATGTGCTCTTTCACCTGAAGGGGAGGTGCACTCCAGGTCTGTTCTCTTATTGTGTGGGCAGGACCCAGATCCTCTAGAGCAGCTCTGCTCTCACTTTGGGGTGAAGCACTCTCCAGGTAATGCTCCAAGTCTTCTATCTTGCTGGGGCCCCACCACTCTGGTCTGGGTCTCAGGTAACTATTAATATTAACTACAGAAAAGTTTATTTGAATGAGATATTTTTAAATGTTCATAATATGTGTATTATGCATTCATACTTTTAAAGGCTTATTAAGATTCTTTGTACCCAAAGTAGAATTAATGAACTCTCTAATAGCTTACTCAGGGCACATTCAAATATCATCATTCGTGAATGCATATGTGTGTGTGTGTGTGTGTGTGTGTGTGTGTGTGTGTGTGTGATAGTAGAGGTACAGTCAATATCATCAGGGAAATCCTCTCACTTTCTTCCTGAAACTACTGAAGCATGGTGGTATGGCTTCTACATGTTGAAATATACATGGTAGGTGGGCATGGTGACACATGCCTGTAATCCCAGCACTCAGGAGACTGAGGCAGGAAAATTGCTGCAAGTTCTAGACCACCCTGGGCTACAAAGTGAATTCAAGACCAGCTTGAACTGCATAGCAAAACTTTGTCTTTAAAAAAGAGGAAAGGAAGAAAGAAAGGTTTGTGGGGCTGAGTTTGGGCTCAGCGTTAGATGACAGTCCCTGTGTTCCCTAGGTTGTATCCAGATGTCTTAACTGACACTCACCTCTGCTTTGATTGCAGACTCCATCTCTCAAAGTCCCCACGGATAGGTCTAAATAAAAATGATAACGTGATACAAATTAACATTTATTTAGCAATGATGATGTCAGGAATTTTGCTAGATTCTTCACATAGAATATCAGATATAACACTAGAGGCACTTCCTCCTGATCCATGTTATTATCTTTATCTCCTAAAGCAGGACACACAGAAGTCAATGGAGTTAACTAATTTGTCTCAGTTCAAAATGGTGGAGCCAGTAATTATTTTCCAGTCTGACTCCAAAGTCTTTATTCTTCCTAGTTGTAAGACAAGCATTAAAAGACAGAAAATATATGAGCACATTCATAATTCTGAAAAGCAACTTGGGTCAACATGTTAATGTGTTGTATTCTGATGAAAAGTGTTTGTCATTTGCAAGTGTACTTGTCATTTGCAACTTATTTTATGCTCTAAATTTGGCACTACAATTTGCATGTCCAATGTCTTTGAAAAACTTCAGCCATGCTAATGGTCATTAAATGATATCTTGGGGTTTTGATTTGCATTTAACTAATGACTAATGATTTTGACCTGTTTTTCACAGGCTTATCAATGAGTTATACATTTTATTTGAAGAATTGTCTATTCAAGTTCTTTGTGTATTTTGAATTAGATTTTGTCTTTGGTTTTGAATATTAATTGGTTTTTATATATTCTGGCACTCTTTACAAATGTGTAATGTCTTGATAATATCTATTTTTAATTTTCACCTGTGTCATCCCTCAAATATAACTTTTAATATTTAAGGCATTTAATACAATAATGATAAAACTTGAAATAGATTTAGAGACAACAAAAAAAATTTCACATCCAACCATAAAAGAATATTTAAATGGAATATAATTAATCCGTACCCGGTGTGATATACTATCTTGCTACCTCATTAGACTGACAAGATAAATTACCATGTTAATATCAGTCACAGATTTTCAAATATTTAGTGTTTTATTCAGAAAACATAGGTGACAAATGTCTTTTTTATACCATGTATTGAACTCACTACCACACACTTGTCAGGCAGGTGCTTATGCCCTGAGCTAAATATCTTTTTAATTTATGTCCAATAAATAACCTATCTATATTTTACTCCACTGTAACCCTAGCTATTAGCATTAAAATTAAATCATGAGTAACTCTTCTAGTACTATTTGCAAACATTTGTGAAATAGTTAACATGTGTTTATAAAGACTTTTCATAATAATATATAATTTTGCATTTTTATACAGCAATATACAAATAAATAAACAATTAAAAAACTTTTACAACCATTCTTGACATTTTGTACTTTGAAATTTCAATGACAATTTCCAGTCTTTCTGAGTTTAGAAATGCACATTTAATATTACTATTTCAAAATAGCTGTACAAGGATGATCAAAGAATACTAGGGTACAGCTTACTTCAAAAATAACTCTTGGGGCTGGGGATTTGGCTCAGTGACATAAGCACATGCCTTGCAAGCATGCGATCCTGAGTTCAATCCCTGGTACCAATAAAAAGGAAAAAGGAAAAAGCAAAAAAAAAAAAAAAAAAAAACCAAAAAAAAAAAAAAAAAAAAAGCTCTTAAAGTCCTACAGCACAATAAGGTATTTTGGGTTGCAAATAACTAATTACATATTTCTCTACAGCTAGTTGAGAGGATTTTCAATGAAGGAAATGATGAACTTTTGAGGTGATGGGTATCTTTTACTGTTATCCAATTATTACAAGTTGTATTTGTGTATGTTACACCATATTCAACAAATAGATGAAATTATCAATTAAAATTTTATAAATTAATACAATAATTATATTAAAATATTCAGCATTGCCAAACATTTTACTATCATCTGAAAGGAAAAAGCAATTTTTATGATCAGGTTAATATTTATTTAAAAAAATGAAAATAAAATTTTATTGCAAGTGAATTCAAAATTTGTTAATTTTTAAAAAATGTACCAGTTCCCCAAATTTGCCACTAACTGTATTATACTCTGAGAACAAAAAATTAAATAACTCTTCTACTTACATCATAATGCAAAATGAATTGCACCATCATCATTTTATTTCTGAGCATTTTAGTGAAGCCAAATGTTTAAAAAAGTCCATATAAGCTTTAACAGATTATGAAGTGTTTCATAAATTTAACAGAGCTTCAAAAAAATAAATTGACAAGAGGATAATTTTAGGACATAGATACAAGATGCTCCTGACAGAGATAACTGCAAATACAGTGATTTAAAAAATAGCAAGAGAAAATTTATGAAAAAACCTAGTGCTGCTAAAACAAATAATAGAAGAGGCAAGAACAGCAAATGAAGCTGTGCAGGAGGGAACTGTTACAAATTTATAGGTCAAGAATCAGCATAATCAGCCTGGAAGCCAAGAGTACATTAGCTAAGGACTGTGCACTCTTTCCCATCCTGATTCAATGACCTGGAAAAGACAAGATCATCTGACTTGCCAACCTAGGCCTCTGTTTCCAAAGAGAACTTTTGTGTATAACCATTATGAAGGAGAAGAACTTTATTTGATCCTTTATTCTGAATATGTTTTTGTAACTCATGATTCAGTTTTGCTTAATTCATCAAATATTTTTTTGGATATCTGCATACAGTAGACATGTATTGAAGAGAAGAGGAAAGTTCCTTTTTTAAAAGGAAATTGTAAACCAGTGTTTTAATAAGAAAACTATATAAAATGTTAGTGAAATAAAGAAAGGTGCTATCTTAACAAGGTTACAGAGATATTGGTATTTAATTTCACTACCGAAGGTTATGTTCAAATTCTAGAAAAGAGAAAATAAATTCATTATGCAACCAAAAAGTGTCATAAGAACAAATTAATATGCAAAAAGAGGTTCACTAAGTTACAGTAAATTTTTTTCTTGTGTAATAGTAGCTTAGATTCCAGGGCAGAAGTTCTGCTATTGGAGAAATGAAAGAGAAGTAGATATTAAACAATGAAGGAATATAGTAGGTTCCGAAAGTCCAATATCTTCTCTAAAAATGCACAGCCATATGAATTAAATCTAAATGCATCTGACATTTAAACCATGTTCCTTCCTCTTATGACACAATTTTGAAAACAGTGCAGGGTCTCAATATGGGCTCCAAAATAATGATATAATTTTAAAATTTAGGTTACAGTAGTACACAAGTGGCATCCTTTCTGCCATTTCTGTTGTGATTTAGATCAATAAACTCAGTAAGTAGCAATGTTATGTATGAAAAGACAATGTCTGGATATCTTATTTGAGAAGAATGGAGAGTAGACTATATTTCGACTTAACAAAAGAGCTGGATTACTGAGTGTGAAACACCAGGAATAGCTGCTAGGGCACTAAATGAAGTCATTTGTCATGCTATAAGAAGACTCTATAGAAACAGTGCCTAAAATGTTGAAAATTACAGTGAGTGAATTATTATAGTTGTTTTGAAACCACCATTTAATTGTCAGAGCCTGCTAAAAAAAGATAGCAGTATAATGAAGTATGAATATTAAATATGAAATCTTGATAGTAAGAAATTTGACATAATATGTAATGTGTTATAATAAATAAATTCTGTCACCCAATCTTTAAAATTTAATATTTCTAGATTTATGTCACATCTGATGCAAATGCCTTACCTAAAAGCTGAGTATTTTAAAATAAAACATCTTATACATGTGAGACATCCAGAATTGTTGAGTAAGAAGCTTACCAACAAGCTTTATTTTATTTTAAAATAAAACATCTTATACATGTGAGACATCCAGAATCGTTGAGTAAGAAGCTTACCAGCAGGAAAACAATCATTTTCATGATGTAAAATATTTTAAAAGTAATAATTTGAAATGTTAGAATGTGTACTAAAGAAATACAATCATAGGAGAAACAGTAATTCAAAAAATATACCAAAACTCACTTTAAAAATAGCTGAAAAAATCCCTTTGGGGTCAGATCAAACCTTAAAAATTCTGCTTGCAAGAGGGTAAAACTGAATTGGATAAAACTTTGAAACACTATGCTCTGGGACAATGTGGAATCAATAGAGCAAGTAGAGGAGACTAGCAGCTAGATATGGTAACAAAAAAGGTAGACAAGTAACCCAGAGGTGAGGGAAAGATACAAAATTCTTATAAATCTAAAGATAGAAATTCATATAAATCACTGTCATGTGAGGTGACTCCTATATGCACAGTGATGCTGCTTCTGTGGAGCAACAACAGAGGCTTTGCAAAAATCTCCCACTACTGAACTTAACCAACCTTGCCCAATCCAGCCAATACGCAATTATACAAGCAACCAGCAAGGAACTCTTTATTTAGTGATGCTACACTATATTAACTCAAATGCTCAATTCTGATGAGAACATTATGATAAATGTAAAGAAACTAGACAGAGTAACCTGCACATACAAGAAGATGAAAGCAGCTGAAACTGTTGAAGGAAGGAAATATCAAAGTTAGCACAAAGAACTTAAAGCAACCACAAGTTAGTTCAAAGAACTAAGGAAAAGCATCATTAAAGAATTAAAAATAGGTAGGATGGCTCATGTCAAATAGACATATAGTGATGAAATAGAAAAAACAAAGATAGAATTGGTAATTTTAGTGTTGAAAATTACAGGATTAGGGGGAAGAGAATCTGAAGAAGAAATCAACAGTATAAATGAAAACAAAGAAAGAAAACATTCAATATATAGAGAGAGGAAATTGAAGAATAATGAAGAACCCAGGAAAATGTATTGCATCAATGCAGCAACATGCATACTAGGTATACTTGAGGACTTCCAAGAAGATGATGCAGCAGTAAGCAGCAGAGTAAACAGCCTCTCTGAGAGAAACAGTCCAGGTACTGGGACATAGCATTCTGGAGAAGGGAAGAAGGAAGGAAGTGGGGCCCCTGGACACAGGAAAAACCTAAAGTGAGAATGAAAGGCCACAGAGAGAGTAAAAAAGAAAAACTTAAATGAAGAAGAAGGCAGTAGCTGGCAGCACCTTCACCAGGAGCTGGACTCGCTGTGTGAGAGGAGATGTTGGAAAATGGGATGCAAGGTCAAGGTGACCGTGGTGGCTGGCAAGCCTCAAAGCCCCTGCAAAGTTACATGGGGGTAGAGGGGAACAGCAGAGACAGAGGACTGCACTGGCTGCCAGTGAGTGCAGAGGGCTCAGTTCTCCCATGGGAGAAGTGATTGGCTGGGAGCCATTTTAGAGGCAGGCTGGATAATCCCAGAACCAGAAG
The DNA here is from genome assembly GCF_034190915.1 of Cavia porcellus. NCBI lineage: Eukaryota > Metazoa > Chordata > Mammalia > Rodentia > Caviidae > Cavia > Cavia porcellus. The sequence continues at coordinate 52,732,414 of NW_026947492.1, forward strand.
TGCAGCAGGCTCCCTCCAGCAGCTCGTAGTTGGAGGTAGTTTGGTGGATATTGCCTGCACTGAGCCCCACCCCTGTGCATATTCCAAGGGCCATTGCAAGGTTCCTACTTGTAACCAGCTCAAACTGGAGGCTTCCTCTAGTGCTGCCCCTGCGCATACTGTAACAGCCATGGTGGAGGCTCCAGCTCTGTCCTTCTGCAAGCGCTCTGGCAACCATTATCCTTTATGGCCCCCAGGTAACCCGTAGGAGGCAGAGGGCCAGCCCTGCATCTGTGTGCACTCCAGCAGCCACTGGTGAGCCAAACACTGGCAGAGGGGGCTCACTGAAAGGGGCTGATAGTGAGTAACCAGCGTAGGCAGAGAAACCCAGCAGATCCACCTCCACCTGCCAGGTGCTGCCACTGGAAGGCCCTTTCCTGCAGGCAGCAAGCAGAAGCAGGGACACATAGCAAGGTGAGCTCTGGGCATCTGTAGGCCACCATTGGAGGCTGTTGATTCCTTTGGGAATTCATCACCCACCAGAAGAATCAGACAAACACAACGCTTTGTGCTTACTACCATGCTAGGAATCCCAGTGTAGACACACAGGCTGAGAGAAGCAGCCTTGGTTATCATAGAAGCCCCAGTGTAGCTGCACTGGTCTGCAGAAGCCTGCTCGTGTCCTGCTATCTCCCTGTAAATCTGGGATTAGAGGAACTAAGGTGCCTGTCCCTTTGCTCTGCACCATGGAGGGGCAGCTAACATGAGAAGTTCCTGGGGCCCCACAAACAGTTCTTGGGTAGAACCCAGGAGAATGCCAAGACAAAGGAGCAAAATGCAATCTCAGACCTCCAGACCACACAGAACAAGTCTGGGAGATACATACATGGAAGAAAATGGAAGTAACACATCTGAAATCTTTGAGAGGATAGTAACTGAAGAAACAACTTCATGACATTATAAAAGCAGTCAAATCAGAAATAGTATCTCAGATAAAAGAAAAAATCACAAACATACTGAAAGAATTGCTCAGCATGTCTAAAGTAGACATAGATAATAAAAAAAGAGCATAGGAAAATGATGGAAACATTGAGAGAATATAGAAACAAATTACAACACATGAAACAGAATACAGCAGAGATCCAGAAAATTAAAATTCAATCAAATGCTGGCAAAACCACTTGAAAGAGACTGAAGATAGACTTTCAAACCTTGAACATAGGATTGCAGATAATGATCATGAAAGGAAAGATTTCTTAAGAATAGCAAAGAATCAAGAATCAACAATTCAATGGGTGCAAGATAATGCAAAGAAACATAATTTAAGAGTGATAGGCGTCAGTGTAGAAGCAGCGATCAACACAAATGAAATTAAAAGGTTATTTATGGAAGCAATAGAAGAAAATTTCCCAAACATGGGAAATGGATCTGACATGCAGATAAGTGAGACATATATGACTCCAACTAGCTATAACCAAAGTAAATCTATACCTAGGCAACTAATAATCAAAATCCCAGAAATTCAATGCAAGAACAGAATATTAGAAGCTGTTAGAAAAAGAAGCAGATTGCCTATAAATGAAAACCAATCAGAATCACAGCAAACCTATCAACACGAACATTTAAGCCAAGCAAAGTTTGAAGCTAAATGTTTCAAACTCTGAAAGAAAACAACTTCCAATCCAGATTGATCTACCATGCAAAATTATCTTTCAAAATTGATGGAAAAGTAAAATACTTCAATGATGAAGAACAGCTGACGGAATTCATGACTACAAAACCAATCCTACAGCGATTGCTAAAGAATATTCTAAAGAGAGATAAAGATGACCACAGTTCCAGGAATAGCAGCAGAGGAGGATCACCAAATAGGACAGGCAACTGAATGAAGGGGAAAAGTGGAGGGCCTACAACAGGAGAGTAGCATGGCAGAGTAAAAACAATGTATGTTGGTTGTAACCATTAATGTAGATGGCCTTAATTCAGCAATAAAAAGAAACAAGGGGCCCCACAAACAGCTTCTTGGGTGGAACCCAGGAGAATGTCAAGACAAAGGAGAGTTCATCAAGCACAAGATCCATCAATATACAAAAGAAACACATTTAACTGGAAAGGAAATTGATGGACTGAAAACCAAAGGAGAGAAAACAGTTGCTCCATGTGACAAGAGTCCAGAAAGAAAGCAAGAATAACTTGCCCATGAACTGCAGAATGGATAAGAAACATATGGATAGTATTTTCATGCAGTGGAAAGCTACCCCAATATAAAGTAGAATAATCTCAAGGCTCTTGTACGTGAATGGATGCAACTGGAGATCATATTCATGGGAGAAACAGTTCAAACTCATACACATGAAGCATAGCATAAGTAACAGAAGGAGTTAATGGTACCCAAAAACAAAATAGTTATTTTAAATGTGATAGGGGTAGGAAGACCTGGGAGGGGAAGGTGGTAACTACTGTTAATTTCTTATTGTCTTGTGTTGAACTTTTGAAATGTTTTCATGAATTTGTTAGGTTTGCCATTGCTTTCTCTTGTTTTGTTGGATTTTATTGTAGCAGTTTGTAAGGGCAACAATTTTGAATATAATGGAATATATTATGATAATCATGGTTTCCTATTATATTATTCTGAAGTCTTACAATGCTTTCATTCATTTGAGCAATTGGTTTTGTTTTGTTGTGTTTGATTTTATTATGTGATGATATGAACAGCTATTTGATGAAAATGAAACATTATGGAAGCCATTGGGGATTTCCTATCATCTTGTTTTGCAGTCCTATCATGTTTTTATTCTTCTGTTTTGATTGCTTCTTTCCTGTTGTGTTTTATTTGATTTTAAATTGTGTGATGGTATGGACAAATTTTTTCAGGAAAATAAGATATTATACTAGCCATTTTTCATTTTCTGTTGTATGGTTTTGAAGAACTATAATGCTTTCATTCTTTTGAATTATTTTATACTATTTTGCTATGTTTGATATTATTGTGTGTGAAGGAATGGTCAAGTATTTTGAAGAAAACAAGAGACATTATGGTAGCCACTGTTGATGTCCTGTTGTCTTGTGAAGTCCTGTGTTGCATGCATTGTTCTGTTCTGTTCTGATTTGTTTTGTTCTGCTTTGTTTTGTTTTGTTTTCTTTTGCTGTATTCTCTTTAAAATAAAAAAAAAATAATATGTGATGAAGAAGAAGAGAGAGATGTGAGATAATGTTTATGGAAATAAAGGCTAAAAATATCTTAAATATGATTAAAACCATTGACCTACAAATCCAAGTAGTTCAGTGAAATCCAAGAAGAATAAACAGGAAAATATGTAGACACACATCATGTTAGAAGGTAGTGAAAGGCATAGACAGATAGAAAAAATTCAAATAATGAAGAGAAAAAGAGCTTACCTTATGAACTGAAAACCCAGGAACATTTCAGTCTAACTTCTGATTAGGAAAAATCGAAGTCAAAGGAAGTGGGAGACCAGTTTAATTTCCTATAAAAAAGATGTTAAATAGAAGTCTCATATACATCAAAATTATATTTCAAGAATAAAGTGGAGGGCTGTAACATCATGAGTTACTAAATACTACTGCATTATTCATTCTAAATATTTGATTCTACATTATGTAAATTTTACTCCAAAATAGAAACTATCAGGAAGATAAAAGAAGACATACTAAAGGCATTCCCAGATATACCAAAACTAAAGATGTGAAGAGGTATTCCAGAAAATTCAAATTACAAAAACAGAAAATTACTTCAGACTGAATGTGAGTTAACTGTGTGGAAAAATTTTTATACACATGGAAACAAAGAGAATCAATAACTATGTAATTATGAAATTATGTATTTATCAAGATAACCTAATTAAAGGTTTTTCTCACCTCATTTAAGTAAATTAAAAGACAATTTTATAAAACCACACATAAAATTATATTGAGAGCCAAGTATGGTGGTGCAGGCCTGTAATGCCAGCACTGGGAAGGCTGAAGCAGGAGTATCTCAATGAGTTCTAGGCTAGCGTTACCTAAGTAGTGACTTCAGGGCCAGTTTCAACTACATAGTGAGATACTGTCTCTAAAAAAAAAAAATTATACTGAGAGAGGCTTACAACATATGAAGTGGAATGCATATGAAATCAGTACAAAAGATGTAGTGAGAATAAGTTTATCATAGGAGAGAACAAAATTGAAAATTATTGGGAAAACATTCAACAGTGATAGCTAGAGAATTCAATATCTCAGTTTAAATAACTGTTAGAAAATCTAGGCACAGATAGCTAGGCGCAGATTTACAAAAAGTGGAAACTTGAAAAGCACAATAAAACATCTAAGCTCAACAAATATCTACACGACCCTTATTGGAAGAATAGTAGAATGCACAATACTTTTAATTGTAATGGAACTTTTTCCAGGTTAGACTGTTAAGATGTAAAGTGAGGTACATACATTCAGAAAGATTAAAATCATTCCAGATTTTTTTTTTTTTTTTTTTGCTACTGAAAATTGAACTCCGGACCTCATGCTTACAGTCAAGCACTGCCCTGCTGAGCTATATCCTCAACCATGATGTTTCATGGTCACAACTGTGTGAAAGTAAAAATAAGTAACACAAAGAAAATTGTGAAATCTACAAAGAGGAGAAAATCAAATAGCACACCTCTAAATAGCCAGAATCAATTAAGAATTGAGCTAAGAAATTACAAAATACTTGGAGATGAATAAAAATGAAGGTGTAAAGTGACAAACTTCTGAAACTCAGCTAAAACACAGCACATGAGAAAATTTATGGATGCAAATTGGAAAAAAAAATATCTCTAGTAAACAACCTAACTTTGGCCAGTTGCCCTTGAAACATGCTATGGTGTACATTTAGACTGTCTCCCCCAACCCTCAGAAGGCTTGGGTATTCAGATTTGATGATTTCGGAAGACAATTGGATCATGGGCTCATTACATTCATCAGTGGATACACCTTAAATTTTCAGAAAAAAATGATGTGATTAGGTGGTAGGGTCTGATTAGAAGATGGGAGTTCACTGGGGGTATCACCTAGAGGGGTGCAGCTCCTTCTCTGGCTCTCGGTTCCTTCTCTGTTTCACGGACTGACTGAGGCATCTTTCCTCTGCTAAACCATTGTACCATGCCTCCCATCCTTGGAGCCAGAAAGTATGGACTAACTCATCAAATCTCTGAACAAAAATCAGCAACTGCTTTAAGTGGCAGACATCAGGTACTGTGGCCAGTAATGTAAAAGTAATTAATATAAAACACAAGGAAAAAGTAAACTGAAAAGAAGCACAAGGAAGGAAATAATGAAGATTAGTTTGGAAATAAATGAAACAGGAAAATCATGAACGGTAGAAAGAAATAAAACAAGAATGTGGTTTTCAGAAGTGATCAACAAAATTAACAAACTTATAGCTACAATATCCATGATGGAATGAGAGAAATAACAGATCACTAAACTAAGAATTAAATAAGGGCTTCATTATAGATGAAAAGAAGTGCTCTTTATGATATAATCGTAAGATTATTAGCAATTATTTGTAACAAATCAAATAACACACAAAATAAAAAAAAAAGTTCTGGAAAGATATAACTGCTCTAAATTTGTCAGAAAATAGAGAATATGAATAGAATTGTAAGAAATCACCTTATTGAATCTTAAGGTTAAGCCTCTCTCCCTCCACACACACACGTGCACATGCACACACACACACACACACACACACACAGAGAGAGAGAGAGAGAGAGAGAGAGAGAGAGAGAGAGAGAGAGAAGTAAAAAGAATCTCAGCCCTAGACATCTTCATAGATCCGCTACAAAATTTTCAATGATGTGGCTTGGATAGAGCTCAGCAGTAGAGTGCTTTCCCAGCTTACACAAAGCCATGAGTTCAACCCCCAGCACTATGATAAAAATCAAAATATGAAAATCAATACTTTTGACATAATAACCTGAACAACAGAGCCAAACACAAAGATTGTACTATCATTTCAAAAGATTCAGAATAAAGGTTTTCATAAAGTCCAACACTCATTCATGATAAAAACTCTACAGAAAATTAGAATAGGTGGTCTCTACACCAATCTGATAAAAACCATCTATGACAAACCAACATACTCAATGGACAAAAACTGAAAGCTTTCATTCTAAATTCAGGAACAAGACAAAGCTGTACACTATAAACACTCCAATTCAATATAGTTCTGGAAATGTTAGCCAATGAATTTAGTTTAGAGAGAGAAACAAAAGAAATAAGGATAGGAAAAGAAGTAAAATTATCATTTTTGGCAGATTCCATGATACTCTACATTGAAAAGTGCAAAATTTCCACTAAAGACTACAAGCATTAATAGGCAAATTTAGTAGCATAGCTGGATACAAAGTCAGCACTCAAAAATCAGTAGTTTTCTTGTACAAAAACAACAAACACATTCAGAGAGAAATTATGTATGTAACCACTTTTTCAATATCATTCAAAAAATAAAATACTTAGGGATTTAACAAAGGATGTAAAACATTTATGTACTGAAAATTACATTACTCTGTAAAAGGATTTGAAAAAAGATACCCCTTGCTCTTGAATAGAAAGAACCAACATTGTGAAAATCTCCATACTCCCAAAACTGTTATACAGATTTAAGGCAATTCTAATCAAAATACCTAGCATACCTCACAAATCTAAATAAGACATTCCTAAAATTTACTTGGAAACAGAAATTCACTTAGAAATAGAATAGCAAAGGTAATCCTGGACAACAAAAGCAAGGCAGGAGGCATCACAGTCCCAGATTTGAAATTATACTACAAATCTATGATGATAAAATCAACATGGTACTTGCCCCCCCCCAAAATTAAAAAAAAAATATATATACAGACCTGAGGATCAGTGGAATAAATTACAAGATGCAGACAAAACTACAAAAACACTCAGCCATCTTACCTCTGAAAAGGTGCCAAAAATATTCAATGGAAAGAAGATAGCCTCTTTAATAAATGGTGCATGAAAAAGTGGCTTTCCATGTGCCAAAGACGAAAGCTAGACCCATGTCTATCATCATGTACTAAACTAAAGTAAAAATGGATATAATATCCAAATATTAAAACAAAAGTAAAATGTACTGGAAGAAATGGTAAGTAGAAATCTTGAAGACATAGGGATAGGCAAAGATTTCATGAACAAAATGCCCACTGCACAGGAAATACTTCAAAGAGCAAACAACTGAGATCTCATCTTATTAAAAAGTTTTTGTATGTCAAAAGCAATCACCAAAAGAATGAAAAGAAAACCCACAGAATGGTAGAAACATTTAGCTACCTGTATTTCAGACAAACGATTTATATTTATAACATATAAAGAACTGAAAAAAATTAGATACCCCCAATTCAAAGTTCCAATCCAAAAATAGGCATCTGAGATGAGCACATACTTCTCAGATAAAGCCATGTAAATGATAAATAAATATATGACGAAGTGTTCCGCATCAATGGTCATTCAAGAAATGTAAATTAAAACAAAAACTGATATTCCCTCTCACTCCAAAGAGAATGGCTGCCCTCAAGAAATCAAACAATATAAAATGCCAGCTATTCCTCTTCTGGGTATTTTCCCAGAAGAGTTGTAAACATTATGCCACAGCAATATATTTACATTCATGTTTATAACAACACAATTTGTAACAGCTAAAGCTTGAAACAACCCAGATGCCCACTGACTGGAGGATGATAAAAGTGAAGTAATATTTTTATACAATGGAGTATTACTCAGCTGTAAAGAATATAAATTTGAGACTTTAGTAAATAAATGGATGCAACTTGCAACTTGCAACCATACTCATAAGTGAAATAAATCAGACTCGTAGGTGTAAATATCATATTTCTCCCTAGTGTAAAAACTGAGAACAAATAAATCCCAAAATACCATGAAAGCAAAAGGGAAAGAAACTGCTCAAAATAAAAGAACAACTGGGATAGAAGAGGAGAAAAGAAAGAAAGGAAAAGATTTTATGATTATATATATATATATATATATATATATATATATATATGACAGAGAGCTACACTACTAATCTGTTAGTTTATCAAAAAGAATCATTTGTGTTTTAAATTTACAATTGTTTTTGTCATTTTTAATGCTTATACCTTGAAGTCTGCATAACTACTCTGAAGATAACAATATGAAATATATTAACCAGTGTTAATCTCCTGTTATTTTGTTTTGAAATTCTGTATCTTCATTTTATTCTTTGTTGGTTTTAAAAGAAAATTAATGAACAAAAAAATATTAAATTTTTAAAAAATCTATTTCCAAAATTCTCAATTAAATGCTAATATCAATTATTCATAAACTCTTCAAAAAATAAAACAAAAAATATATGAGTAGGAAGCACCTACCAAATTATTCTATACGGCTTATATTAAACTGATGCCCAAACTAGACAAATTTATCACAAAAAATGAAAAATACAAGTTAAATATTCCTTATGAATAAAGAGACATAATATGAAGAAAATACTTGATAGATCCTAGCAGTATATAAGCAAACATACCAATGTATAGAAACAACAAATCAAGCAATGTATAGCTACAGCTGTACATTTCAACTAAGAATTATTCCATTTTTACATTTAAAAAGATTAGAGCAGTTTTATATTTGAAAAGCAGTTAATGTATCACACTAAATTAGTCCATTTAAAGTAAAATATTATATGGTCATCTCAATAGACACAAATACAGCATTTGGAAATTTTTAAACTGTTTATGATAAAAACACTCAGTAAACTGGGAATAGAATGGAATTTCCTCATCTTGATAGCAGATATCTATGAAAACTATTTATTTAACAAATTAATTAATGTTAAAATTCTCAATGCTTTCCTGTCTGACACTGGGAATAACATAAGTGTGCCCACTGTTCTGATTTGAATGTTTGAAAGATAACTCCAATATCTATAATTATATAACGAAGATTTATCTTATGATGACCCTGAATCTATAAACAAATTAAAGAGAAAAATGAAGAGTAAGTGGAAAACAAGGAGCTAGATCATTTGCAAAAGGGAAGGAGACAAACAGACGGGAGGAGCAAAGAAGGGAGGAGGGAAAGGGGACTTAAAAGATGAAGATCTATTTTACACATTTGCCAACTTCTCACAGTGAATGCAATCATTATGCACCACAAACATGAACTAGTAGGAATGAGATTTTACAATAAAGGAACCCATGATTAAAAAGGAAGAGATCAGCACTATCTCTAGTTGAAGGGCATGAATTTAGGTAGAAAAAAATGACTAAACATCTATTAGAAATAAATAACTTTACCAATGTTACAGAATACAAGAGAAATACAAAATGAAGTGCATTTCTATGTTACAGTTAGTGTCCTGCAAATGAAATTAATAAAACAATTCTTGTAATAGCAGCAAAGATAACAATAATAATTAACTATAAATTTCAACCAAGTCTTGCAGTTTGACAACGCTGTGGAAAGAAAGTAAAAAGGTAGGAATAAGTGGGTATATACCTTGTTTTATTAGATCAGTTTGTTCATGATTTTAGGAACCATTTTCCAAATAGCCACAAATTTGGTATAGCACTCATGAGGATCCCTACTGAGTGTTTCAAAAAGTTCCTAAAATTTGTATGGAAATACAAGAGAACAAGACCAGTCAAAACAATCTTGACAAAGGAGAAGATCTTACAAAATTTAGTGGTACATTTTTTTATTAACAAAATTAATCTACAGAAAATAGTAGTTACAGTGAGGGAGGGAATTGCAAGTAATTATTTTTTGAGCAGTTTTAGAGCAAAAGAACATTTTTAAAATTAAATTTTAAAAAACATTATGCATTTTAAAAAGCATTTATTTGTAATATTTAAATGGATAAAATGCATGCTAAATTGTTAAATGTATTACAGCTGAAAAAATTAAAGAGAAAGGTCAAGGGGCTAGAGATTTAGCTCAGCGGCATAAGCACCTGCCTTGCAAGCAGGTGGTCGTGAGTTCAATCCCTGGGACCCATTAAAAAAAAAAAAAAAAAGAGAAAGTTCAAATACACAAATGGCCCCCAAAGAACTTAACCTTGTCAAAACTGAAGCACCTGAATAAGCTCTTTTACTATTCCTTTCCAAAATGATAATTTTCTTTGATACAATGTTATTATTTAAAACAATTTAATCTGGATAATTATTTAATTCTATTTAAATAATTTATAATTCTTTCCTTGATATTCTCAAGAGAAATTAAGAGTTTATATATGGGCAAATTTTTTATTTCATTGCACAAAGGAAATGAAACTGTTGTTATTGGCAATAAAATTAAAAGACCAAATCAAAGCTGATTCTTCCCAAAGGTTAATTTGGGGACTGTTTTTTATATGAGTTAATGAGAAACTCTTACTTGTAGGAACGATTATTTTAATTGTTCTAATTCATCTCCAATAAATTCTAAGCATTTTTTTTATTCTTCTGCCTATACTTTAAACTTTTAAGGAAAATACCAACAGAGAATATCAATAAGCAAACTATTGTAAAAGGCCAGGAAGATGTATGATACGAAAACGTGTCTCCTGGCTCTGGGTGATCAGTAGCATTTGATGCAGAAAAGTTTGTCTATTCCCTTTTGCTGAAAAAGCCTTACCAGCCTTCTCTGTTTAGTGAACTTCTGCTGATTCTTTGATAACCTGAGCACACATCACCATACAGTTCTTCATAACTTCCCTGAATTACTTGAAATGACTTCTGGCTGTCTCTCTTGTGACACTTACACTTCTCACGTTAGTGTTTTACTACAGCTGTTTACCATACTGTTGGGCCTATGGAATGTCAAAGAAGAAAATTATCTTGCTCTTCCTTAAGATGAATTTAATACTTTTTCTTACTCTACTGATTTATTCTATAGATGGATTCCTGTTTATGCTTTGTTAATTTTTTCTAATCTATCCTTTGCTTCAGTCTAATTTTTAAGTTCCATGAACGTAAGAAATGAGTTTTTGCCAATATTTCTATGATTAACTCAAAAGAAAAAGTATAAGCAGTTTCTAATTTCATAGTTTAAATAGTATATTCATTTTTATTTAATTTTGAACATTTACACTCATCCTGTGAAGTGGTAGTGTTATTCTAAGTTTTTGTACAGGGAGATAAACAGAGATTGACCATCCTAAAGTAAAACTTAATTGAACAAATGGACTTACATTTGTATTCATTATAAGTTTACATATATATATATATAAGCTATATATGTGTGAAATATGTGTTTATTCATACAAAATATATTTTCATGTACATATATACAAAATATACATATTATGCATACTTATGTATATGTATATAGTATATATATATATATATATATATATATCAGAATTCAAACCATATATATAATATATGTATATAGTATATAGCATATAAATACATTTGGATGTATTTGTACACATACAAACTATATAAACATATTTTGCATACACATGTCTGAAAAAAACTATATGAATGTATATAATTATATATACAAACCATATATGTACCTGAAAATATTTCCTTATATCAGAGCATATTTTTGGTAATGTTTTATTTTTGTCACCAGGAATCGAACTCAGGCCTTCTGCTTGCCACAGAGGCACTGTGCCCCTGCGCTATATCCTTGGCTCATTTTCTGTAACTGTTGGGGAAATGCACAATTGTAGAATCATTTGAAACAGCAAAATATTTGACAATTTCCTTCCAAATCACCACATTTTATCTTTTGATTTTTAAAATTTTCTTTAGAAATTGATATTCAGTTTTTTTTTTAATTTAAAGAGGAAAAAAGAAAGGACATAAAAGAACAAAGCAGTAAAAGGATACAAGTAAAACACAATTTCAAGAAAAAATACAGTAAAAAATCACTCGTTAGTAGGTTACATATTGTCATCTTAGAAGCAGTTGTCCAAATTATAAAATTAAAGCATATAAAGTGGACATTCATACAGTGATATTGGAGACAGTTCCATTCAATAATCCAACAAAAGCTGAGTTATATGGTTTTCCATCCTACACACTCAAACATACCTACGGTTATATCTCTTAGTCCACCTTCCTTTCCTCTCTGTTTTACAATAACAATTACATTTACTGGGTTTTATTACTCCCACAGTTCTTACTACTTTTTTTTCTGAAGAGCATAAAACCAAATGTGACTAAGCAAAACAGAGTCAGAACAGAAGGAAGGACATAGTACATGATGCAAAAATAGAATACCAGGTGATCAAAAGTGGTTACCATTGTGCCTCTTGCTATTTTTAAATTGAGTTACCTATATCATCAGGTATAATAGAATTGATCAAAACAGTGCAGAACAAGACAAATAAAACCTACACTGGAGGCCTTACGGGATTTCAATAAAAGATAATAGTCAAACCGTAATGGGCATCATAATATATCTTATTGTCTTCAAAGTAGTTGCCTATATCCTCAAACTTGATACTATCAAATAAAATAGAATATAGTATAATCAGACAGAACAAGATGGGGAGAGCAATACTGGGGTTCAAATCAGGTTAATAGGAAAAGAAAAAAGTTACTATAATATATCTCACTATTTTTTTAATTTATTTTTCCCTTAATTAAAAAAATGAGAAAAAATAGATTAATTTTAAAAAGGGTGGAGATTGAGATAAAAGAGGACATTATAACTGAGCAATGCAGGTCAGAACCAAACAATTTAAGCATCATTGTGTTTCACCACCAGATAATGTAACATAATTGTAGTCACCATAGTGCCTCTTTCCTTGAATTATTTGAGTAACTTCGTATGCTATAGCATCAAGCATATCAAGACAGTGTGAAGCCATTCAAGAGAATGAAAGAATTACAGGGTATTTAGAACCAGCTAATAGAAAACAAACAATGGTTTCTATATTATCTCTTTGCCTATAAAAATTTGTTTATACTATCACATATAGTAAAATACAGTAAGATACAACATGTTAAAACCAGTGGAAACAGATGTACAATAGCTTGATGGGACTTCAAAACAAGATGATATTAAATCAGCACTAGCTTTTATGATGTGTTATTTTCTTCAAAATAGCTATTCATACTATCACCGATACTAAATCAAACAACCCAGATTAAAACCATTGCAATTAATGAGTGAAAACATTATATGGCTTCAAACCAATATGATTAGGAATCATGATTACCACATACTTTTATGTATTCTTATCATTTCTTACACTAGGGAAACTACTTGGTATTTATACATGTGAGTTTGATTTATTTCACTTATGAGTATGGTCTCAAGCTGCGTCCATTTATTTATAAATGTCTCAATGTGATCATTATTTATAGCTGAGTAGTACTCCATTGTATAAAACTACAACTTTTTATCCATTCTTCAGTTGATGGACACTTAGGTTGTTTCCAAGATCTGGCTATTACAAATTGTGCTGCTATAAATATGGATACACGTATCTCACTGTGGTATGATGCTTTCAGTTCTTCTGGGAGTATGCATAGAATTGGAATAGCTGGGTCAAATGGGGCTTCCAATTCCAGCTTTCTGAGGAATCTCCACACTGACCTCCATAATAGTTGCACTAGTCTACATTCCCACCAACAGTGCAGGAGAGTTCCTTTTTCTCCACAGCCTCTCCAGCATTTGTTGTTGTTGGTTTTCTTGATCTGGGCCATTCTTTCAGGAGTGAGATTAAATCTCAGTGTGGTTTTAATTTGCATTTCAATAATGACTAATGATGATGAACATTTTTTCATATGTTTATTTGCCATTTGTATTTCTTCATCTGAAAATTGTTTATTCATCTCAGATGCCCACTTTTGGATTGGGTCTTTGAATTTTAGGGGTCTGATTTTTAAAAATTCTTTATATGTTTTAGACAGAAGTCCTTTGTCTGAGGGGCAGTTCACTAAGATTTTTTCCCAGTTTGTGGGTTTTCTTTTCACTATGCTGGAGATTTCTTTTGACGTGCAGAAATTTTTTAATAAGAGGTGATGCCAATTATTGACTCTGGGAAGTATTTCCTGTGCAGTTTGAGTCCTATTCATGAATTCTCTACCTACTCCTATGTCTTCTAGGTTTTTACCAATTTGTCTTCCAATATATTTGGTGTTTAATTTAATATTTAGATCTTTGATCCATTTAGATTTTATTTTAGCACATGGTGATAGGCATGGGTCTAGTTTTAGTTTTCGGCATATGGAGAGCCAGTTTTTCCAACACCATTTATTAAAGAGACTGTCATTCTTCCGGTAAACATGTTTGGTCAGGTGGTTGAGTGTGTTTGTAGTTGTGGTTATATCTAATAATCTATTCCACTGATCTTCGGCTCTGTTTTGATTCCAGTACCATGTTGATTTTACTGCGGTTGCTTTGAGTGTAACTTTAAGTCAGGGATTGTGAGACCTCCTGCCTTGCCTTTGCTGCTTAGACCTGTCTTTGCTATTCTAGGTCTCTTCTCACTCCAGATGAATTTTAGGAGTGATTTCTCGAGTTCTATGAGGTATGTTGATGGTATTTTTTATCGGGATTGCATTGAATCTGTATAAAAGTTTTGGGAGAATGGCCATTTTCACAATATTTATTCTTCCTATCCATGAGCAAGGGATGTCTTTCCATTTTCTGAGATCATCTTCAATTTCATTTTTCAGTGTATTATAATTTTCCCTGTATAGGTCTTTCACTTCTTTCGTGACAGTAATTCCTAAATATTTCATTTTTTTGGTTGCTAGTGTGAAGGGTGTGGCTTCTCTTATTTCTCTCTCTATGACTTTGTTGTTAGTGTATAGGAATGCTATTGATTTTTGAGTATTGATTTTATATCCAGCTACATTACTGAATTTATTTATTATATCTAGAAGTCTTTCAATAGAGTTTTGGGGATCTTCTATATATCATGTCATCTGCAAATAATGATAGCTTAACTTCCTCTTTTCCTATCTTTACACCTTTTATTTCTCTCTCTTGTCTAATTGCTCTGGTTAGTATTTCCAGTACTATATTAAATAGGAGTGGTGATAAGGAACATCCTTGTCTTGTGCCTGATTTTAAAGTAAAGGCCTTCCATTTTTGGCCATTTAGTATGATATTGGCTGTTGGTTTGTTATAGACAGCCTTTATCATATTGAAGTAAAGAGAATCTATTCCAATTTTCTGCAAGGTTCTTATCATAAATGAATGACCTTATCAAAAGCTTTTTCTACACCTATAGAAATGATCATGTGATTCTTACTTTTGGCTCTATTGATACGGTGTATTACGTTTGTTGATTTACATATATTGAACCATCCCTGCATGCCTGGGATGAATCCCACTTGGTCATGGTGTATGATCTTCTTGATGATTTGCTGCATCCTATTTGCCAATATTTTATTGAGGATTTTTGCATCTGTGTTCGTTAGGGAGGTTGGCCTGTTGTTCTTTTTCAGTTGGGTCCTTTTCAGGTTTTGGTATGAGAGTAATATTTGCTTCTAGGAATGATTTAGGAGGGTTTGCTTCCCTTTCAATTTCATTGAAGTTTGAGAAGTGTTGGCATTAGGTCTTCTTTCTATTTCTTGCAGAATTCTGCAGTGAATCTGTCTGGGCCTGGCTCTTCTTTGTAGGTAAAGATTTAATTGCATTTTTTATTTCATTAATAGAAATTAGGATATTCAGCAGTTTTACATCTTCATGATCTAGCTTTGGTAGTTTGTATGCTTCTAGGAATCTGTCTATTTCCTTTATGTTATCAAACCTTTGAGAGTAGAGGTTTTCGAAATATGTGCTGATGATGTTCTGTATTTCTATTTGTTTTTTTTTTTTTTAATTAGGTCAGTGTTTGTAGAAAAATATAAATCATAAATATTATAAAAGATTTATCAGCTGTTTATCACATATAAAATGATACCTACAAAAATATAATTATAATTACACAAAAGTAGACAATTAAATATTAAAATATGTAGTTTCTTGAAATTAACACTAATTCAATAAAATTTTAGTAATATCTTTATACTTGCTCTTTGTGGTCATTTTACTTGTAGAAATTGCTCAATAATTTAATTTACAAGTTGGGTTACTTAAAGAGAAAAGAATTTAGAGTTATGTACTTTAAATTACTGATATCATTATTATAAGTCTATCTTTGTATTAAGAATTAAATTGATTTTTGCCAACTGTATTAATCTGGGTTTTAATAGCGAGAACAGATATAACATGAAATATACAGATGAAAAAGAAACAACAAGATTGGCTTCCGATGGTCAGCCACAGAGTCCGATGATGAAGCATGCAGATGGTGTCAATAAACTGGAGACTGGAGGATTCAACCCTAAGTCTGGAGTTCAACCTAGTGTCTTGTGCAAGTCCACACCTGCAGGCTGATGGGTCTGGGACAGAAGGCCGAAGGCTCTATTATGAAAGACTGAAGCATCTATGCCAGAAAGCTGGAGAGTCTACATTGGAAGGCAGGAGACCACCTCCAAACCAAAGGCAAAGACTGGAGCTTCTCCCAAGCATTCTTGGGAATGCCTTTGTCTCTCCTCCTTACCTTTTATACCTCCAGGTGATGAGCCACCCTAGGGTGGGTCTTTTACACCCTTGGATGTGTCATTGCTAAATCCATTTAGTTAAGCTTCTAAATGTCTCAAGTTGACACAATCAATCAACACTACACCAGCTTTTAACAAATTTATAATACACATTTAAAAATTATACTTCTGGTTTGTCTTTAATAATTTGTTCTAAAAATGTTTTTGAACTCCTTTTGATTATTTTACACTTCACTTATAACTTTAAGGTACTTCATCTCAAAGTTTCAATATTTTAACTTTTTACTTATCAGAAAAATTCTTCAATATTTTAATAAGTTAAATTCACATGATGGGGAAAAATCTCTTAAATATCCTCTTATTATATACTAACATGAAGGTTTGCAACAATAATTAAAAATAAGTTAATTATTCAATCATAGGTGATAGACTTAAGAAATTTCTCTAATAGACCAAATTCTTATAAATTACAAATATTTAAAATGCAAACGATCCATTGATTCTTCTTAAACTCTAATTATAATAATTTATTGATTTAATTTCCTATCTTTAAAAAATTTGTCAAATTCTATTCACTAAGAAAGTGATTATATCACTCAGAACAATGAACAATCTTCTTAGCATGTTGATATGGCCTGACTATTGGCTGGATCTCTCCTTGAATTCATGTCAAGATCTTTGCTGAACTACTTGGAACCCTGTATACAACTGGTAGGGACTTCCTAATTAAGTGGAATTCTTTTACAGATTTTAAAAGATTTAATCTAAGGCCATGATCTGCACAAATAATTTTTTCAGCCGTTCCTTTATCTAAGCACCTTGTTAAATTTTTGTATGTATTTGGTTGGGATGATAAACATACTATTTTCCTCCTACCTATGAACAGTATTGAAATCTGCAGAATTTTCTAGGCTTTTTTGACTACGAGATAATCTTATTGTTATTCTAAACACAAATATCACAAATAAGATATTCTTTACTACAAATTATATTGTAATGTGTACCACAGAAGTTAGTGTTTTTCGGCATTTCTTCTTCAGAATGTGAACTAAATGAAAAGCAGTTCAACAACACACATCTCACTATTGAGACTCAGAATATATAAAAGCTTTGTGAATGCCAAAGTTTTGTGTTATTTCTTTTGCCATTTGTCTAGAATATAAAAGAAATATAACTCAGAACATTTTTTCAAGAATGAATGGACACAATATGATAGTATCAAGTTTGAAGACATAAGCAACTACTTTGAAGACAATAAGATTCACTAAGATACCCATTCTGGTTTGACTATTGTCTTCTCTGGAAGTCCTGTAATGTTTACAATGCCTAAGTTTTATTGGTCTTGTTCTCTACTGTTTTGTCCAACTTTATAATATCTAATGAGATAGACAATTCTTTTTAAGGAAACAAGGGACAACGTTGATAACCATTGTTGATAAACTTGTACTCTGTTCTACACCATGTGCTATGTCTATCCTCGGTATTGACTGACAGCTTTGTTTTGCCATATTTGACTGTATTCTCTCCCCCCAAAAAAAGTAATAAGCACTAAGGAGTAATAAAATCCAAAATGTGTAAATTTTGTTGTAAAAAAGAGAGGGAAAAAAAAAAGAAAAAGAGCTCTAAGGGATATAACAGCAAGTGTGTTTAGGGGTATTAAATAGCTGACTATATCAATGTTTTTGGATCATTGAACACAGCTGTTTGCAGTCTCCCTATTTGAATGTCCACCTTGTATTCTTTGATACTGTGATTTGAGGAACTATTTTCAAGATGATAATATGTAATCTACTAACAGGTGATTTCTTACTGTTATGGTTTTTTTGTTGTTGTTTGTTTGTTTGTTTTTTTTTTTTTTTTTTTTTTGTAGTTCTGTATTACGTGTACCCTTACACCGCTTTGGTTTGTTTTGTGTTTTTCTCTTTTTCCTAAAAAAAAAAAAAAAAAAAAAAAAAAAAAAAAAAAAAAGAATGAATGGACAACAAGCACCTTCTTTATGAACTCTAACTTCTAGCCATCAATCCTACATGGTCTCTTTACACTTTTTCAGTATTCTGTAATAAGAGGAGTCTGTGTTATAGGAGAAAGAGTGAAAATTGAAAGATCACCTGACTTCAACATCTGATACCCAAACCTACACAAGACTCCATATTAAGCAAATCTTCTGAGGGACTTCTAAACTGAATGATGAGCAAAAAGTCAGGAGTTGACTGATTCCTTTAAGTAACTTTTTTTATCTTCCTTTAATATTGATTTAACTCATTCCTGAAATAATAAAGCCCTCTACTGTGAGAACTAATTGAAGCCTCACAAAATCATGTCCCTTGAATAGTATTATTACTGCCTGATTGCAAATAACTCTAATCCCAAATGTCAACTAACTTTACAGATACAGAGGTCACAACATGAAAAGGATTAATTTCTGGTTGATTACCTCTTGCTGCTGTGACATGAAATGCACTTCATAGCAAATAAGCTCTTTACACGTTTGCTAATCTGTCACATTGGCAATCGTTTTGAGTATCTTCTGAAGAATGCTAATCATCATTTAGTAGAAAAGGTACTTATCAAATATAAGCCAAGATGTGAATGTTTTCAAAACTTATGCTTGTGAGATTATGTATATTTATTTGTATATGTACACATACTGAGACATTTAAGCCAATCAATTCTCCTGTAGGTCACTTAATCTACAGTACATTGAGAGATACTTTTAGTGGATCTGAGCCTTAACAGAATTGTAAAGACTGAAGAACTTAAGTAACATTATATTAAATAAAAATTTTAAAAATCTGAAAATACCTCTAACAAAAGGTCATAGTAGAGCTCACACAATATCTGAAACCTACTTTAGAAAATTGAAATATTTAGAGCATAGAACTATAATTTAAATTTTATTAAATTAAATCATTTGGAAGAACTTTTAAAATTTTGCCTCTTAATTGATACGCAAAATCATTGTTTCCAGATGGCTCCACCAAGAACTGTGCTGTGTTTGCTTTGAGAGATTGAAGTGAAAATTTTCTGTGAATTTTCCTCCTGTGGCCATGTAGTCCAGCGAGGCTGTCTAGTCAGTTGTGTCAGATGAAGTTATCAGTAAGCAAATTGACCCTAGTGTCACTAGTGGGATTTCAATTTTCATCAGGAATATGATCAATTTCACTGCTTCACCAATAATCGTAACCAGATAGCAAGGTATCCCCAAAGGTAAGCATCACGCTTACTAATCCCATCTGTAAAATAACTTTTCTCTATAAATAGTATCAGAAGTAAAAATAATTATATTGATTTCCTGTTGCTTCTATAATAAACTGTCACAGACAACCTGGCTTAAGACAATATGCATTTATTACCTTATGGTTCTAGATATGAGAAATTCAAAGCTGTTCGGAACAATATATAAAATGCAAGGTGTTTTTGTACATTGAAAACTAAACAAATGAGAAATTTTCATGTCATTTCAGAATCCTCTGAATATAATATTGTATCATAGTTTAATATAAGTAGGAAAAGTATTTCTGAATATACATTTTTAAATATTTTCAAAATACTTAATGTGGTTTGTATTAGTCCTTCAAAAAATATATGTTTTAAAATCAACTACTGTTACACTGTGTTGGATTCACATGGGATGATTTTAAACCCTGCCCATGCGCACATGTGCAAATTCGTGCACGTACAAAGTATTTTCCTATTTTTAGTTTCACTCTCAGTAAGTCACTAAGTTACTGAGGTTGGGCTGGAGCTTAAAGTCCACCGGCACAGATGCACAGAGTGTTAGGGTTGTAGGCCTGGGCCCAGCATGCTGAATCAGGAGCACAGAATCTTAGTACTGTCATTGAAACAAGTAGGATAGGTTAGGTTCAGAAAACATTCAATATCTGTATTAATTAAAGGAATTATTTAGATATTTTCTCGATCTCGCTTAAGATTCAGTTCTAGAGAATTCTGAGTAATCCCTTGAAAAACATAGTAGGTATTCCATTTTTCACTAAATACTGTTTTCCAAGAAAAAATAGATGTTTTAGAAAAGCTGTGGAAGTAGTTTTAATTGTATAAGTAAGATTTAATTGTAAAAATTATATTTGGAATATATTGCTTCTTTTTGAAGTTTGCTATTTACTTCCTTCTGTTCTAATATCTTTGTGAACTTTGAGAGACTGTAGTTAATATGTCTATGTACATATTTCATTCTTTTTACAAACATAACAGTTTTTGCACATAGCAGACTTACAGTAAATACTACATACAACTACTTACAGTTATATTAAGTCCACTACTAGATTTTTTTTACATATTTTAATGTAAAAGAAATTTTATCATTTGCTTCAAAAACATTAAAGGACTCAGCAGGTAATTTGTATGTGTCACTAGTTTAACTGAGCAGGATTAGCAAATTAAATCTTAATTAGCTAATTTTTGAATAAGTTTAGGAAAATTATATGCTTTGTGCAGATGACAGGTGGGAGGTAAAACATTTAACTGTATTGAGTTGAAATTTGTCTCGACTTTATGAATTTTAATAGAAAAATAACATTTAACAGTAAAAATGTGTGGCAAAATGAAGAGTAAAATAATAAATTATTTTATGAAAGGGAAATGCTTAAACATTTAACTATTTCTAATAATACATGCAAAAGAATTATTTTGAAATTAAAGGGATTTATTCCAGCAGATTTTATGGCTCAGAGTATGTATTCTGGGTTGTAATATAATAAACTAATAGAATTTGCATGCTAATTCACAATTGCACATATATTTACAATAGAGGCACAGCTGAGGCTGAGTCAGTGTCTGGGAGACTTGCTAGGGCACAGCAATTTCAGGTGTGCTAATTCAGGCGCAGGGAACTGGGAGATGGCTCTGTGACAGCAGTTTTCTGATTTCTTGCTTGACTTTTTTGTCTGTTGCATTGTCCT
The DNA here is from genome assembly GCF_034190915.1 of Cavia porcellus. Lineage (NCBI taxonomy): Eukaryota > Metazoa > Chordata > Mammalia > Rodentia > Caviidae > Cavia > Cavia porcellus. The sequence goes on from NW_026947492.1 coordinate 52,753,835, forward strand.
CAAGGGTATTTGTTTGTTCTTTCTGGATAGTTTTTGCTACTCTTCACAATTCATTGGGATATCAAATCATCCATCCAAACTGTGGTTAACCAACTATGTAGTGGAAATCTTTATCCATCCCACTCTATCCCCATGATGTATTTCCTCCTTCTTTACTGCTATAGCTGTGTGAATTTCTCCACTCATTGCATTAATAACGCTGTACTTTAATTACTAATTCACTTCTTCATTCTCTTTACCTACCCTTTAAAATATAGCACTATATTTTATCCAACTTTGTATTCTATTGGAAGAATTTTGATAAAGTAAGATCAGGTTCTTATTGTAAATTTAACTATCTAAATTCAGTTCAATTAATCAAAGTCACTTTCAATATCATATGTGAATAAAAGCTATGATTTAATATTTTATTATGAGAACAAATTCCTGCTACATACTCCTCTTGTTTCCAGTAGTCTCATTCATAGTAGACATGATGCCCTCAATCTACTGGCTATATCACATGAAATATTATGAGATTAGACATTAATTTTTTTCTGTGATACTCAGAAAAATGGCACACATAATAATGATTTAGAGTCAAACTATAAAATTTTCCTTGTTAACTGAGCATGGTTATAAATAGTTGAAGTCTGTCTGAAAATGTACAGAATGTGCAAATGTTCTTAAAGGAATAATTGTCATATTTGGATATACATAATTCTCCTAATTCTGGCAAGTGAATAAATATTCCCCATATTTCCTAAAGCACTACAGCCTTATACTCTCAGTTTCAGAAAGATGTTAACACATGGCTTATATATTCATAATGATTTTTTTTTTACTGATCCAGAAAGGTAATATTTGCAGACAGACTGACAGGGATCAAACTGTGTTATTCCACTTATAAATTTCTGCAAACGTGAACTTGGGTTATGTGAATTTGGGCAAATCATTTAAAGTTCCTTTACCAAAGTATTTCCACTTGAAAAATAATTAAAATAAAATAATCATGTTGTAGACTGAGTAGTTTGACATTTGTAATGCCTAAGATGCTAGCACATGGTTAACTTTTCACAAGTGTTAGCTTTAATAGTGTAAGCTACTAAGTGTGAATTTTCAGAGTTTAGAAACTATTCCAAATGAGTAAAGACCTCAAGCGTGTCCACATCTTGACCCAAGAATCTGTGCATCTATTACTTTATGAAGTAAAAGATATTATGAGGTTGTCATTAAGCTAAAGATATTGATTATGGACAATTTTCCTAGGTAATCTCAGGGACTCAGTGTAATTATAAAGGTTCTTATAACAAGGTCACAAGAACAGTGTTGGTGGTAGTAGTTGTGATGATTGAAGCAAGCGATTGGAGTAAAACGATAAGTGGTCAAAAATTCTGCGTGCATATGATCTCTGGCTAAAATAAATAAGGAAATGCATCCCTCCCTCAGAGTTTCCAGGAGGAGCCTGCAGAACCAGCCTTTCAGAAAATACCTGTGCTTTCCATCAGAAAGGCTGATTTGGACTTCTGATCTGTAGAATTTGGTCACTCAAACAACTATATCTGCAGTAATTTGATAAAGCAACAATACAAAACTAATGCAGCTACTTACTTTAATTACTGCTATTTTGTACAAAGAGCTAAATCCTGTACTCTGCCTTCAGTTGTTTCGGTTAATGTGATAGATCATGCCTCTGTCTCAAGCCTCTGCATTAAATTTAATGTCCTCTTACCTATTCAAACTTTCTTCTTCAAATTTTCCTGTTTCCTTCTTTATCATTAAAATTTTTCTGTTCATTTAATTATTTTATTACATCATTTACCTAATTTCCACCTTAAAAAATAACAGCAAACTCTCTTTAAATTCACATTCCTTAGTCCTCTGCTATGCATCAGACTCTTCAAAGGAGCTGATTCATTTAATTTTCTATCACCTCCTTTGTGTTTCCCTTGAGCCCACTGCACACACCTCTGACTTTACTGAAGTGCCTCTCTGCACAGTTATCAATAACATCCACATTTTTAAGTGCAGTGACCTATCTTTGCTACCATCAGATTGTCATCTAATTGTAATTTATCAAACTCTCTTTAGTTTTGCAAAGAGATTGGGGCATTGTTGCTACTATCTCACTTCCTGCCACCTTGCAACTTTCCAGTGTGTTTGCTTCCTTTTCTTCATTGAATGAATGTTGGAGAAAATGTTTCTTCCATGAATGAATGTTGGAGAAAACTAGGATTTAGTCTAAAGTTATGTCATTTTCACTGTATGCGTCATTCCCGGTAGATCTCCTCAAATGTTATTTTGAAATATGTGAAATATTTCAAATATTTACTAACAATTCATACTGTCAAATGAGAGCGATTATATCTAGATCTCAACTGATTCCTATTTTTACAATCCTTTATTGAGTGTCTACTTAATGTGTCTATTTGGGTATTTTCTAGGGATGCACAATGTAAGACATATTAGCTGAAAGATACTCAATTTCCACATATTTTAACCCTTGAAAATCTTAATTTTATCTAGTTTAAACTGATATTTATCTTATGAATTATCTCTGTATCCCAAAAGCCTGTGAACTCAGTGACAGAAGATAATGAGAGTTTGGTAACTCTTGGCTCTATCCTCAGAGCCAAAAGCATAGCCAGCTTATAATACATAACCATTTAGTAATTACTTATTGAATGAAGGAATTACTGAGCAAAATGTGAAACAAAGGAATGACCAAAGTTATTGAAGATAGAGTATCACTTTATTTCTTATAATGTTGATCAAGTATTGCAATGCATCATAAATATTTTTCACAGAGCCAACAAATGAAGGAATAAGTTCTGGTTACTCTTGATTTCTGGTATTTCAAAAGGATTTTGTGGGGGCTGGGGATTTAGCTCAGCGGCATAAATGCCTGCCTTGCAAGCAGGCAGTCGTGAGTTCGATCCCCGGTACCAATAAAAAGGAAAAAGACCAAAAAAAAAAAAAAAAAAAAAAAAAAAAAAGTTTTTGTGAATGTAGTTTGAATATTGTTCTTATATATTTAAGTTTTAAACACTCATACTTTTTATAACAAAATCTTATTTCTAAATTAGGGTCATTGTTTTACCACTCTCAGTTTCTGTTTATAATTTTGGTATAATAATAATTCTTTAAGAGATAATATACATTCAATTTCTGTAACAAATTTTTGCATTATTTGGGTTATTCAATTTAGTTATGTTTTTTAAATCTTTCTTACTTCTGTTTTTTTGGGTAGATTTGCTTTTAACTATGTATAGTTTTACCTTTTTTCCCCTTAAAAAGGCAAATAAACATTTTTTGTTAATGGAATATGAATTTTATTTAAATTATGTGAAGAATACACCCTAATATGTTAATTTTAGAAATTCATGTCAACATTGGTCATTTAGATATTCTATGTAAATGCAGGCTTTCAACAGAATTCCAATTGAACAAATTACAGTTTTTATAATAATTTATGGAAACTATGTGAATATTTACAACATTATAGACAGTGTTTCCTAAGTTGCTCAGGAATTACTGATTGGCTTTTCAGCTACAAAATATACAAATATGTTTTCCAAAAAAGCAATACTAAAAGTTCTAAGTGTTTTGGTTTTAAATAAATAAATAACAACATTGAATGTCTTCTCTTCATGAAAGAAGACAATTTTTCTTTGACCTAATAACTCAATTTGATTAGACTACTACAATTTATTGGAAATTACAAGGAAATATTCTTGAATGCAAAACTAGCCCTCGATGTGGATAACATATAGCTACCTTCACAGGAAGCAGTTCAGCAACAGCATATGAATTTGAAGCTCACCCAATCTGAATTTGACTTTTGCCCCTGCTTTAACCAATCTAGGATCTTGTGACAGTTGCTAACAAGACACAACTCTCATTTGTTTCATCAGATATACAACCATAATATCCAAGCGGATGTTAATAAGTTTCAATATATAATATCTTTTAATGTTGATGCAGTATGTAGTATACAATGTCTTGATTTTCTTATGGTAATCATGTTGCCATGATGATCAGGTTTGATCTGCTAGATTATGTATAATACCCAAGTATAAATTTTCTCCTGATACTGTCGGAACTGAAATTCTGTCCCATAAATAGCTCTTCTTTTAGATTAACAAATTCACACAAAAAAAATTGTATCAGTGCTAATTTAAGAAAGTTTCAGTATGATACAAACATAGCACTTCAGCATGTTATTTTAGTGTTAAATATCACAGGATATGGAAAAATAGAAGATTTTGTCAGAATGTATGAAATGAGAATGGGCTCCACTAAATAACTTTGTGACTTTAAGATTGTGCAAGCCATTTAAGATCATGCAAGCCTCTATCAATTTCATGTTAGAAAACCAGTAAATGGGAATAATATGATAATGCTCATCATAGTTTTTCATTTAAACAAGCATTTATGGAGTCTGTGCTATGTAATCTGTGACTCTTTCTTGCAGTAGATTCTTATATATAAGGAGACAGTCATAAAAAGAACATTTTATTATATTATGAAACTTATGATAGAAAATAAATTATAAGAGAGATAAATCAAGAAACAAAGATAATTTATTCAGATTTAGGTATAGTTTAGATTTGAGAGGTGGTAACTGATGACTTATTGGACTTAAAATGTATGAAATAAATGGAAAGACAAATCACACTTTAAATTATAATGACTAAATATAAGTAAAATCAATTTGTAAGTTTAATAAGTAAGCCTTCCACAATTACTTTATCAATTAATAAATGTTATGCTCCACTCCAAAAGTAGACTAGTTCTAAAATTGGTAATGAAAACTAGTATTGAATATTGAGCAAAGCCCAGAGAGAAAAATGATTTAATAAAGTGAACTAACTCTACCAGACAGGAAGACATATAAAATCTCAACTATCAAATGAATGTCATATTGGCTCAAAAAAGACAGATCAATGGAACAAAATGTATGATACAGGAAGAGGCACAAATACATATGACAAAACTAGAAACTCAAATCAATAATGAAAAGAGATGTTTAAATAAATAGTACTGGGCAACTGGGTAGCCTCTTAATAATAGAGCTGGGTCCACCCCTACAAAAAAAGCATCAGTGAAACTGTAAGTGATTAAAAATTAAATATAAGTAAGACTTTAGAAATACTAGAAGAATAAAAAGAAGCCAATCCCTACACAATTTTTAAAGGAAGACCTATTTCACATAGTTAGAAATTTATAAATATTTGATAAAATAATGAAAGTCAAATAAAAACCTGAGAAAAAATGTGGTATTTCCTTTTGATATGAGTCCTACTTTTTTAACCTATCAAAAGTATTTAGAGGTTGACAAAAATTGAAAATGTCTACAAGATCTGAACAGAATATATACATAAAATAAATCGCCTGTAGTCACGTGAAATGATGCTCAACACCATCCATTATCTAAGCAATTAAAGCCAAATTGACAAGAAATTAAACTGCAAAATTAGCAAAACCAGTGTATCACAGTAGCTATTCATGAGATGTGGGAAATCTAGTACTCTTAAATTATAACTCATAGGAATGCCAAACCGTAAAGCACCCACAGAGGGAGATATGAAATATTTTCTGAAACTGCAAATATGTACCACCATGTAGCTCAGTGGTACAGTACTTGAGTAGCATACTTGAAGACCTGGATTTAATTCCCAGCACTCCAAAAAATATTTAACAGTACATCTCGACTTATTCTTTGATGTGTGAGTCGTAAGTTTCCGGCTGGATTAGATAACCATGTCTCTTCCTCCTTTTCTTTTTCTATTACATTTTACCTTTGACCTATCTTACTTTTGTTTTAACTACTAGTTTTTTCAGATAAGTGTTTATATTGTTATTTTTTGTTTTTATCTAGGTGATACACTTGTCCAAGTACAAACTAGCACATGTTAATAAGTGAATTTCAACTGTTCTTTTTACCAATGACTGCCTAATAATAAAATCACTTTATAAAATAGTTTGTCTTAAAAAAATAACAAAGTTCTCTGGAACTTATATGAAAAATGTTCATGATTATTAAATAGATAGGTAGAAAAAAGAGAGCTATAGGAAAAGAGTAAAGAAGAGAAAAAGGTTTTACAGGGGGTAGGAAAGGGAAAAGCAGCTGTGTGGTACTGTGCTGTCGTTCAGTGCTGCTGGAACCAGAAACCCAGGACTGGGCAGTTTACAATGAACATAAATTTACTTTCTCACAGATTCTATGAGTGGGAGGTCTAGGTTAAAAATGCAGGTATCTGCCCAGGGCTTTCTTTCATTGTCAAGAAAGAGCAGATTTGTGGGATTTAGAGTGTCTGGTCTTGGAGAAAGCTAAATGATCAACGCTCAGGAAGGAATTACAAAGCTTTACAAAGGCCTGAGGAGAGAATTGCCGCTTGCTGAATTACACTTCCTGACAGCATCTCAGAGTGGAGTTCGCCACTGTGCAGTCTGATTGAATAGTCATAAGTTTCAGGCTGGATTACATAACCATGTCTCTTCCTCGTTTTATTTTTCTATTGCATTTGGCCTTTGACTTATCTTGCTTTTGTTTTAACTACTAGTTCTTTCAGATAAATGTTCACATTGTTATTTTCAGAATTGTTCCATGCAAAGGATTTAGATGTCATAAAGAAATGGCTTGACAATTACCAGCAATAAACAACGGATGCTGAAAGTTTTCTTACAGCCAAAACTTGTAATACTGTGATGCGAAGAGATCAGAATCCAGGTTTTATTACACGATATCCTGAATTACTTTGGTTTGTGAAGAAAGATGCTGGCAGCATCAGAGTTATGAGTTCTCATGCAACTCTAAGAACAATAGTGTGGAACTCTATTCTCACCTGGTTGTCTTCTTTTGTTGTCCAGTATTACAAACTCAACTACACATTATCAAATCTATTTCTAATTTTATATAGTGATTATGTTATACAGTGTCTCCTTCTAACATTAACATCAATTCATAATTAGTGAAATAGCATGCCATGTAATCATGTCATGAAGTCAGAACAATTCTGTATTTATTGTACATAGTGATCTGTTGAAGTCATAATTGTAGGTGAATTAATAACTAGATGCCATCAATTTAGGTGCTGTGACCAAGCCATTAATACATGAATGTATTTCAGTATTATTTTTAATAATTTAGTTTCAAAGATGCTTTTACATAGTTTTATATTTCCTCCCTCAATGGCATTCAAACTAAAACCATTAAGCAATTTATAATCACTAACATTGTGTTCATTATTCATGTAGTTGAAACTTTCATTTATTTCTCTTATGAACCTTGCCACAGTATTGTTATTGTTTACTGTCTCCAGCTTTTGTGAGATCTTAAATTGATTATTTTTTCAATAAAAATTAGTTTTATTTTGTTTATTACTACCTATTTGTAATTCATGCAGTTTACAAACATCTTGGGGAGCAGTTACATGTACATATCACAATTTGTTTTATTTTTTTAACCTTTCCTCTCTCCCATTCTTATCAGGTTCCATAATCACCTTTTTATATCTGTTACAGTATTTTTCTTAGCAAAATAAAATGTTTCCATTGATTAGAGCTATTAGGTTCCTGTACATGGCATATGTTTATTCCTCTCTTTTCCCCTTCTCCTCCCTCTTAACCCTCTGATGGTTGCCTTGACTCTTTACCCTATTGTATGAAATCTGTCCCCTGTCCCTTTCTATTTATCATCTATCATTTTCTTTTTTGTACTGTGCCTCACTCAGATGAGGGATATCATACAACAGTCGTCTGATTTATTTCACTCAACATTATGTTTTTAAGTGGCATCCATTTTCCTACAAATGCCTCCAATTTGTTCATTCTTCAGAGCTGAGTCACATATCATTCATTATATACAGAAGCCACATGTTGTTGATGCACTCATCTGTTGATGTGTATACAGACCACTTCAAGAATTTAGCTATTATGAATGGTACTTTGATAAACACTGGTATGTAAGTGTCACTGTAGTAAGATGACTTAAACTCTTTGAGGAAGATATCTAGCAATGGGATAGCTGTGTCATATGGAATTTCTAATTTCAATTTTTTTAAGAAAGCTCTTTGCTCATTTCCACAGGGGTTGTACTAGCTTGTATTCCCACAGCAATTGTAGCCATTTGTTATAGTTTGATTTCCTAATGTTGCCATTCTTTCTGAAATAAGGTGGGATATTAGTGTTGTTTCAATTTGTATTTCTCTATTGGTCAGAGTTTTTGAATATTTTTTCACATATTGTTGGATATTTTATTTCTTCCTCTATAAAGTATCTGTTCATGTCTCTAGCTCATTTCTTCACTTTGTCTTTAATTTTTGGTGGGTTAATATTTTGAGTAAGTTATATATTTTAGATATTTGTTCTCTGGTTACTATCTGGCAAAATAGTTTTCCCATTCTGTAGATTTTTCTGTTTACTAATTGAATCTTATTATGGACTATTTTTAGTCTATTATAATCTCATTTGGAACCAGCAGAGTCCCAGAAGAGTGAAATTGGTCACCAGTCTCTCACCATATACTAAATTAAAACCAAAGTAATTTTGGACAATAAAAGCAAAGTAGGTGGCATAGCAATTCCAGACTTCAAGTTATACTGCAACATGATGAAAACCAGCATAATACTGGAACAAAAAGAGACACAGGAATCAATGGAACAGAATTGAGAATACAAAAACCTCCCCAGACACACTCAATTATTTGATGTTTGCCAAAGATTTCAAATGCATATGTTGGAGGAAAGATAGTGTATATAAATAGTGGTGGTGAGATAACTGGCTCTTTGTAGAAGCATGAAATTGTTCACTAATCTCACACCATATACTAAATTAAAATCAACATGGATCAAAGACCTACACACTGAAACAGAAACACTAAGCCTCTGGAAGACAAAATAGGTAAATCACTTAAAGACCAGGATTTTCTAAGCAGAACCTCAATTGTACAGGAAATAGCAGCAAGGATCAACAAATGGGATTACATCAATGTTAATCACTTAAAATGCTAATATTCTACATTCATGGTAACTAGTGCTTAATTCACTTTCTGGTTTATAGATGTTCATTAAACATCCAGTAAAGTGGAAATATTTGGTATATATCTTAATACATCTTCTAAGTTAATCATCTGAGGTGGTCTCTAAGTAACCACAAAATCCCTTTACTGTTGTCCACTTGTTTCTCTATAGCTGGTTCTGGATACTAAATTTACCCATCAGCCCATATTATCAAATTTTGTTATCTTTCCCATTTCACACCGTAGTTTTTAGCATGTTATCATGCTTATGTCTCACACAGGACTTCAGAACCCTACATGTCATCCACTGTCATTTATTTCTGGGCGACTTAAGCGGTTTTCTTATCAGATTTTGCAACCTGCTGTTTCACGGTAGAGAGCTGTGAAGCATTTGTCAAACATCTGTTTTTTACCTTTTTCTTGTAGGTGGTAGGTCCCAGAACTCTGTTCTTTTTGTGCTTATTTTTAAAAGCAGATATGATAGAAATATAACTAAATATAAAGATACAGGAGAGACAGGCAGATGACATGGGTAGATAGATGATAGATAGATAGACAGACAGACAGATAAATGGACCCATATACACTCCTGAGTTGACAGATGACATCCTCTGTGTGCTGTAATTTGAATGTGCTCCCCAAGCTCATCTTACCAATGCAATAGTAGTGAGAGGCGGGATCTGTATTATAAAATGAGGACATGAGGTCGCTGCTTTCAAGGATGGAATAACATCATTAATGAAGGGATGGGTTAGGGATTGTGGGCTCCTGATAAAAGATGACATTGGTCTTCTTCCCCCTTTTGCTCTCTCATGTGTGTGCTTTCTGCCCTTCTGCCGTCCACAATAGGGTGGCCCAGCAAGAAGCACCTCAGTGGATTTAAGTCCCGTGATCTTGAACTTTTTAACATCTATGATTGTAAGAACTAAGTTTTGTTCTTTAGAAATGTCTTGTCATCATTTTAGTAATATAATTGATGTTTTTATGCAAATAAATCCATAAACTTTCACTTTCTAACCAGACAGATGGAAGGCAATGGATTAAAAAATAGGGGAGCTACACAACAGGTTTAGCATTCTTTTACAAATATTAATTGTATGTACAAATCCACTTTAGTAAAGGAAAAATCCAAAATGTTATAGTTATGATTGTTACTTTGCCTCTGAAATCTGCATTATCATCTCAAGCTCCACCATCTCGCCATATTTGATTTTCACACCCAGTAGTTATCACAAGAGTGCCATTGCTTTTCCTGCCTCTGCTCATCCAAGTTTGAAGCAGACTTCTCTGGTCACAGAAGCCAAAGGCCTCAGGCAGCCACAGGATGAGGGAAAGGCAACCTGACCACCCTCCTTTGCATGCCAAGACTGGAGAAAAGCAGCCATGCAAATTCTCTTGTGAGGCTAAATTGGGGAATAATCAGGATGTTAAGTGAGAAAAATCTTTTAAAAAGGCAAAAGTAATCTTTTTATGCCTCTGGACAAAATAAATCAATGTTTCCACATCACACAGAAGATTAAGTACAAACTCTCTTACCCTCAAGGCTTCCTTGTCTGACTCCCCACATTTACCCAGTGTCAGCGGTGATCGTGATCACATGGCTGCCTTCATTTAGACAATCATTCTATTCATAGGCCCACAACACATTGTTCCTCCCAAACAAAAAACAAATAAATAGAAAAATAACAAAAATTGCCATGAGATTGTACATAGTAAAAGCTACACTGAGTAAAATCTTTATTTAAAGGCCAATACACAGTTCAATGTTTTAACTATTTTTGATGAAAAGTTTTGCAAGTTATTTTATGTTTGTAAACCTCAAGAACACTGTGGCAACTTATTTACATGTGTGGATATTTGCATGTATACATATACAAAAATCTAAACCTGTATTTCACAACTAGCTAAACTCATGCAGGGATTTTACTAAAATAATAATACATAATAATTTAGGATGGAAGAGTGATAGAAAATTAAATGAGTCTATTATCACCATCCTGGTAAAACCAGTATTTTTTTTCCCATTTTTAACTTTTCACCTGTATTTGAAGCATATTTCACATAGTTTGACCAGAAGTTGCACATTTTCTATATTCTGACCTCTTTAACTTTATATTATTCTGTGAATTTATGATCTATATTTATGTATCTATATTTTAATATTTACATTATGTTCCATAAGTTTCATAAATTAGAAATAGAACAATTAACTATTTCTATGCTGTTGAACCTTTGGGCAGTATTATTATTATAATAATAAAAGTATGCTTAATAAATTTGTGATAGGCATATATGTTTATATGCACATATAAATTCATGTTCATATTTTTCCATATATGAATCCCTTGGATTGACTGTGCTAAATCACTCAAAAACTTTATGAGTTATATTGAACAAATTACTTCCCTAAAGTAAAATATAATATGTATTAGCACTAATAGTATATCAAAGTTTTAGTGTCTTGCTTGAGCTGACATATGAATTCATAATTGTATTTGTTTATACATTCTTTCATAAATTAAATACCTGATTTTTGAAGCCAAGATTATTATATATTACAGAACATTTTTAGAATTACCTTTGTCATAATTTGAAGTTTCTCATATTTAGCAAAATATGATATGACAATGATTTCTTGATGAGTTTATGGATGATTAATTTCAAAGTCTCACCAGTATTGAATATTTAAGTATTAGCTTTTTATCCAACGTGTTTTATTTTTTATAAGGTTATCAGCTTTAATATCATCTTCCATTTTCCTAATGCCTAAGAGTAAACCATTGCAAAGTGTACTAGACTAGCAACATGTGCAATGTGTGCCAAGCATTTGACAGGAACTCTGCTAGTCATTTTTCTAATTTATAAATTTTAATACTTATTACTTAAGGTATCTTTTCTTATATCTACCTTTAAGTGGTTTTAATGAGAATTAAATAATGAAAATTGTTTGTGGGAGTGTGAAATACAGGAAATTTAATAAGTAATGTATGATTTATTATACATCTATATGCAACTTTTTAAAAATTATTTTGCATTTTTTTCTCTTCTATTTTCTTCTCCTTATGGTGTTTTGTATATTTCCTACTTCTTCTTTTGTTAGTAACTATTATGTTGTTCTTATGTTGGCTCGGATACATGTTTCTAGGGAATTCATGCATGCAAGTAACTTAATATCTTATCTACTTGCTAATTGCCCAAAATTGTAAGAAATTTATGATTTGCAAATCTGACTTCTATGTCCCAGGCATATGCCATTAGTTTTCAAAATGTTTCATCTCAAAAGTTTGTAAGCTTGTATTTTGTACTTTTCTTTTTTGTCTTATTTGTTTAGAATACAAATTTCTTTATGAAAGAAATAAATACCTCAGGAAAAATAAAAAAGAAATAAGCTAAGGGAAAAAAAGATGATATTTTTAATTTCATATGTATTACTTCCTTAAAAAGCTAGCTTTCAGCCTTTTAGTCCACTGAGACAATTTTTTTTTTATAAATTGAGATGCTCTTCAGATAACTTTCTAATCTTTCTTTTATTTCAAAAGAGATTTTTACTATCTTCCCTTAATATTAATATTTACAGATGACCTAAGATATTTTAGTTTGCTAACAGAAAGCAGTGTCTGTGTAGCTTGAATCCCTAACTACTTGATGGTTTGTAAAGCCAATTATACCAGCATGTGTGTGCACATGTGTCTGACCACGTGCATTGCTTCCCTGGAAGGGATGACAACTGTCATCTCCTAGCATGGTACCACGGCAGACATCATGTTGGGAAATCCAAGCATTTCTTTTCTATTTAACCACTTTCAATTGCTGGGCAACAGTTTTTTAAATTTGTTTTTAAAAATTGACTTGAGGCCTGATTCTTAAGCATGTTAATTTATTAAGTCTCTCAACTGGGACAAATGTTTTAGTTCCATTCAGCACATAGCTTTTTCATTTTCATTTCAGGTCAGTAGATAAATCCTTCTCTTAATATTTCATAAATGCCAGGAGTAAGTTAGCACTGTTGAGACAACATTAAACTAATCTCTTGGGATCTTGACATAGCCTTTCTTTTATTCTTTACCCCAGAAGATGTCACATTTGTAGATCATATTTATATTTCCTCTGAAACACAGTATTCAGTGGTTTCTTCAAAAATAGGGTATTCTGCAATGATGCCCTAAAAGAATCTGTGGAAAATTTTTCAACTTTGTGAAAGCCAAAGTTTCAAATCTCATAAAATTCTCACCTGATAACGGCAATTTCAAATCTCATAAAATTCTCACCTGATAACGATAGACCAGTGCTTGCAGGGAAGGGATTAATTTAAATTGCGTGGTTTGCTGGCATTAGGGTCAACATTTTTTTTTTTTTTCCTTACTGCAGCTGACAGTCTGGTTTCCTCCTTAACTTGTATCTTGAAGCAAACAAAATGTTCTGTTGGATTTTTTAAAAAACTATTTTTGAGTTTGTCAATCTTAAATGATACATCAAGATATCTGACTTTCGATGTGGTAACATTTTTGTTATCTGTCTTTCCTAGCTTTCAACAATGGCTGTCCCAGCATTCTACGAAATAAAACGTAGCTTTCAGAATGCCCTCTTCATGATCCTTTACTACCTTTTACTCCTTTACTACATTTTTTAACAATTAGATTGTCTGTTTCACATAGTTAAAGCATCTCAAACTATCATTACTACAAAAACAACCAAGATAACAGAACAAAATTTATGAGAAGGCATTGGATTAAAATGGGCCAAGGGAAATGATAAACTTTCTTTCAACTCTTCCTCCTTCTTGTTCCTCTTCCTCTTCTTTTCACTCATCTTGTACCTAATTTTATTTGTCTTTCAGTTTGCCATTGTTTGTCTCCTCCTCCTGTTCCTTCCCCCCCCCAATAGGTAAAGATTTTTTTCAGAGTCTAAAATCAAATTTCTATAATAAAATCACCCAAGGACAGTGTCTCAATCTCTGCTTTAGTGCCTTTGCTCCTGTGGGATAATTTCTGACACTTAACAGCATGAAATTGAAAAATTTTATGTCTTAAACTTTGAAAAACTGTCATTATCTTAAGTTGTTTTACCATTTAGAAATAATGACCACAGCATACTATTTTACAGTAAGATGATTTTTATTAAAGAAACAGGCTTCAAACTGGGTGAATTTATTAATTTCAAAATCTAGAAATGTATACGATAAACACTTTGTTCCAATACGTGAAGACCAATTTTAATACATACAATGCACATGTATGTGTGTCACACACACACACACACACACACACATCTTCAAATCATTAGAAGGCTAGGCAAAGTTGAAAGGCAAATTGAAATCTGGAAACAATATTATCTTGGCAACTGTAGTGAAAAATTTGGGTAAAAATCTCTAAATCTCTTTTTCAACAAAACCACTGAATCTGAGTATTTGTAGTGTTCCCAGCATATCATAATTGCTATGAAAACTAACTTTTTTCTTTTCTTTCCTTCCCATCATTTCAGATTCTTCCATTTTTCCCAAGACTTAAAAAATAGTATTTATGGGAACATTTAAATAGATGTTAGTAAATGCTCCAGAGTTTGCAACAATAAACTTAAAAATGCATATGTCTTCGCAAGGTAGAAACCAGGTACACTAACTCTTTTCCACATTTTTATCACCAGCCAGCTTAAATTATGGTTTTACATAGCTTTATTAATTAATAAGTCATGAAAAAAGAAGACGGGATTTATACAGACTGTGTGAAAGTACACAATACAACAGTTTCCTACTGTTTAGATTAAAAGGTACATTGAACTTTTTGGATCATTTATTGCTGAAGTTCTGTTGTACCATTTCCTCTCAGCCATCTATCAGTAATAACTTCTATGTGTTAGAGGTATACATAAGTGGTAAGGAGTTTACCTGAAATATTCAAGACCCTAAATTCAATACCTAGCACTGTTCAGAAAAAAACAAAATCACTTTTGAAAACTAATGTGTTTTGATGTCTGTGATGAAACATAAATTTAAACAATGTGGGAGAAGATATTTAGGTAAATTCTCTTAAATTAATATATTCTTGGGGCTGGGGATTTAGCTCAGCAGCGTAAGCGCCTGCCTTGCCATTGTGTGCTTGTGAGTTCGACCCCCGGTACTGATAAAAAAGAAAAAGACCAAAAAAATTAATATATTCTTAATCTGAAAAATAATAATCTGTAAATTATTTGACCCTAACACTCATTAATAATAATAGCTTACATAATTATTCTATATATTCATTAACTGAGGATTTTATGGTACTTAAATATCAAAACTGAATTCAAGTATGCCAATAAATTAAAATTTAAATTGATAATATGCCCATAATTTGCCTAAATAAAACTAATTACTTTGCTTTTTAACCAAAGTAAGTTCTCTTAAGAATGTGATATATTAAAATTTACTAAACCAAAAGATCGTGAATGTTGGGTTTTAGTCTCAGTGGCACTACATACTGAAAAGAGTGGTTTAAATAAATTACCTTGGTGGACTCTTGACTATTTACTTTTGAAAGAGAAATTTGGAGAACATTTGATTTTAGCTTGAAATATCTGATTTATAGTAATATACTCTCTTGACTTTATATTTCAGTCACAAGGTGGCACCACTAGTAGTGATTTAATTCAAGCCACAGATAAAACTAGGGGAGTTTCAAACTCTGTGTATGTAAAAAAGCATCAAAATATGTAAGAACACTCTATCACACACCGTCACACATCCAAACACACACACACACACACACACACACACACACATATACACTAGTTGATTACTAGTAACATCTGGATGAATTTCAATAATTCAGTCAACCAACTGTCTGCCTGACACCAACATGATTGACTGATTTTTTCATTTCCATCAGACTATTTCAGTGTTACTCAGGCAATCAAGATATATTTGCAAGAATGTGTGCAAGATAAAGATTGATAGTCATATGATTTCAACATACCTGGAACTCTTAAACAGAATATATCAATTTGGTAGGATATAAGGAAATTTGTTGAAACATGGAGAAATTGCATAACTGAGTTTGCTATTAAATTAAAAAGAGAGTGTGCTGATAGGCAGACATTTTTCAAGTAACCACAAAGACAACTTATAGGAACTTTAAAATGTGCACATCACAAAGATGATTTAGAATTTGGTCTCTAGGGCATTTTTGCTCAGATCTTTAAACCTCTTGTTGCCAAGTATACTGAGGACCAAAAAAAAAAAAAAATATATATATATATATATATATATATATATATATATATATATAAAATATATATATATATAAAATATATATATATATATATATGCGGCTAAAGCAACCATATAATTTAATAGACTATTACTCTGATAGTAAACAAATTATTTCTAAAATCTGATTTTCTTCCTCTTTGTTTATTTGATGGTTCTTAAATCATTAATAACTAGGTTCAAATGCAATTCCTTTCTTCAATGTTTTTCTCGATCCAGCAAGAATTGGTCATTCCTAAATAATTTATAAAGTTCTTCCACTTAGTATTGGAAATCTTCGCATCCTTATCGTAAACTCCTTTTGTCTTCTTGATGAGAAAAAACTCCAGAGAAGAAATACAAGAGGAAAATCTCCACACCTGCTATGTTAGAAGGACATGAACCCCAACCCAGTATTCTTTCTACCGTGAACAACACGTTTCAGAGGACAGAAAGACCTTTCTGCCTTATGTGAAAATCTCATGAGCCTTCCTACAATGTAAGTTCCCTTTAGAAAACAGAAAGAGTGTGTGTTTTCTTTCATCCTGTTTACAGTAGCATTTGGTAACATGGAGGTATGAAAGACAAACATTTGAACAAAACATGATCAAATCTAACAATTTTAATACAACTAACATTACTTCCATTTTTATTTATACCAACTGTAGTATCTCTCTTCAGATTATATTTTTTTTTCATACCTTAAAAACCCCTCTGTGGTGAGAAATGAGATTTTTCAATAGATTTTATTGAGAGTTACTTTGAAATGGGTAGTAATTACAAATTCTTATTATTCAGTGATTTTTCACTCTTCCAAACCTAATTTAAATTGCTGCAATTGAGTCTGTAATCAAGCTGAGATTTGCACCCCCCCTTGTTTCAGTAGACCTGGGTTGAACACATATTACTTTCTGGAAAGAACTTTCTGCAATGCATGTGACTTCAGTCAGTCATTCAATTTCCTTCAACATAATCTTCCTCTTCATGTTTAGCAATGATGTAAATTTCTGCACAGAGTCATTTTACTGAATAAATAATTTAGTTCTTCCAAATCTAGAAACACAGGTACACATTTTCTTTAAGCAAATTTGAAATCCTCTTTTTTGTTTGGAGATAACACAGAGTATAAATCAGTATAAAACAGAAAGAAAGTCCTTGCCCCCTTTTCCGGTAGTTGTCCTAGTGTCAAAAATAGCCAAACATACATGCATTACCCACACTGGTCTTTGTAACACAATGACAAATACATTTTAATAACTCACATGGTTATAATTCTTACTATACCTATGGAAGTAGAACCTCTGTAAACTCCCTTAAAATGTCACAGAAGTATTTGCTGAGGTTCTGAGAAGAAGTTTCTCTTAAGCCCTTTCATGTTTTCCTCTGTCTCACCTTTTGGTGATTTCCTTCTGAACCTACTTGGGGTGAATGAGTGCCTTGCACATCCCCATAGTAATCTCTCACTGCAGTGCAGTTGGACAAGCCCACATGCTCAGGACACAGCCTACAAAGGAGCAAGCGCTGTCCAGCCAGGCTTCTTCAGCTGGTGCTAAGCAGGTGTCTACAAATGCGTAGGCAACAAAGAGCAGTGTCAAAGCCTTGCCTAGAATGCAGAGCATTTTGTAGTCATGTGGTATCCAGCACAGGAGACAGGAGAATGGCCTTCCTCTCAAGTCACTGCCCTGCCCGTCTGGTGAGTTTCAAATGCTGGGCTGCCTATGCTCCCACATTGAAAAGAGATCACTTTGCAAAACAGCATCATCAACTTCTCCAGACTGGTGCTTCTCAAAAAGGATAATGACCACAAATACACTGTCTTTCAGCAGGCTCTTGGCCCAAGAGTTAGTAAAATGCTGCTGTTGTTTCCTTTTACCTTGTATTCTGCAGCTGCTCTTCCTCATCCCAACTCTTTTGATATTCTCTGTGTGTACAGGAAAAGGAGAATTCTCTAGATCACTCTTACTTTACTTGATATGCAAAGAAATGTCTGATTTCTTAGCTGGACTCAAATGTTCACTACCGATGCATATAAATAAGAAAAAAATCAACACATAAAATATCAATTACTTAGAAAATAATAAAAATGAGAATATGGCTTATAAAATCATGAGGTGAAACTTTGTACTCTGTATAAAATTTGATATTGTATCCTTAAAATTATATAAATAAGTAAATTAAGATTCAATTTAGGAAGTTTAAGTAATAAAACTGGAAATGGTTTTGCATGTGGATGGTACCAGTACTGCGGGAATGATATAGCTCAGTGTAAAGTACCTGGTTCAACCCGCAGGAGGGGCAGGAGGGAGAAAGGAATGAAGTGGGTGAGGAAAAAAGGAAGGAAATGCGTGAAACAAAGCTGCAAAAGGAAATGGGTTGATATAGTTTCAAGCCAATACGTTGCCAAACCAAGTTTAAAATGAGGAATGGTGGAGGTATGACATTTCTGTTCACATAATAAAAGCACCACTCAACAAGCTGAATTAAAAATTTTGTAGAAGCAAAATACACAGTTTTAGTAATAAAAAGTATAAAATATAACTATGCATAAAAGTGAGATTGAATAAGACTAAGAATTTTATTTATGTAAGTTTGTGAATAAATTTGAACCACTAAACCACTAAAGATGACTGGTTTTCTAACACAAATAATTATTTAAATTGGCCCTGTTACACAGAATGTGTCAAGTGGATTGTAGTATATAATAAATTATTACATACTTTTTCCATTTTTAATCCAGAAGAATGTTTTTATCATTAATGTGGAGAATCTTGTCTTAAAATGCGAAAACATTGTGACCACAAAAAATTAGCAGCACATTTAGATACTTGTCTGTTAATAAAAAAAATAAATACAAAACACATAACTGAGCACCAAGAAATAAAATTAAGAGAATGACATATGTAAGAGAAAATGGAACACAGGAAACAACCATGACTTTATAATACATTTTTCTATAGTTGAAATTTAAATAAATGTAAGCAGTCACTTAGAAAAATGGGCAAGCAATTCAGAAAAGAAGAAAAATATATTTGACATGAAAACACTAAAGTTAATGATCAAAGTCAGGGAAACACAAAATTATAAATGATGAAGAACTGCATGATCTCACTAATATGTGGACTACAAAAACATCAATTTCACTGCAGTTGAGACTAGAGCAGTGATTAGCAGAAATTGAAGAGAACAGATAGAAGGGAGTGATGGAGAGAAGTTGGTGAATGAATACTAAATTAGAGTTAGATTGGAATAAGAAAACCTGGTATATTACTGCAGGATATGATGCCTGTAGATAACAATATTATATAATATATTTCAGAAAATTGAAAATATTTTTAACTTTTCCAGAAATGAACAATGAGATAGATATGCTTACCTTACTTTAAATACTGCATGCATATATGTATGCATGTATCTAAATGTCATATGGTAACTGGTGAATATATATACTTGTTTGTGTTTATGTGTCAGTTAAATTAAATTTAACCTAAATTTTAAAAATTACAAGAAAGATATTTTGTCTGCATAATTTACAAAAACTTTACATTTTGATAATAATAGCATCGATAGGGATCTGGAACATGAGTTCTCTCAGATGAAATTAATGAAAATTAATAATAATTGAAAATACAGAGTGGCCAAAATATTTGAGAAGGCAATTTGAAGGTCAGTTAAAAATTAAAATGACAATTCTCTTTTTTTGGCTGGGGGAAGCAAACTCAGGATCTTGCACATACCACGCGGGCGCTTGTGTTGCTGAGCTGTATCCCCAGCCCAATTCTCATTTTTTGGAACAAGCTAAAATAAAAAGTTGGACTTAAAAACATGCATTGGTAAGGATACCTGTGTAGCACCCTGGTGATATCAAAGCATGAGAAACGTACCACTCAATTGATAAATACTACTCAATAGATAAACAGCCAGGTAAAGTGTGTGATATTCATTCAGAGACATAGTATCATATTTCTTTCAAAATATGGGTTTCTCTATATGGACTGAACTTTAAAATATGTTATATGTTTTGCTGTGAAAAAATCAAATTGGAACTATATAAATGGGAAATTTTCCTTTTTGGTCTTTTGGGACAACATCCAAAGGCCAGTAATAAAGGTTTCAAATTTATGTATGAAACAGTTAGCAATAATTATTTATAAATCATATAATTGGAGAGTAAAATGGAGAGAAAAATATATTTTACTTCATATGCATAAAAAAGTGAATGACAGAGAAATAAGCAGGGGATTTGAAACATTTCTCTTTTGTTCTTTTCTTCAATTTTTAAATTAAAATAAATATCTGAATAAATATAAATCATGCTGGTGAAGTTTTATAAGCTTTGAGGGTTAGCTAAGCAAGTTGGCAATGAATGCTGTGTGTTCAAGGAAGAAGTAAGTTTTCAAGTAGGATTTAGATACCTTAACAATCATAAGCAAAAGTACTGTTCTTTAAATACAGTCCTGCTAGTCATTCAGTGTTGTCTGAGAGATAGAGTAGCTCATATTTGTTAAGCTTGATTTCCACCCTGTCAAATTAATATCCATATCACTCCCATTTATAGCATGCTACCAGTTTATACAGATACTGTGTTTGGCAGTGTTCCTCAATCTATGAGTCATGAGAGGTGAGTTGCAGGATCAATTTAGAAAGAAAGATTCAAATGAAATAGAACATAGCATATCATATAAGTATATAGTAAGAGACTCTTAGTGTTTATGAAATTTTGTCTTTAGATATATTGTATAACTAGATTGAAATATAAAATGAAATTTTTTAGTGTGTGTCATTGACAAAACATTTCAGGCATTGCTCTTAGATTTAGCAAGGAAAAAACAAGTGCATTCTTATAGATGTTTCTACAATGTTTATGTGACATGAAAATTTATTTGACAGGGGCCTAAAATAACACCTCATGCTAGCAAATAAGTTTTTTTTTATAATTTGTATTATTAGCATTCCTTCTAAGTGTTTCAAACAGCCACGTCTGTAATGATAGCATTAAAATTGCATGTATTTTTTAAGAAGCTTAAACCTGTGAGAGTCAATGTCCCACTGCTAAGATAATACCAGAGTAAACAATGTAAGGGAGAAATAGTTTTTTGGGCTCATGGTTTCCAATGTTTCAGTCCATGGTCACTGGGCTCCATTTATCCTAGGCCTCTTGTGAGGCAGAACATCATGGTAGAGAAGGCATAGTAAAACATGTTTGCTTACCTCCTGGTGAACAAGACCTATAGAGGGAAACACATAGTTGCCAAAGTCACACACACATGACCCACTCTGCTTAACTAAGCTCCATCTCCTAAGTTTCCATCTCTTCACCCTAATGCCATCAATTTAAGAATCTGTCAATCAGTTAATCCATTCAAGGATTTTGAATTATCTAAATTTGATCTAATTTGATGTATTCAGATTCCAGAAGCTTCACCTCTGCACATTACTGCACTGAAAATCAAGCTTTCAACACATATGCTTTTTACAGGGTCACATCATATCCAAAGCATAAGAAGAAGCTAATGTTATGTTTTTCAGCAATGTATATGGTGGTATGTTAGTTTTCAAAACCACCAACAAAAACATTTTATAGTAAAATAAACATGTTCATATCATGGAAGAATCTAAGTCATATGGACTTGTGAAATAAGAAGCAAGACTTCAAAGACACTTGTTTACTTCAGTGGTCACTGCTGGAGCTGTTCTTGATGCATGGAGGTACCCATTCACTCTCATGCCGCGGGGAGCACTTCAATGGAGGACACTTGCTATAAGTTTTTGTAATCCAGAGCTATAATTATAAAGCAAAACCTTGGCAGAATTAATGAGAGTGGAAAGTGGTGTTTGAATAGGAAACATAAAGATAATGACTTCTGGCTGAACTGGAAAACTTTTAAGGACTGGAGCTTATTTATATATATTCTTAAATACTAGGTTTTTATTATGCAGATAAAGGGAGAAATAAAAGAAGAAGGAAAAGCAGAAGGACAAAGAGGAGAAAGAGAAGGAAAAGGAGAAGGAGGAGGAGAGGGAAGATGAAGGGAAGGAGGAAAGAGAGGAAAAAGGGAAGAAGAGGTAGGAAAGAAAAGGAGAGGAGGAGGAAGAAATTCTAAAACAGAAATATCAGGGGGATACAAAAATAGTTCTACATCTTGAATAGAGTTTCATTGGAATTTAAACTCTCTTTGGATCTGTGCAAGTAAATTGGTTAAGGTACTTGCTGTGGCATTTTCAGTAAAGATGACATTGTTATGTCTCTGAATTTTCTCAATCACTGATGTGGCTATTTTTTAGCTTTTTTCTGATTGTGTCTCCTGTTCATAATGAGTCTCATGGACTCTGCTTCTTTATCTCTCTACTATCTGGCTATTTCCAACCATGACAGGCTGATTGCCTCCTCAGTTCATGTGGCTGGAGAATATTTCTGAGTGGACTGGTTGAAGAAGTTACTTCTTATCTGGATTGATTACAGTGATTAGGACAGACTCTGTACTATGTTAGCCTACTTCAAAGCCAAGGTCAATTGAGCATTAGATATAGGACCTTGGGCAGTTTATAGAAAGTTCTGTTCTTCAGTTTCTTCATCTAAAAATCTTAAGCTTCTCATAGGATTGTCAATGCATTGGTAAATATTATATATCTGTAAAAATGCCTTACTCAGAGTAACTTTTGAGTAAGAATGAGATAATCAAGCAGAGTTTTTGCTTTGGTTATTTTCAGATCCCTAGATAACCTATAAGCATGACTAATAGGCTGGGGATAAAGAGTATTATTGACATTCTATACTAACGTACAGAACATGTGTTCAATTCTTATGAAAGAATGCTGTGCCTCAAGTCCCATGGTAAAGCATCTATACTGTCAGGAGAATGTAGAACATTAAAAAGTACAGTCATACATGAGAGAAGGTGTTTTACAGAGAATGATAAATACAGTGGGGAAAAAGGAGAAAGATCAGTGCTGCTTTGGGTAGAGTGATAGGATTACATGAGCACCATTTCTGCTAAGTCTGAATGACAGCAGGGACTTGTTACTTGTCAAGTGAGAAGGGAGAGGAGAGTACTGTAGAAGAACAAATTGTTAAACTAAAAGTAGAAAGTTATGTGCATGATAATCTGGGAGGAGCGTGGTGGGTGATGAAGTAGAAAGCATAAATAATGTCCTGGCAATGTATGGCCTTTTCAACCTTCTAATAAATTTGTTTTATTAAAATAGTTATGCACCTTTGGACGTTGTATAGGCCGGAATTTTAATTAGTTAAAGAATTAATAGATGAAGAACTTCTGTGTTTTTTTTTAAAGAATTGCTAGATTGTAGGTGGGCAGGAGTGAAGTCATGGAGTCATACAAGTGTTAAACAGCATTACAATACCTTAGATTTGGTTGGATGAATGGAGAAAATATCAAGGAATTGGATGAATTTGCAATACATTTTGAATGGAACAGGATTTGCTATTGAATTAGATAAGGTATAAGAAAAGAGAAAATGAAAACTGAAGACTGATAGGTTTTTGGTGTAAACACGTAAGTCAGTTTGTGCCATCGAATGAAATGAAAATATAGAGGAAATGAAATTTGGGATTGAGAATTCAGCTGGTAGAGACTCAGAAGTTATCTGTGCCTCCCCCCAAAAGTTATCTGTGTTATATTTGAAATATACACATTAGATATCCAAATGAAGGTAGCATGGAGGCTGCTAGATGTATGGGACTCAAGCTCAGTTGTGAAGTCAGAACTAGGCAAACCGTATGTGCGTGTTCATCCATGACCTATAAAAATGGCATTGGAAGAGAAAACTGACTGGTGGGGTTGGATTACTGATAATGTCCATTCCTGTGCTCAATGATAACTTAATTTTGAGAAATCAGGCATAGGAGGACGAACAGTTAATGGAAATGGGTTCCTTAAATGAAAGAAAATTCAAAACAAAGAATGTGATCATCTGGGATTAAAGAATTATACTCCATATGATAGAATAAGGACTTTTTATACAGAAGTTGTGACTTTGGTAATATTTTGAAGGCAGACAAACCTGCTCATTCTACCTGTGGCAGACCAAACATACACATCCTTCTTACATACAATACTTTTCAAACATCTTTAGTTTTCACGAGAAAAGCTACAAGAGCACGTATCTCTTTTTAATGGTAGTGGGCAACGGCATTTTATGCAGTACCAATGTTGTTGGTATTCAGAGAAATATCACTGGAGTACATCAAATGATATGTGTTGGTCTCTAAGCCTATAGCAATGCTATGTGATATGCATTTATTTTTAATTCTTTAGATACTTGTTCAGTATCAGGTTCACAATTCTTCACCTAGAAATGAATGGTTGTACTTACCACTTATACATACCAAAAACACATACCAAAAGTTGAAATCAAAGAACAATTCAGTAACTTCAAGAAAGAATGCTTGTTCTAACTAATGCAGTAACAATGCTTAAGAAGGTAAAGTATGGATGGAGATTTGTGTTCCGTAAGCCTACACATTAAGTAATAGAAACAGAAATAGCATTATACTTTGGTTAGAAGGGAAGATAATAGACGTCCTCTTTTAAATTTGATTTGACTCCACTAATGTCAGACTATACAAACAAGGGAGTTTGTTCTTATAAGATATGTTGGGATATATAAGTGACTCTGGGACTCCAAAGAGTAGTAGGAAATTATAAAAGTGATAAAGAAGAACGTTATCTGAAAAGAAAGCAGGATAGTGACTCCCCATGTTTCTAAAATTTGCTCTGTTGTTGCCCATGTCAGTGCACAAACTCCTACAGATATATTCTCCTGTATGTATAAAGGCAAATTAACTCTTTCCTCCCTGCCATTCTGCCTGTTTTGTACCTCCTTCTCTTCCATCTTGACCCCCTTTCCACCTTTCTAGCCTTTCTGCCTTCCACCTTCTGTCCATTTAATTATTTATAATGTACCAAGTATTGACAGGACAAATAGCTAGTATGTAGAGTGGACATTGTTAAGCTCAGATATTTATGAAAATTGTACTTGATTTAGGATTGAGGCTTGTCTTCTTCCAGCCATGGGTCACGTTGGACAGGGCGCTTGTAGGGGTTGGGGAAAAAAGTGGTATGTTTAGCTGTTAGCTTCTCTGCTAAAGTTTGTTCACCTTTCTCATTGGCTCCCATGGACAAGTCCTGAGATCATCTTCCCTAGGCCTCCCTTGCGCAGAACTGCTCCAGCAAACATGGAACCTTTGCCACAGAAGCATAGACAGACCAGCAGCAGCCCAGGCTGTGAGGCAGACTACTCCATGCCCATCTGTGATTCATGTATAAATCAGACAACTTTTATGTGTACATTGTGTTTCCAAGGACCTATACTTGTGTATTTTATTTGTATTGTTTTATTACTTTTAATGTGTTATAGCATGGTAGAAGTAAACTTGGTTGCTGTTTTTTTTTTTTTTTTTTTTTTTTTTTTGCAATATCAACTAGTCAGTAGACACTTTTATCTTTTCCTTTCCCATTGACACTGCTTTAGAAACATTTGTTTTAAATAGCACAATAAGCCCAACCATCAAATTCATAAATTCACTTGTTTTTTAATCTCTATAATTTTACCCAAAACTGAGTGAGCAAGGAACAGGATTCAGTTTTCAGATGTACTATTCATTAATCTTTTTGATGATAAAAAGTACAAATCAGCTGTATTATGTGTAGGAGGTAAATAGATGTAGGTTCAGGAAATAAGATGGAAATAAGAAAAAACTGATACTGAGAATCTGATGTATGTACTTGTTTACACGTATTATCATTTTTAGTTGTCAAAACTGTCCCAAGAAGTAGGAAAACCCTCTTTCTACAGAGAAGAAAAGAAATATTTATAAATGAGGCATAAAACATTCAGATATTTAAGTGCTTTTTTCTTTAGGCAGAAGCGTGGACAGGCTTATTTTTGGTTAACTGATCACATTATAATTCTTTTCATGGCAAGCAACTATCTATTCTTGACACTATAGAGGGAAGTTATAATCCTTTGTGTACTTGTCTTTTCCTTTTCATCTTTTAATTTAATTTTTTAATCAAACCTTTAACTTGGAAAGGAGAATAGTTGCCTTCCTCTTGAAATAAATAACAGATCTGGAGTTCTAGCCACCTGATGTTCTTTGAAATGTCAATTTCAAGGGAGAAAATTAGTGTTGGAGAGCCCAGGACTAAATTTCAACTGTGCCTTTCTAAATTGTGCATGCAAATGGGCAATTAGACCTGCGATGGGTAATTGCATGCCTAAGTGAACCTTCCACAAGTAGCTTAGATGCCGATTTTGAAGGTTGAATCTGTCGAAGTGCTTATAAATTCGCTCTGCTGCTGAGACAGCCTGTGGAAACTCATCTTTAACTCCGGTAAGGGAACATGTCTCTACTCACAACAATTCTCCAAAACACAAGAATCATCCGAGGCAGTAAAATGGTTCATGTGAGGAGCAGAAAATAATAGAATTTATGTTTCATGTGTGATGCAAAGCATTTAATCACTTAAAAAATTAAGTCCATATATATTAAAACACATGTAAAACCCAGATAATTAAAAAGCCATTTATCCATCCAAAAATAGAACCTTTTTACTTATCTATTACTATTTTTCCTTATTTTCCTGTCTTGTTAGTATATTCATGAAAAGTTGTTAAAGATGCACGCTTTTTAGAGTTTTAAAGTTTTTTACAGTGAATAGCCTCCTATAAGCACTTCTGTGCTTTTCCATCATTATATAGAATTGACATCCAAATACTTTATGCTTAAGCTATTTTTAATTCACGCAATTTAAAATACATCATTATGAAAATGCAGTCATAAACATGAATGCTTCCTTAATTTTGCTTGATTCACTAATTGTTTCTTGAAATCACTTCCCTTTCATGAAATTCTGAATAATATTCTTTTACAATTTTGTGACGTAGGTAAAAATAAAACACTTATTGTTCTGATTCATCTTTTAGGTGCGGTCCACACATTTTAAGGCCAGTCTTTTTTCTCAGCTCAGAGTAGCTATGAGTGGTCTCCCACCTCCTTCAAAGTCCTTTCTCTCTCTTTCAGCAAACAACATTTATTAACTCCCTGTGGAGTTACGTGGCTGTGGAATTCACAGTAAAGCACTAATCTTACTGTTCTTACATCCTTTCTCTCGTATTCTGCCAATAAAGCAGTTTGATATCAAATAAACTAAAAATATCATGCGATTATGCATATTTTAATGTATTCATATTTGTTTAGATCCAAAATCAGTAATATGATTCACTTGGAGACTTGGAATGAGGACTACTTGGTGATACACACACACACACACACACACACACACACACACACACACATATATATATATATATATATATATATATATATATATATACTCATTCTCAATAAGGATATTTATATTTTACTTCCAATAAGGAACATGATTCAATATTCTCAGTAACCAAGCCTCAGTAATTAATAACTAGGATAATATCAGTGGTAGAATTGTAATATCAATTTAATTTCACAAAGAACTGTGGTCACTAGCTAGGTGATAGAAATATCAATAGAGACATCTCTGAATACAAAGAGCTTATCAAAGTATAGATGCAAATAGTCATTATCCCATCATTTTAGAACTGAGTAATATATTCATGTGAGAAATATTTAATTTGAGTAAAAATCACTACCATATTGATAAAAATATGATTTAAAGCAATTAAGTATTTGAAACTACATTATTGACATGGAAAATAAATGAAGATTGGGTGATGCAGCAATTGGGAGCAAAGAAGTAGCCTATTGTGACCCCTTTTTATAAAGCAGCACAAAAAAAAAAAAAAACCTCATCAGTTTTCAAATGTTAAATGAGAATGACTGTTACAAAATATGATGAACACATTCATACCTATCAGCTTTCTTTAAGCCATAGGTAAACCAGGTGCCTGTGAAGCTCTATTGTTAATGAAATAATTTACTTCATGGATGAAAAATTAATGAGTTTTAGTTACTCTTTGTATTATTATTTAAAATACATTGTAAATATTTTGCCAGGTTGTTACATTGCTTTTTTGTCCTGCTTTGATTTTTAACCTTTCCAGATTTTTAAGTTCATCCTTTGAATACCTAATTTGACTTATAGAACATATTTATATTTACAAACATCTGCTACTGATTTTAAACAGTTACATTTGGAAATTGAACCTTGGGAAGTTTACCTAAGTTTCAGTTCATCTATCCAGTTATCTTTTGTTGATTATTTTTATTATTTCTTCATACTCACTTTCAAGGAATATTTGCTATGCAGAAGAACATGTTACTGAAGCATGTGAAGTCACTCGACACTTATCCCATCCATCCCTCCTTCTAAAATGTCACTCTCTAGGCTATCATAGAATTGCTCACTTTCTTTACTGGTACCAGCTTTTCCCATGTCTCATGACTTTTACCTATTGTATTTTCTGCCTTCTTTAGGTGTCATTTATTCCCTTTTGATTATTCCTCATAAATACCAACCTTAAAATCATTCTTTCAATTGATTTTTCCTCCTGTGAACCTCCATACTACTGTTCCTTCTATATTGTAACATTTAATTCTTTGAACTTTTTATCTTTTTTATTTAGAGAAATAAATCAAAACAGAAAAAATGTAAAAATGACGCATAATTTAAAATAAATAACAGTAAGAAATGACTAGTCAAAAAAAGTAAGAAATCACTAGTTGATAAGTTACATATTGTTACCTCAGAAGAGATTGTTCAAGTTACAAAATCAAAGCATAAAAATGGACAATCAAACAATGACAGTACAAACTGTTCTATTTGATGAACTAACAAAAACTTAGTAGTATGGTTATCTACCTTGTACAGTTGAACCTACATACAGTTATATCCTTTAGAGCATTTTATTTCCCTTTCATTATTATAATATCTATTATGTACTTTGGATCTATTACTCTTTCAGTTATTATTATTTTTATACTAGAGAGACAATATATAAATGTGAGTCTGCTATATTTCACTTATTAGGGTAGTCTCAAGTTGATTCCATGTAGCTATTAAACTCTTGAGATCATCATTTTTATAGCTGAATAATATTCAATTGTATAAAAATGCCACATCTTTTTCATCCATTCTATAGTTGATTGACATTTGGATTGGTTTGAAGATTTTGCTGTTACAAATCATGCTGATATAAATGTGAGTGTACATATGTTGCTGAGACATGACCTTTTTATTTTTTCTGGGAAAATATCAGGGAGATTTGGAGACCTGCTGAGCTCCCAATAGGTGGGCTGGCCCACACTACCAGCCTAGCCCAGCCTGTTTAGCTGCCGCGCCTGGCCACAGGTCTGCAGAGGAGGAGCTGGGCAGATCTGGGGTGCCCTCACTGGCCTCTCTGCGTGTCTGGAGGACTCTGGATTTCTGCGCCCAGACTGCTGGAGTTCCCTCAGGCTTCCAGATGCAGTGAAGGAGAGAGGTGGGTTTAAGGCTTCCACATCAGCCTCCCCATTCCCGGCTTCATTTGGAGACCTGCTGAGCTCCCAATAGGTGGGCTGGCCCACACTACCAGCCTAGCCCAGCCTGTTTAGCTGCCGCGCCTGGCCACAGGTCTGCAGAGGAGGAGCTGGGCAGATCTGGGGTGCCCTCACTGGCCTCTCTGCATGTCTGGAGGACTCTGGATTTCTGCGCCCAGACTGCTGGAGTTCCCTCAGGCTTCCAGATGCAGTGAAGGAGAGAGGTGGGTTTAAGGCTTCCACATCAGCCTCCCCATTCCCGGCTTCATTTGGAGACCTGCTGAGCTCCCAATAGGTGGGCTGGCCCACACTACCAGCCTAGCCCAGCCTGTTTAGCTGCCGTGCCTGGCCACAGGTCTGCAGAGGAGGAGCTGGGCAGATCTGGGGTGCCCTCACTGGCCTCTCTGCATGTCTGGAGGACTCTGGATTTCTGCGCCCAGACTGCTGGAGTTCCCTCAGGCTTCCAGGTGCAGTGAAGGCGAGAGGTGGGTTTGAGGCTTCCACATTAGCCTCCCCATTCCAGGCTTCATTTGGAGACCTGCTGAGCTCCCGATAGGTGGGCTGGCCCACACAACCAGCCTAGCCCAGTCTGTTTAGCAGCCACGCCTGGCCATAGGTCTGCAGAGGAGGAGCTGGGCAGATCTGGGGTGCCCTCACTGGCCTCTCTGCGTGTCTGGAGGACTCTGGATTTCTGTGCCCAGACTGCTGGAGTTCCCTCAGGCTTCCAGGTGCAGTGAAGGAGAGAGGTGGGTTTAAGGCTTCCACATCAGCCTCCCCATTCCCGGCTTCATTTGGAGACCTGCTGAGCTCCCGATAGGTGGGCTGGCCCACACTACCAGCCTAGCCCAGCCTGTTTAGCTGCCGCGCCTGGCCATTGGTCTGCAGAGGAGGAGCTGGGCAGATTTGGGGTGCCTGCATCGGCCTCTCCATGTGTCTGGAGGACTCTGGATATCTCTGCAACCAGGGAGGGTCCACAGGTTCCTGAAGCACTGCGGCCTGTGGTGAGTACCCTAACCTGGCTGCGATTGAAGAACTGTGGAGCTTCCAAGGGGCAGGTGGGCGCACAGTGTCCCTGAGGCCCAGCTTGTCTGGAACTGCAGAGTTCTGAGCAGGCAGAGGAGGGCCACTGGTTCTGTAGGCCTAATGGCTTGGAGTAGCGCGGTGCCAGAGTCCCAGTAGCTCCAAACATAGGAGGGGATTTTCAACAGATTCTGAGGAAGCTTTCAAGTAACACTTGAAACACAGAAATATAGGAAAATGACAAAACGAAAGACCAAATTACAACCTCAAACCTCCAGCCCATCTCAAGAAACCCTAGGAGCGATGTATATAGAAGAAAATATATCCCATCCACCTCATATATCGGACACAATAGCCACTGAAATTGACAAGCAACTCCAGGAAGCTTTAAAGAAATTCAAACTCGAAATAATCTCCCAGATAAAAGAAGAAATGATAAAAGAAATGAAAGAGATTCTAAATATATCTAAAGAAAACACAGATAAAAAATTGGAGGAACTAAACAAAAAGATAGAATCCCTAGACGAGCAATATAAGAAACAAACAGAATACATAATGCAGATGCACAGAGATATACAGGAAATAAAAAACTCCACTGAAAGTTGTAAAAACCGCCTTAAAGAAAGTGAAGATAGAATTTCAGACCTTGAAGACAGGATTGCAGCTAGTGAACAGGAAAGGAAAGATCTTTTGAAAATAACAAGGAACCAGGAAACAACAATTCAACAACTGCAAGACGATGCAAAGAAGAATAACATAAGAATGATAGGGATTAATGAAAGAGAGGGAGACAACATGAAGGATGTCAGGAGGATATTTAGAGAAGTAATAGCTGAAAATTTCCCAAGCATGAGATCAGAAACTGACATCAGGATCAGTGAAGCATATAGAACTCCAAACAGTCATAACCAAAATAAAACTACACCCAGACATATAATAGTCACCATCCCAGAAATCCAACACAAAAATAGATTATTAAAAGCTGTCAGAGAGAAAAGACAAATCACTTATAAAGGAAAACCTATCAGAATCACAGCAGACTTCTCAGCACAAACGATAAAGTCAAGGAGAGCATGGAGTGAAGTATTCCAGATCCTAAAGCAAAATGATTTCCAACCAAGACTGATATATCCTGCAAAACTATCATTCAAAATAGATGGTGCAATACGATACTTCCATGACAAAGAACAGCTGAAGAACTTCATGAACACCAAACCAACCCTGCAAAAAATATTGAAAGACAGTTTAGATACACAAAGGAAAAAACCACTAAGCAAAGCAAATAATTAAACAGAACCGAAAGATAAAGATGCAACAGCAGAGAGATAACATTCCTACAATTAACCAGCATTTAACAGTAATAACCATTAATGTAAATGGTCTCAATGCACCAATCAAAAGAAACAGACTAGCAGAATGGATCAAGAAACAAAATCCAACCATATGCTGTTTACAGGAAACCCATCTAACCCAGAAAGATACTCACAGACTGAAAGTCAAAGGATGGAAAACAATTCTCCATGCAGCAGGAATCCAAAAAAAGGCAGGAGTAGCCATTCTGTTTGCAGACAACGTGAACTTTAAACCAACAATGACCATAAAGGACAAAGAAGGTCACTACATACTCGTAAGGGGAAAACTCCAAGAGGAAGAGATAACTATCTTAAATATATACGCACCAAACTCCAGAGCACCCAGTTATATAAAACAATTATTAACAGAAATGAAAACTCAAATTATCAGTAACACAATTGTAACAGGAGACCTTAATACACCACTGACACCAAGGGACAGATTAACCAGACAGAAAATGAGCAAAGAAATAACAGAACTGAATCACACCTGTGAACAAATGGGTTTGATAGACATATACAGAATGTTCCACCCAACAACATCAGAATACACATTCTTCTCAGCAGTACATGGATCATTTTCTAAAATAGACCATATATTAGCTCACAGAACATATTTAAGCAAATGCAAAAGAGTTGAAATCATCCCTTGCATATTATCGGATCATAGCGCTCTGAAATTAGAAATTAATGACAAAGGATACTGCAAAAATTCCGCAAACACATGGAAACTAAATAACACACTCTTGAGTAATCAGTGGGTCACAGAAGAAATTAAAGAAGAAATTAAACAATACCTAAAAGAAAATGAAAATGCAGATACAACTTACCGGAATCTGTGGGATGCAATGAAAGCCGTTCTGAGAGGAAAATTTATTGCACTGAGTTCCCACATCAGGAAAACAGAACGAATACAAGTAAATAACTTGATGCTACACCTCAAACAGCTAGAAAAAGAAGAGCAAGTCAAGCCCAAAGCCAAAAGAAGAGAGGAAATTATAAGAATCAGAGCAGAAATCAATGCAATAGAGACTAAGAAAACAATCCAAAGAATCAACGAATCAAAGAGTTGGTTCTTTGAAAGAATAAATAAAATCGATAAGCCCCTAGCCAACCTTATTAAAAAAAGGAAAGAAAAAGCTCAAATTCATGCAATAAGAAATGAAAAAGGAGAAATCACTACAGACCCAATAGAAATACAGAGGATCATCAACACCTATTTTGAAAACCTCTACTCTCAAAAGTTTGATAACACAGAAGAAATAGACAGATTCTTAGAAGCATATGAAGTACCAAAGCTAGATCAAGAGGATATAAAACTGTTGAATAACCCAATCTCTGCTAATGAAATTGAGAATGTAATTGGGTCCTTGCCCACCAAGAAGAGCCCAGGCCCAGATGGATTCACTGCAGAATTCTATAAGAAATATAAAGAAGACCTAATGCCGACACTCCTCAAACTATTCAATGAAATTGAAAGGGAAGCAATCCTTCCTAAGTCATTCCTGGAAGCAAATATTACTCTAGTACCAAAACCTGAGAAAGACCCAACTATAAAAGAGAACTATAGACCGATCTCCCTAATGAACACAGATGCAAAAATCCTCAATAAAATATTGGCAAATAGGATCCAGCAAATCATCAAGAAGATTATACACCATGACCAGGTGGGATTCATCCCAGGAATGCAAGGATGGTTCAACATACGCAAATCAATAAATGTAATCCACCATATCAATAAAGCCAAAAATAAGAATCACATGATCATCTCTATAGATGCAGAAAAAGCCTTCGATAAGGTCCAACACTTATTCATGATAAGAACTTTACAGAAAATTGGAATAAATGGTCTTTACCTCAATATAATAAAGGCCATTTATGACAAACCAACAGCCAGCATCATACTAAATGGCCAAAAATTGAAAGCCTTTACTTTAAAATCGGGTACAAGACAAGGATGTCCTTTATCACCACTCCTATTTAATATAGTACTGGAAGTACTAGCCAGAGCAATTAGGCAAGAAAGAGAAATAAAAGGGGTAAAGATAGGAAAAGAAGAAGTTAAATTATCATTGTTTGCAGATGACATGATACTCTACATAGAAGACCCCCTAAACTCCATTGAAATACTCTTAGATACAATAAATAAATTCAGTAATGTGGCTGGATACAAAATCAATACTCAGAAATCAATAGCATTCCTATACACGAACAACAAAATTACAGAGAGGGAAATAAGAGAAACTGGACTATTCACATTAGCAAGCAAAAAAATGAAATATTTAGGAATTACTCTTACGAAAGAAGTGAAAGACTTATACAGTGAAAATTATAATACACTGAAAAAGGAAATTGAAGATGATCTCAGAAAATGGAAAGACATCCCTTGCTCATGGATAGGAAGAACAAACATTGTGAAAATGGCCATTCTCCCAAAACTGTTATACAGATTCAATGCAATCCCAATAGAAATACCATCAACATACCTTATAGATCTAGAGAAATCACTCCTAAATTTCATCTGGAACCAGAAGAGACCTAGAATCGCAAAGGCAATTCTAAGCAGCAAAGACAAAGCAGGAGGCATCACAATCCCTGACTTGAAGTTATACTACAAAGCAACAGTAGTAAAATCAACATGGTATTGGAATCAAAACAGAGCTGAAGATCAGTGGAATAGATTAGAAGATACAACCACAACTACGAACACACTCAACCACCTTATTTTTGATAAAGGAGCCAAGCAGGTTCACTGGAAGAACGACAGTCTCTTTAATAAATGGTGCTGGAAAAACTGGCTCTCCATTTGCCAAAAACTAAAGCTAGACCCATGTCTATCACCATGTACTAAATTAAAATGTAAATGGGTCAAAGATCTGAATATTAAAACAGAAACACTAAATCTATTGGAAGACAAAATAGGTAGAAACCTTGGAGACATAGGAGTAGGTAAAGAATTCATGAACAGGACTCAAACCGCACGGGAAATACTTCCCAGAATCAATAACTGGGACCACTTCTTATTAAAAAGTTTCTGCATGTCAAAAGAAATCTCCAGCATAGTGAAAAGAAAACCCACAAACTGGGAAAAGATTTTAGTGAACTCTCTCTCAGACAAGGGCCTCTTGTCTAAAACATATAAAGAATTAAAGAAACTCAGACCTCCGAAATTCAAAGATCCAATCCAAAAATGGGCATCTGAGATGAATATGCAATTCTCAGATGAAGAAATGCAAATGGCAAATAAATACATGAAAAAATGCTCATCATCATTGGTCATTAGAGAAATGCAAATTAAAACCACACTGAGATACCATCTCACTCCTGAAAGAATGGCCAGGATCAAGAAAACTGACAACAAATGCTGGAGAGGCTGTGGGGAAAAAGGAACTCTCCTGCACTGCTGGTGGGAGTGTAGACTGGTACAGCCTTTGTGGAGATCTGTCTGGAGATTTCTCAAAAAGTTGGGACTGGAAATCCCATTTATTCCAGCTATTCCACTTCTAGGCATATTCCCAGAAGAACTGAAAGCATCATACCACAGTGATATATGTGCACCTATGTTTATAGCAGCACAATTTGTAATCGCCAGATCTTGGAAACAACCCAAGTGCCCATCAACTGAGGAATGGATAAAAAAGTTGTGGTATTTCTATACAATGGAGTATTATTCAGCTATAAAGAAGGATCACATTGAGATATTTATCAATAAATGGGCACAGCTTGAGACCATACTCATAAGTGAAATAAATCAATCTCGCATGTGTGAATACCGAATAGTTTCCCTAACGTAAGTAATGATTCAAATATATAAAAATATGTGGTAATCATGATTCCCCATTAGGTGGCCTTGAAGCCTTATAAAGTTTTCACTCATTAATTAGAAAGGCTTTATTCTGGGCTTCTTGATATGAAAATATTTGAAGCTAGAGTATATGAAGTTTTACCCAAATATTTCAAGGAAAAAGACACTATGGTAACTACTATTAAGTCAGGTTATAAGGTGGTGAAGTACTAGGTTATTGAAACAGTCATGCTGTGACCTCTATTGTTATATTGTTATGTCCTGTTTTATCTCAATCTCCCCCTTATTGTTTCAAAAAAAAATTATTTAGTCATTTCTTATGTTTGTCTTAATTAAAGAAAAAATTCAAAAAAATTAGGATATATAAATAGTAACTCTTTTCGATTTCCTATTAACTTGTTTTGAAGTCCTGTAGTACTCCCACTATCTTGTTTTGACTGATTAGACTCTGTTCCATTCTATATGATAGTATCAAGTTTGAAGACATAGGCAACTACTTTGAAGACAATAAGATTCACTAAGATACCCATTCTGGTTTGACTATTGTCTTCTTTGGAAGTCCTGTAATGTTTACAACGCCTAAGTTTTATTGGTCTTGTTCTCTACTGTTTTGTCCAACTTTATAATATCTAATAAGAGAGACAATTCTTTTTAAGGAAACAAGGGACAACGTTGATAACCATTGTTGATAAACTTGTACTCTGTTCTACACCATGTGCTACGTCTATCCTTGGTATTGACTGACAGCTTTGTTTTGCCATATTTGACTGTATTCTTCCCCCCCCCCAAAAGAAAGTAATAAGCACTAAGGAGTAATAAAATCCAAGATGTGTAAATTTTGTTGTAAAAAAGAGAGGGAAAAAAAAAAAAAAGAAAAGGAGCTCTAACGGATATAACAGCAAGTGTGTTTGGGGGTGTTAAATAGCTGACTTTATCAATGTTTTTGGAACATTGAACACAGCTGTTTGCAGTCTCCCTGTTTGAATGTCCACCTTGTGTTCTTTGATACTGTGATTTGAGGAACTATTTTCAAGAAAATAGTGTGTAATCTACTAGCAGGTAATTTCTTACTGTTATGGTTTTTTGTTTTGTTTTGTTTTGTTTTGTTTTGTAGTTCTGTATTGCGTGTACCCTTACGCCGCTTTGGTTTGTTTTGTGTTTTTCTCTTTTTCCTCTTAAATAAAAAAAGAAAAAAAGAAAAAAAGAAAATATCAGGGAGAGGAATAGCTGGATCTTTTTGAGATGGGATCTCACTATGCAATTCAGGTTAGTCTTGAGCTCACTGTGTAGCCCAGGCTGGTTTTGAACTTGCAACCACATTCCTGCCTCAGCCTCCTGAGTGTTAGGATTACAGGAGTCCACCACCACAGCTGGTTTATCACTTTGCATTAATCACTACTAGATTCACAATTCTCTATAACAAGGATAGCACCTCTCTTGATACATGTAATAATTTTTCTAAATGTACATTACATTCTTTTGTGTATATAGACTTTATAGTACTTTTGTACTCTTTGTTTGTTGGCCATTTTTTAAAATCTGCAAAATCACCAACAAAAAGTTCCCAGTGTAAAAATCACGCTACAAAATAGACCAAAAGAAGTAAAGCTGTTTCCAGTATTAGTGCTGGTACATGAAGGAAGAGGGTTAATTTTGCTTTCTTCTCTTTCACGTGGGAACATGAGCATCAGATAACATTTTTTTTGCCATTCTATATGTGTGCCCATTTGGGAATGAGTAGGTACATGCTATGAGTTTTTATTTTAAAGTAAGAATACATTTTAATAATTGGCAAATTTTTTGTGTGAATATAAAAATTAATAACAATAATTGGCAAATTTGCAAACATGTGTCCATACATATTGAGTATTAACTATACTAGTTGCTAGTGAAAAAAAAAAATCATGTTCTCTAGTGTCAAAGCTCTTACACTTGAATTAAAAGTAGGAAACTAAACAACTACAGAGCAAGGCAAAAGCAACGTAAAGATGCATGGAGGAGTGGTAAAGGAGTTTGGAATAAGTGATCGCAGCTGTAACCATGTGAAGCTTCATGGTAGAAGTGCTCTGTAAACACATTTAGAAATACAAGTAAGATTTTATCGAGATAGAGATATAGCCTTAGAAAATGACTGTCTCTTTCATAATACTTTTGAAGTGCATTTATTAAATCTTGTTCTCAAAAAAGCTGCTATAGAGGATGTGGCCTTTGGAGTGTTTTAGTTACTTTTCTAATTGCTGAGACAAAATACCTCACACTCAAAAATAAAGGGGAAATGTTTATTTATCTCACAGTTTGTGGAGGTTTCAGTCTGTAGTTGGCTGGCTCCAAGGCAAAGTGACATGGCAGAGCAGAAAATGCTTATGGTGGCAAAAGACAGAAAAAGCAGCAAGAGAGAGAGAGAGACAGAGAGGCAGAGCGAGAGAGACAGAGAGACAGAGAGAGACAATGAGACAGAGAGACAGAGAGACAGAGAGAGAGAGATTTCAGTCCCTTATATTGCAGGCTACCCGCCCTAGGGCAAGTACAGCACTGAAACCCTTAATCTCAGCATTAGAGCATGAATCAATTACAAACTCTAGATTCAACTGCCTCTGAAAAGCCTTTCCCAGATGAATGCATGAAGCTTTTCAGGATATCCAGACACAAACTATAGCAAGGAGTGATTAGGTCATAAAGACAGTGCTCCCATGAATGGGATAGATGCCTTTATCAAAGAGATTCTAGATGGATACCTATTCCTCCCACCATGTGAAGAAGCAATGGAGACACTATGGATTAGGAGGCAGTCTTCACCAAGCAATGGGCTTTCTAACATATTGATTTTTGGCTTTACAGTTTCTAAAACCGTGAGAGATTAATTTCCATGGTTTATAAAACACCCAGTTTGTTCTCTATCAATTCCAATGGACAAGGCATTTAGAAAGGCCAGTTTGAAAATGACTAGAACAGGGCATCAGGAGGAGCCTGCACCAACAGTAACACTTGTAAAAATATTCTAGAAATGAAAACATGCTACAAGCAAGGGAAATGAGGTTACACAGTAAGTAAAAATAACTCCAGAATAATAATAAGAAACAGCACCAAAAATGTTACCCACAGTTTGTACTACTTTTCTATTGTTGCATATCAAATTACCACTATATAAGCAACTACAAACAATCTATAATACTGTCTTCTAGTCTCTATAGTCAAGAATTCAGGCAATGACTAAAACTCCACCCAAAGTCTCAACAGGCTGTAATAAACATGTCTTCTGAGTTCCTTTCTGGAACTCAAAAGATTATCCTTGAAAGGCTGGGGATATGACTCAGTGGTAGTGTCCTTGCCTTGCATACATAGGCCATGTGTTAGATCCCCAGCACAACACAACACAACAAAACAACTCTTCTCCAAGAATGTGAAATATTAGCAGACTTTATATCCTTCAGTATTAGGGGTGAGATACCCATTTTCCTGCTTCCTGTCAATCTAACCTAAGACAACTCCTAGCTCTAGAATCTGGATCTACATTACTCTCAGAGGATACCTTCCCACTTTTTCAAGGCCAACAAGAATATCTCTTGCTTCTGATCTCTCCCTGCAAGCAAGGCTTAAGGATCAAGGGAAGGAAATTACCGGCTCAGGGACAGGAATACCTTGATGTCATTTTAAAATACTGCCTCCAGCAAGAGTATGTGAGTACTTAAATGTGATATAATTCTCCCAACTGAGAACTTCCATTAGTCCAAATCTAATCTCTTACCTTGGATTTGAAACCACTTACATCTCTGATTTCATTCAATGCTTTTGTCTCCCTCTGCTTCAGCTGCACTGACCTCCTTCTGTATTTTGAACATGCTAAGCTCATTCTTCCTGGTGGTTCTACACTTGTTCCCTCTGAGTCGCTGGCTTCTTTATCAGTTCAGACCACAGAGTAAATGTTCTCCAGTGAGACTGTTCCTTGATAACCCAATTTAATACAGTCAACTGGTCACTTTATATCAAAACACCTTATTTTAATGTTTATCACCATCTAATATATGTCTTATTTGTTTATTTGCTGTCACCTGCCATCTTGGTGCTCAAAGTCAGGTACCTTATCTCCACTAATTACCAGGGTGTCTTCTTTAATTAGAACAGTGCCCAAATTATAGCAGATGCCTTACAATTACTTGTTAATAAATAAAATCCTGAGTGATTGGGATGTAATGGAGACTACATGTCAGTGTTTAACCTAGCACATCACAGAAAAAATTAGGAAAGGTTTGGAATCCAACTGATAAAGAGCAGCACAGAGAGGCAACTTGGTGTAAACCAAAAAGCACCAGCTATGCCTTTGAGACGCTGTGGTTTTAATCTTCACTCCACTGTAACCTGTGGTTTAACTTGGGACAAGGACAAGGGATATCTTTCAGAATTTGAGTAACAAAGAAAAAGTATGATTGCTTCATTAAACCAAATCTTATACATTCTTATCCTAATTTATGGATAAAGAAACTGAGGCTTGGTTATATTAAGTAATACATGATTTGCATGCTATGGACATGGCATTTAAAATCACTTGTGAAGGAGCCTTCATCTCTGGCATTCAGAGAAATTCCTGAAATTCCCCATTCTCTTCTACACTTTTCTGTAGCAGAGTCTTTTCCCTAATCAGACATCTAGCATTTTATTAAGCTATGCTTTTTGCACTTATAGAAAGAAAGAGAGAAGAATGAACTTAAGAGGAAATTCAAAATATAACAATTTTTTGTCTTTATTTTTCTTTATATTTAAGAAAAATAAATATGAAACCAGAAGCAATAAGAAGTAATATTTTCAGAATTGTCTTTTCCATTATCCTTGAGATTCTGTACTCTATAAAAATGGCCTAGTCTGTCTTTATCTAAAGCATTTTATTTCTTTCAATCTCCTACTGTTTTGTGTGTTAAATTAGTTCTAAATGATTTGTGAGGTTGATATTTAAACAACACTTACACTGCTTAATCACACAGTTCACTCTTTTGAAATATCACCTTTTTTTCCACTTTCAATATCTTTATTTAGATGTTAAATTATGCTAGCACTGCGAATGTTATGTCAGCAGCAAACAGCTATTATGTCACATATTATCTGTTTTACTGTGATTCAGTGAAAATCTGCCTCTCATTTATTTTACTTGCATTTTTTCTCATTCTCTTGGTTGTTCTTTTTATGGTCTGGAAAACAGTTTGATTATTTCAAAATTTCAAAAGCAAAGCTATTTCTTAGATGCATAAGAGCCACTGTGACATTGCTTAGTAACGTCCTCCTTGAATCAGAGATTTCTTTTTATTTTCTTAAGTGAATGATATTCTGTTGGAGAATATGGGAGACAGACACTTTTCTCTTCATGATCTTTTGAAGAAGACACATGCCTTTGTGATGGCTTTACAGGACCACAAATTCCCTTCCTAATGATAATGATAATACTAACACAATAATAATAGCTACCTAAGAGTACTTCTACTGTTCTCAGAGAAAATTACATTCAGAGAGGTCACCTGACAGCACTACAATGCTGAATAAAGGCTTTGGCAAAATTCTATATTTGGACTAAAAATGTTTGAGTTTTAACAACTGTTGTTTACATGTTTTGTTCTGCCCTATCTTAACTATACTGCATTATCTGACACTGTCTTCGTTTTTCTCATTTAAGAAAGACGTGTTAGGTATGTTGAGGCAAGCTTGAGGAATACAATAATGCGAAAAAAATCTATGTAAGGTGTTCAAAGATTATTAGGACTGGGAAGGTAGGCACACATATAACACAGATTAGATCAGAAAGCTACAATTTCATTTGGACACCTTCAAAAGTTGTTTCCAGTGTCCACCCAGGTTTCAGACCATGTGTGAAGTAAAATGTGCTGGCCACAAGAAAAGGATAAAGTTATTGAATTCTTGTGTGCTAAGCATGGTGCGTCCGTACTTACATTAATTAAGGTAACGCAGGTTAAATATATTCCCTTCACCCAGTTTCTACCAGGGGAAAAAGTAACCCTTGATTGGAAAGTTCTCCTGTAAGCTAGTGTTCAATGGCCTCTATTCCTAAAATCTTATTACACCTTCTGTCATCTTGTGAATTTGTGATCCCCAAGATTTCACTACAAGTGGAACATATTTTAGCCAGCAGAAGTGAGAGAAGAACAAGGAAGCTAACAGCAGAGGTATTTTCACAGACCTGCCTGGAAAACTTTCTCACATCTCAGTAGCTAAAACTTACTATCTTGGAAATCTGTAATGCCAAGAGAACCCAGAAAATATAGTATGTGAAGGAGTCCAGGTATTTTTACAACAAAATGCCAGGACACTACATGATCATCACCAGTGAAATCACCCTCTGCACAAGAAAGCCTTAAAAATAACACTTGTTAATTGTGTGATAACTGAACATATATTAGGCTACATCAGATGGAAAATCACTTTCTTCTATGAAACTTAGTGTTAAAAAATCTAGGGTCTGTGTGTGGGAAGGGGATAACAACCAGGGGAGGTTTTTTATCTAGCATTTTTTTAAAAAAATGTTTTTCTTAGGTAAATTGTTTGGGTAATGGAAATCAATATGCTCATTTTAGTGATGAGGCTTAGAGAATTTAAGAAATTTACTGAAGATCACAGAGACAGTGATCAATAATGCCTGGTTTGAAATTTTCCCATGCAAAATAACTTTTCTATTACACTAAGCAGAGTATAAGATGATCTAAAGAAAATAAATTTGTAAAAAAAAGCAGTTTTGCGGTCCTGAGCTACAGAGGTCCTCTGCTATAAGAAATTAAATCATTGATTTACCTTAACCTCATAAATGCTCAAATCTTGCATTGAAGATTAACAAGAATGTAAACAAAAAATTCTTATTAAATTTCAGCTATACATAGGCTATTCTGAAAGACTCAGCCTAGAATGATAACCTCAAATGTTTGAGGTTACTTCCAAGAAATCTTCGTATCATTGGCACTTACTGCTTTCAATGAGCTTTCACCATATTGGCTGTATCTTCATTTGAAAGGTAAATAGATTAAGAAGTCCAACCTGAGGTGTATTTATAAATGCTAATCATTAAGGGAAAGAGAATAGTAACCTGAATATTCAAAACTGTTTATGTGTCTTTATGTGTTTAATGACTTGTAGACCACCCAAGGCAGAATTAGAGCTATCATTAACAGTTTCAAAATAATAATAGCTTTCAAAAGTGAGTATTTAGAGAAGCATACATAGAAATAAACCATGTATCAGAAATTTGTTGTAAGTAAGAAAGAAAAAAAAAAAAACTTACCTCATAAAGAGATAATTACAGGCTGACTATTTTGATTTTCTGTTTGATGACATACAGACCTAGTGTAGTATTTGATTTGACTGTGCTTATTTTGCACATTTATAAACTGACCAAAACATTACATTTGGATACATAAACCAGCCTGTCTGAGACTGAGCTGCACGGCTGGCCCCCAGGTCCATTTCCTAGGCACCACCCATGGGGCACCATCTGACTCCTTTGAGCTTTTCTGCCACCTAAGGTGCCATTTGCAGGGACCTAGTCCTGCTATTAGTTGGTTCTGCTGATCCAGTGGCGAAGGAAGGTGAATGACAAAACACACTGAATTAATTTAGCATACGTACAGCCAGGAGACTCTTGCCTTTGGGACAGAGGAGCCCTGAGCCTCTGACTCATCTTCCTTTTATTCACCCAGACATGGCTACAAGCAATTAGAATAATGTAAATTTCACCTGCCTCATTTTGTCTATTAACACATGATCAGATAGACAATTTACTCTTAGCTTTGTAGCTCTCCATAGAACCTGCAACAGGCTCTTATCCCTGTGTGATGCCTTGCTCTGTTGCGCTCCCACAGGAGACCATTCAGATCTTAATCTTCTTTAACTGGTCTCCCACACTAGCCCAGTTCCCTTGGTTGAGAAGATCCTTTCCTTTCGTAGGGCAACTGCAATCCTCAGATAAGATTGTTTTATCCTCTTGTTGATGTTTCCTGAGACTCAGGTACAAAAAAAGGGATAAAAGCATAAATACCTTCAGTGTCCAGAATGTATTTCTACCAACACCACCCTATGC
Organism: Cavia porcellus; assembly: GCF_034190915.1. Classification (NCBI taxonomy): domain Eukaryota; kingdom Metazoa; phylum Chordata; class Mammalia; order Rodentia; family Caviidae; genus Cavia; species Cavia porcellus. The sequence continues at coordinate 52,797,777 of NW_026947492.1, forward strand.
ACATCTCTCCTGGGTTTCTTTTGAAGAACTATACTGAGAAACATACTTCCTTTCAAACAACAAGATCATCATTTTCCTTCGAAACAATCCCTTGCCAAGTGTTCCATGTACATATATTTCTTTCTGTCTACTTTTTGTTCCATGAAGGCATCTTTGTAGGCTAGCACTTAGATGTCCTAATCTAAATCACTCAAATATGGAAATTAGTGGAAATCAATCCTAAATGTTAGTGCTGTGCAATGGTTTAGTTTCTCATATTACTGTTTTTTGTTTTACTGAAAGTTCATAGGTTTTCAGTTTTCTGGAGACGTCATTGTAAAGGTTGTTTCTTAGACATCACTTAGAACTGAGTTGTTAGTGGTTGTTATGTAACTTAGTGAACAAATGAATGAATGAGCAAACAAATAAATAAAAAAGTTAGGTTTATCAAGAAAAAAAAAATCCTGGAATATCTGACCTTAGCCAGGGATAACACTGAGGAGAGGGCCAATTCTGTGTGCAATCACTGAGAAAATTACTGCAATTTTCCAATAGGCTTAGAAACACTAGCTTATTCCTGAGCAGAATAATAATATAAATGCCTACATCTTCCAAAACGAAAAACACCACTACAGTTGCTATTGTAAACACACTGCTTATCTCAAAATACTCCTGTTGATTACTTCACATTGTGAATAATCATTGCATAACAATGCTCTTAAACAGCAAGAGAATGAGTATGAAAAATGAATGTTTCATAGATGATAAACATACATGCAGGCAACACTTAATATTTTAATTAAAAAACTTTTCCTTTGAATTCAAACCTTTAGAAGATTGTGCGCAGATACTCTTATCACTGAAAATACAAGACAAAACAATCACCAAGTAGCACTGCTATTTCAGCATTGGACGACAAAAAGAGCAAAAGTAATGAGCGATTCTGTCTCACTATAGAAGAACTTGGCCCATTTTAAAAACTAATAAAAGACAAAGGCAGTTCAAAGCAGATAAATGGAGCCTAATGATGGTTTTGTTGAGCTTTTGTGTCTCATCTCTTTGTGAGCAGTAAAATAGGAGGAATTAAAAAAAGAGAGAGAAAAACAGTCAAAGACTTATCTGTATGTGTCACTAATGAGTGATGGGAACGGGAAAGACAAAGGATGGATTTCAGCGAATTTGATGAGCCTTTATCGCATATGTCTGCATGAATTACAAAATATGAGATGTGACAAAGAGTGGGAGTGGAGAGAGAAGGAGAAGATAAGCTTGATATGTGAAGAATAATGCATTAAACTGTTCATGAGGGGGATGTGTATTGCAAAGGCGATGACTATCATGTGGGCATTACATATTCAGGCAGTTGACTACTTTATGTAGTCATTATGTTCCGGTACCATTTGTGCACAGCTGTGTGTACATAAAGCCTGTGAACTTCTAAAGGGAACATCGGGCATGGCTCTATAAGAAACTGCTGAGCTATTAATTTAAGAAGAGTAAGTCCCAGATCATTAGCATGGTTTGCCATTTCAGTTGGTTTGAATGATTGACTGGTTTGGATGATTCAGTTGCTTGATTGGATGGAGGCATCAGTCAGATTGGTTAATTTTTCTTTTCAGTCTGACTGAATTTGAAGCTCAAGTGACAGTTCATTTCAGTCAAACTCTCTATGCATGCTCATATAACCAATTAAAAGTTATATTTCTATCTATGAAAACATATGCTTTGGATGGAATATTGACACTGTATGTTCGTCTGTCATTTCACATTTGGGGTCATATTTTCTTTTTTTTTTTTTTTTTTTTTGTCTTTTTCCTTTTCATCGGTACCAGGGATCGAACTCACGACTACCTGCTTGCAAGGCAGGTGCTTATGCCGTTGAGCTAAATCCCCAGCCCCTGGGGTCATATTTTCTTTAACCGTTCATTGATTAAAACACTTATAGCATACACATTTCTAGAAGTGGAAAGGACAATATGCATGTAAGTACAAAACACAATGCTGCGACATGGCATAAGATTGTGGAGTAATGACAAATTGGTATACATAATAATGGATTAAAATTTGACATTATGGGGTGTAAAGTGGAGTATTTTGGTTTTGAACATTGGACAAAGAAAGAAAATCTCGGGTAATGCCAAAAAGAAATTTTAAAAGAATGCATTAACTATAGAGATTAAAGATGGTTGCTCAGACAAGAAGACTAGGATGCTCAGTTTTTATAACTTACCTTACCAGTTTGCAACGGCTGCTGTAACAATTGCCACATAATAATTACAGACAATAAATGAAATACATCAAACTCACATGTGTAAATACCATAGTGTCTCTCTAGTGTAACAAATGGTAAAAGTACATAAGATACAAAAAACTCAATAAGCACAGTGAAAGGATAAGGAGCTGCTTAAAGGGGAAAAATAATATTTCAGGGAAAATTAGGAAAAAGAAAAATAAAGGGAAAAGAAAAAAATCTAAAATTATATAAACTCCCTTAGAATAGCTAAGATGACTTGTGCTACAGATTCTATAATTTCTTGGAACAAAAAGTTAACATTCATAGGATTGAAACAATTGTGCATATTGTATGGTGAACTGAAGAACTCTTGAGGATGATTGGATAAGAAAACTAGGACGCTCAGTTTTTAAAACTAACGACCAGTTTGCACTTGCTGGTAATGATAGGATCATTACGTAGAATAACAACCCTACTTATGCTCATACCCACCTTGTTTTCAAAGTGTTTTGGACTCGTTGCTATTGTTATTTATTTGTCTTTTTTGTTTCACATTTTTCTAGGAATTTGTTTTGTTTTGTTTTTCTCTCTAATACAGAAAGAATAGGTAACATGTAGAGATTCATGCATGGGTAGAACTTCTGCTAAACAGTTTATGAGAATTATATAATGCATGATGAAATGAACAGCTATTTTGAAGAAAAAGAGACATTATGGTATCCAGTACTGATTCCATAGCATCATGCTGTGAAATCCAGCAATACTATTATTCTCTGTTCAGAGTGATTTTAGTCTGTTTTGTATTGTTTAATCTCAACATTCGTGAAGGTATGGACAACTATTTTGAAGACAACGAGAGATGGTGTGGATGCCATTGTTGACTTCCCTAATGTCTGGTTTTGAAGGCCTATAATGACTTCGTCATTCTTTTCCGATCAATTTAATACTGATTTGCTGTGTATGAATTCATTGTGTGTGAAGGTATGGACAACTATTTAGAAGAAAACAAGACAATATGATAGCCAGTGATGATCTCCTGTTGTCTTGCTTTGAAATGTATTACTTACATTGTTTTCTTCTGATCTGCTCTCTTCTGTTTTGTGATGTTTAGTTCTACTCTCTTTAAAATAAAAAATAAATGTAGTATCACAGGACCCTGCTTTCTCTGAAGAAGCTAGGGGAGAATCAGTTCAGGGCTCTCTTTCCTGTCTCCCAGAAGACCTTTGACTAGCAACACAATTCTTAGCTCCAGATGATTTAGATGACATACGTACATCTCTCTTAGTGTGTGTATCTGTATCTAAATTTTCCCGTTTAATAAGGACACTAGTAATTTTGTCTAGTGAGGGTAAACCCTAATCCAATTTGACCTCATTGTAAATAGTTTTATCTACATTGCCCTTATTTGCAAAAATAAGTTCACATTATTTGGTATTGAGAATTAGAAGTTCAGCATATGAATTTGGAAGGGACCAAACTTAAAGCTATTAGAATGCATTAATGCTTTATCAGTAGTGAATTTTTTAGAAGAAATAATAAAATGTTCTCTTCTGCAACTATTTTGAGGAAGAAAAGTAAAAAAGTAAGAATTGGCTTGAGGAAAGCTGCTGTATTATTTATGAGAAGGGTATAATGTGTACATTATAGCAAAATAGTAAATAGTTACTAAAAGCTATCTTATAGTAAATAGTTACTAAAAGCTACTTTCAATGACACTTTGACACCTGAAATAAGATAGGCCCTGCCCCTTCAAGGATCTTGTACTATACTCAGAGCTGCAAAAATAGGTAGTGATGCTGTCTTGTAAACCACAGTTACTAATTTAATGGGAATTACAACAGCATCATTGAATGCCTACCTGCCTTTTTATTTCTTAGAGATTTATGAAATGATAATTCATCACCATAGCTATTACATGCCCATGATAACTACTTAAAACAGTCTATTTAAACAACTTAGATTGGTAGAACTGCATGACAGCATGAGCACTAGGTTGTGGTAGTGGGCAAGTTCTTAGGTCTGGGTTACTTTATAGTGCACCCTTTCACTAAGTCCCTCGTGCAAAAAAATCAAAAATAATTTTTAAAAAAGAATATGAACACTGACATTTTTGTAATATTGAAAAAAATTTCAGTTTAGTTCCTAAAGATAACCTTTAATTTTGGTGTTAAAATACTATTTGAATATGGCATGCCATGCTAACTAGCATGTCTCATGATTTGGATATTTCCATGAAGCATTTTGCATCAAAAATATTTCAAATGTAACTAAAGGCATCTTGGTGAAGAAGAAAATAATAGTCCTCTGAGTATTATACATTAGAATTCATTTTGAATGCCCAGAGTGTTCAGGTTCAATCCAATGTGAAGATATGATTTATGGAAATTTTATTAATACCTAAGCCCTGGTTTCTTCTCTGAACTAATGAAAAAACAATATACACCTCACACTTTTATAGTGATTTAAATGGACCAATTAACTCTCAGAGAAAGTGAAGTATCTTTCTATGCTACCCATGAGCAACACACAACCTGTATTATTACTTCCTTTCTATCTTAATCTTCCCAGCCTCTGAGTCATAGTTTTTCTTCTTAAAAACATTCCTTACAACACCACAACTTTCTTTGCTTAGAAGTTAGCAAGTTTCAGCAATTATTCTGTGCTAGATTGAAATGTTTTAGTCCACCATAAACATATTTTGGAAGCAAGATGTAATTATCCAGGCTGCCCTTTGGGCTAGTGAAGCTGAAAGGCTAACACTGAACCACCATATGGGCTGTGCATGGTGGGGACTATTGGAACCAAGCATTTAAATCCATTTCTTCCTGAGAACAATTAGATGAAGCCATCCAATTCTTCCAGGAGCTTTGAAAATGATCACCTGTTGGACCTAGACTCTGCATAAATTGCTTTCATTTGAATACGATTTGGAATTTGTTCAACTAATCACAGTCCGTTAATTGCATTTTGGAAGAAGAAAGAAATTGAATGAAACAACTGGTCCTTGTTACATCTGAGCCAGTCAGGGATTTAGCATGTAGCTACAGCATTCTACCTTGTTAATCTCAATAAAAGGCAGATTTTGCAAGCTGAAATAATTAAATCACCTTTTGCAAAACAAAATAAGTTCTGTATACACACACACACACACACACACACACACACACACACATATTGCACTTACATTAATAACTTTATTCCAAAATTTCCGTTTCCAATAATTTAGTATATCCTGATTATCTAAGGTCTACTATTTAAGGAGAGTTTTTAAATTTCTTCACATAGTATATTGTTTCAAAGAAGCCTTAGGTTCACAGAGAAATTTAGCAGAAGTTTGAAGATTTCCCACATGCTCCCTCCCTCCACATGCCATGGTAGTTTTTTACACTGGCAGAAGAGAGGTATATGCTGATAACACCTTGTTCCATAGTGTTATTTTTTTCTCTACTGTAGGACTGTGAAAAGAGCATGATACTATAATTATATCAAGCAAAATTTAGATACAGATGTTGCCAAATTTCTAATTGAGTGATCTTAGTAAAAAAATCACATCACATCTCTAAGTTTCAACCAGAAATGAACAGTTTTACTTAAAGTTTATCACTAAATGAAAATAGAAAACTGCATTTGTCATGCTTATCATAGTGTTTATGTCACAGGGAGAAGTATCGATAGAGTATTGCTAAACATAAGACTGGATTACTGTAGGAAATTCTAAAGATTCAATATCAAAAAGAGTGGAGGGATTATCTGTCATTGCAAAATTAATACTATTAATATATAATAATAGTATAAAGGCATAGTTATGCCAAATTATTATTTGGAGGAATAAAATCCAGTTCCAAATATGAGTTCCTTATTTCCTGACTCCAATCAAAGTTGGTTAATCTATCATCTACCTTTCTTGACCTTTTTCTAACTAGTAATTTTTGTTCGGTATCCTTCATTTGTATAAAGAGTACTATTGTTACATTCAAATAGACTACACTCTGCTACTGTAGATAATATGGATCGTATATGCTGATATCAACAGAATAGAATTATTTGGGTTTTTTGTGTTTATTCTCATAATTATAAGACTGGATTACTGTAGGAAACTCTTAAGATTTAATATTAAGATGACAGGGAAGATTATTTGACATTTAAAAATAAAAGACTATTGAAAGACATTTGTTTTCTCTTCTTAGACAGTTACAAGTCCTCCAAATCTAAGAACTGTAAGTACTAAGTACCCACATATTCCCCCCCAAAAGAACTGGATTTATCACCACCATTAAGGATGATTCATAATAAAGTTGAATATATTCTGGGAAGTGTTTGATATACCACTTCCAATGCTATTGAGAGGTAAACAAAATCATTCCAAAAATTCTAGGTAATCTATTCATTGCTCATCTGAAAACTAAGTTCCAAAGGGGGGGAAAAAAAACGAGAGAGGTGGATCTACTGAATGAATTCATGGACTCAGAAAATGTTCCCTGTCATTGTGAAATGAACTCCTCAGTTTCTAAATAGATGCTGAGCATCTATGCGACATTGCCCAGATATCATCCAGTTGGCATGGTGGAGAGCTGATGTAGCAGGCTGAATGTACTCCTGAGAAAAGTAAAGGTTGATCTGATTGAGCCTCAATGGGTTCAGCTCATTAATATAATCAATAACACATAATAACAAGAGAACTCAAATTGTTTTCACATAATATTATAGTATAATATAAGCATTTTTCTCACTAACTAGTTTTTGTGTTTTTAAATCAGTTCCTCTCATGTGACACATTGAGATTTCTTTTCTTTTGTTATTTTGCTATTAAAAACTAAGATATGCATGAATAACTTTATGCATAACAATTATTCCACATCTCCATGGTATTTTTTTGCATGAATTAACAAACCCAAGGCTGCAGTCATTTTTAAACACCTGAATACATATTGCTGGCCTGTTCTCTGTAAAGGTTACAATAATTAAAGGTCTTATCAGGGTGTACTAATCAGAGGTCTAGTCAGGAAATTGAAAAAGTCATTACACCACTGAAAGCTCTACGTAATAAGTAACTAAAAAGTAAATCTTATTTTTTTCTCATTATAAAAATGTATTTCTTATGTATTTATTTGTCTTTTGATTTTTTAAAAAAGAATTTATTGTGTTATGTTCTTTGATCATTTATTTCTTCTAGTCAGAAACTTTCAATTAATTTGTTAGAACTCTTTATTTCTCTCTCCTGTATTTAAAGCAGAGCTTTTTTTTTCTCTTCGCCACTTACATTTTAGTTATATTTGTTTTCTTTTCCTCATGAAATTGACATTTTAAAACGTGAATTTAGTACTACAGTAGGCCAATGAGTAAGCTAATTCACATCCATTAGTCAGCTTTATCCTTACACATGGCCTCTTTGTTGGGTAATTTCTACACTAAAAATGAAAAACTGAAACGGTGACCAGATTAGTGATTCACACAATGAAGAGTCTGAAAAGTAGAAATTGCCATTCAGTTTTTATTAGGTAATTTTCAGTGATTTTTCCACAATGCTATGAAGTAATAAAGATTAAAATGCCTTATCTATTTTGTATGAAGTGATCTCTGTAATTTTCATAACTTTAGGTGGTGGTCTATGCTATTACACTCATTTAAAAAGGCTCTAAACTGCAGTTCAGAGCAGATACTTTTACCAACCTAAAACAGAAGCAGGATTTGAACTCACCTAGTCTGACTGAAGAGACTACTTGGCAACATCTGTTCTACATAAAAAAAAAAAAAAAAAAAAAAAAAAAAAAACTGAAAACCAAGTAATGATGATCATAAAGGTGAGACTAATTCTTTAAGTTCTTTAAATTTTAAATATCTAACATTTTTATGAATTATGAATTTTATTAAAATTAACACACCAATCTGTCTCTACCAATTAAAATCCACAGTTAGATAAAACAAAAGCATCTTTAAATAAAATATTTTCCATTTATTGTGAAAAAAATTCTATACCTCAGATACTTTATTTAGATAAAAATGTTTGCAAGTAGCACCCCGTTTCTGTACTGAGTCTCTAAACATTCAGAAACAAACAAACAAAAAAAAAAATGAACTACATAGGACTTTAGGTCGCAATTTCATAAGACACAAAGTTCAGTTTATGAAGGCAATTTATTTATTTTGAAACACAAAGGAATAAAATGTATTATCTAAAATTTTCTTAGCAAACTATTCCTTGTTCTACATGTCATTTAAATTTAAATAAATGCCTTTGTCATGAACTGAACAGAACTCAAAGTTTGAAAACATTTGAAGAAATATAATGGGCTTTGTTCAAGATGATATTAGGTTGTTCTCAATCAATTCTGCACTGCTTCAATTTTAGTATAAAATGCAGAATATTATATGTTTCTTAAAATAATTTTGGAAGGACTTGATATCGAAGAAAGGTATGTGCCATGAAATATGTGTCATTTGAGATTTCATCAGAAAACAAAGACATTTGTAGCCTAAAATATAAAGAGCTAGACACATTTACTTAACAAAATCCTTATTTTTCTAACTCGCTCTTGTGCTGTTCTAATTTTCCTAAATCTTTCTGAAAATTTGTCTATTTTCCTTCCTTGTACTTAGTTATTGCAAAGTCTAATGCTTCAATTATAATGTTCCAATCCGTTTTCAAGATAAAATTGAACATGTCTCCCTGTGTGTATGTTTAAGAACCAAAGCTTCTAATAGCTTTCAGTACTAGTTTTATTTAAAAAGCTAAGTGACTTTAAAAATAAACTTCCTCATTTGGAATCCAACATCCATAAATAAAATGAAACAAAAGGAGCAAGGAGGGAAGGAAATGTGAAAACAATAAAAGAAAGCCACAACCTTAACAGAGGCACACATGCACACACACACAGGACAAGAACATAAAAGCTCTGGATAGCTAGAGTGAATGGTATGCTTTATACTTCATTGCAGAAAAAGGAACAAATAACGAAATATTCTTTTAGAATGATGAGTGGTTAAAGTCTCTGTCTTAAAGAATCACTCTTAGTATTTTTGTCTGTGCAATGGCTCTTTGTTATCCACTATTTCTTAGCTATCATTTAATTAAGCTAACAATGATATAATGACTTTAAGTGAATAGAGTGACTTCATAGCTGGAGCCCTATGAATTTCCTCAGGCCCTCTTGTTCTGTCAGTATTGAGCAGTGCAAGTCACACAATTATTTGTTTTGGGGAAAAGAAATCATGTCTCATTTGGGTGAATTGGTATCATTCTGTTGTCTTCAAGTTGCTGAACAGTGTAACTGTAAGCAGAACATCTGGAGGTAACATGCAGTACACAAGGAGTCAGGTAATGAGCATAAAATCACCTTCACAGAGCATCACAGGACAGGAGATGGAAAGAATGGACAAGTTTCTTTTGTTTGTATTTAATTTTATTGTTTACTAAATACAAAGAGCTCATTTAATTCTTTCTTTTGATATACTAGATATATTAGAAATGATGATATAAAACTCAGAAATGTGAAGTGAACTTGCCAATAAAGGCTAAACAGTGTCTTGAATTGTAAGTGTTTTCATTTGTCATTACAGTAACTAAGCAGGCCTTAAGTACAAATATTACTTTGGATAGTAACTAAAAGTTTTGAGTCCTATAAAGTCCTGCAGTAAATATAGTAGCTTGTGGGCTGTGTGATCTTTTGTCATACTTATTCAACTTTGTTAAAGTAGCTATAGGTAATGTGAATAGGCATGACAGTATTCAAATAAATGTTATTTATAACAAGAGTGTTGATTTGACAAACCCCAGTTATAGAAATTGAAGATAGTATAGTACTGAAATAAACTGCTTCCTTTCATGAGGTTGTATTTCATAATGTGGCAGTAAACAACAAAATCCATGTAATGTATGAGGTGATGGTAATTACAGAAAGTGAAACAATTCAGAGTAAAAGAGTGCAAAGTCTCTGTCTTTCATAATATCCAATACAATCCATTCGCATTATGTATACCCTAGCGATGTTTACTTGAGTGTTCTCTAACGATGTACTTAAATAAAAATTCTTTCAAATAACATGTCCATCAGCTACTCTGATCTAACCCCAAACCCTCAAAATAGCTAAGTGATGGGTGAATCAGAACTTCCGGTTGACTTATGCAACAGATATATATATATATATTTTTTTTTTTTTTTTTTTTTTTTTCTTTTTACGAGAAAGGTTTTTACTATGTAGTACAAACAGGCCTTGACTCACTAGAGTGTCCCAGTCTGGATTCATACTTGTAATTCTCCTGCCTCAGTCTCCATCATACCCAAATGTATTTGGCTTTTAGTGCACTTTAATACATGAAAGCTTCTTTCTTGAAGCACTTTCAGCTCTTATATTCTAATGCTCTTGTATCTGACTTTTTATCTTTTCAAACTCTTTTCACATTTCTTTTTCATCTTATCCCCTAAATAATAATCTCAAAATTCACTTAGCCTATATTTTCGCCATCAAGGACTCCATGACTCCCAAGGCTTAACTGCTACCTTTGAGTTCATTGTCAAAAGTTCCATCTCTGCCTCCTATTTGCTCCTACATTATGAGCCTGTCATGGGATGCATTTGCCTAAAACCTAATAGGACCTAAACAAATCTATCATCCACCCTCACCTGAACATTTTTTTCCCTCTCTACGTTTTTTCTTAGAGAGTTGGGCATGCTTAGCATTGTCTGTTCATTTATAAAGAGAGTTGGAAATAAGTTAACAACATGCAAGGTCAGTGCTGGAAAAATTTTCCTTGTTCAATCTTATATTGCAGGAAAAACATAGGCTAGACCCTTGGCTTAGTGTTGCATAATAAGCATGTAACAAAAGTAGATCACTGTCCCAGGTCTACTGGGCACTGAGTAACTTTCTACAATTATAGAAATTCTCTGAAATTTTATCACCTGTCTTTGAAACTGGATTAATCATACCTTTAAAATGAACTGCAATTCTTCTAGCAAGCATAGGTCTTCAATGAGATGCTTCACCCCCTTTCTCTTTAATAAGTCATTTAACATTTGTGTTTCTAAAAAATAAAATATAGATAAAATATATGCATAGAAATACAAAGATAAATATTTTGTGCCCTAGTTAGCAACTCAAGGTTGTGTGTGCATGTGTGCATTTCTCTCTCTCTCTCTCTCTCTCTCTCTCTCTCTCTGTCTCTCTCTCTGTAGAGAGAAATAGTACATACATAAATAACTGAGTATAGCATGATACAAAATTATATGTGTGCAGTTTAAATTCTAACTGCTCTCTATTTCAAGTTTCCTAAGTACTGCATTTAATTCAGGTAGTAAAAAGCAGACATTCACCAATCGGTAACACTTTGAACAAGCGCCTCGATCATTTTCTTCATAAAACACTGCACATCTGCTCATCAAAATCTGCCACATTAGGTTATTAAATGAATATCTCAGAATAGACACGATTTGAACTTATGGACAATAGCCACTGAATTTTGTTATCTGAAGTAATGTAACTAAATTCTCTAATCTTCATGAAAATATTAGTGCTTACTAGATAAATAACATGAGACATTAAAACTTTACAAGTTATTTTCTAGAATATTTAGTGGTACATTGTAAGCACTATAGTCATATTATGTTGGTGTTATTTTTAAAAAACAATGCTCACTTCCATTGTTCTCAATTTAAAATGGAATTTCCCAGGAGTTGTGTTTTTTTTTTTTTTTTTTCATTTATGTGTTGAAGTGATTTAGTGTTTTTGAGTTTCTCTCACAGGACAAAACTAATGTTCTCTTCTATCTCACAATGAAGTAATTCCACCTCTCAGTTCCCACATAAGCAGACAGGAACTCAGAAGTACAAGAAAGCTACTGTCTGTGGCCTGCAAGGATGAGAACACCTCAGGTGGTGGCTATTACTGTGTTGTGACTAAATCTCTTTAACTCATTGTAGTGTATATAAAGCAAAATGAAAATGGTACCGTGGGAGAGGAATACATATATCTCTGTAATTCTCTTCTTTGTCTCATCCAGTCTCTCGTTTATCTGGGTGGGGAGGACAATTATCATCCCATCTAATCTCTCTAGCTTGCACAACTTATTTATTATTTTAATTGGCAGTGAATTCTGGGACTAGTTATATCTGTGGCAATCAGGCATTACTATCTATATACAGCACTCAGCAGGCATAAGATTTGGTGCCAAATTGTGAGCCAGTTTCATTAATAACAATAAAAGCTACTCCTGCAACCTCTTGTATCTAAATATTTCCCCCAGATGTTTTGGAATCACTGTGTTAACAGACCTCTGCTCAAACAGCATGAGCAAATAAACTAGTCATAAGGATCGTGGAGAAGCACCTGAGGGAAATGTCTAAAACGTCTTCATTTTCAGTTTCACCGACCAATGGGGTCTCCCAAAGGAAAATGCAAAACTCTCCAGCTGTCGCTGTGTGTTAGAATTCGTCTCTGTATCCTGGACACAAGAAATAGCTGTAAGACCTGGATAAATCTGGAGAAATTTTTAAAAATGAAACACATATTGTCGGTGTCACTCCCGGCCGGCAGGAAGGACACACAACAAAGTCTGGCAGTGGACAACCTTTTCTTTTATTTTCCTTCTCCATACAGCCTGCCCCGGGAATCCTCCCGGCCGAAGCCTCTGTTGGTCCGCTCCCCGCGGCTCCTTGCGTGCTTCTCCCTACAGTCTGTCCCGAAGCCTCTACCGGTCCGCTCTCCGCGGCTCCTTGCGTGCTTCTTCCTACAGTCTGTCCCGAAGCCTCTACCGGTCCGCTCTCCGTGGCTCCTTCTGTGCTTCTTCTGCTTCTTCTGCTTCTTCTGCTTCTTCCGCTTCTTCTGCTTCTTCTTCTTTTCTTGGTGGGAGAGGCATTCACTTTTATAGGGTTCAGTTGTTGCTAGGCAGACTATCTTACAGGGCGGGTTGTGAAGCAGGAGATCTTACAGGGCGGGTTGTGAAGCAGGAGATCTTACAGGGCGGGTTGTTTACCAAGCAGGAAGCAGGAGATAAGCGCCATCTTAGCACACTCGATGGGAGGGGTAATCTAGCTCAGGCTTTGCTCTTTCCTACAGGCCTCACGTCTGCCAAGTAAGGCGACCGGGCTCGGGGCTGCGGCTCCCAACATCTCCCCCTTTTTTATTTTTTATGAATGTGCGCATCGTAGCCCTTCCTGGACTGGGTGCAGAGGCTTATGCCCTATGCGTAGGCCCACCGTAGGTCCTTGGCTTAGACCCTGGTCGGCCGTGCCATGGTCTGCCAAGGCCCTGAGGCCCTCGTCCTTTTTCTAGGGCCAGGCACAAACTGGATGGAACCTGGATGCACACAAGCTTGCACTCATTTCCTTTCCGTAAAGAAATCCCCTCGGAGAGAAATTTAGACCTGGGCAGCATCTAACAGTCCAGCGGCTTACGTGCAGGATGGGGTAGGGCCTGGCTTAGGTTGAGTCGCACCGGGGGAGTATGCTCTTACCCGTCATTGACTCTCCTACCCAGCTATGTCATAATTTTTTAGAGGAGGAGTGTGGGAAGCTCACCGCCCCTAGACTCGGTCGTAGGCTGGGCGAGCGAGCCATGCATATGCCTGAGGATCTTTTTGTCCATTTTGGGCTACCGCTATTTCTATTCATCTTGTTGGTTGGTCTGTGATGGATCTCCGGTAGGGCAGGTCTGATCTTCAGTCGAGGGCTTTGTTGCCCGTGTCAGTCTCTCCGGTACCCACAGTGGTTCTCGTCCCGGTTCCTGTGGGAAAACACAAACCGCGCCTCGGTTCCAGCTAACCATCGGATCCGGGCCCATCCATTGTCCTGTTAGGACATCTTTCCATTTAACCCATCCCTTATTGCTAGGAGATGGACTAGAATGCTCCATAGCTGGTGAGCGGCTATTATTGTTTAAATTTAAAAAATTGTATGTGAACAGTGCCATAGATAATCGTGCCTTTGGGGCCAGGCCTTGGCCTACTCCCCCTTTTTGTTTTTTATTTTTTATTTTTTATTTTTATCTTTTTTTTTTTTTTTTTTTTTATTGGTACCAGGGATCGAACTGGCGATTGCCTGCTTGCAAGGCAGGCGCTTATGCCGCTGAGCTAAACCTCCAGCCCCCATTTCCTCGACCGGCGTTTTTCTCAGCCTGCTCGGCAGAGAACTCTGTGTACCAGGCTTGCCAATCCAGGTAACTACCCGAGGGCAGACACGCCTTTGCCAGCTGAATCCAGTCCGCGGGGGTGAGGGGCCCAGAAGACAGGTTCTCCAGCATGGCAATGGTGTAAGGCGCAGTCGGCCCAAAGGTTGTAACTGCATTTTTAAGTTCTCTAATCTGCTTTATCTCAAAAGGCTCCCATGCATTACGTCCCTGACCCATGGCCATCTGTACAGGATATATCCCATAGGGGCCGCTATCTATCCCTGGGAACGGGTGGTCTTCATTAGACACACGACCCCCATGCCACAGCTGTCTGTGGAAATAACGTCCCGCCGGTGGCGGAGCATCGTAAGATGGCGGCCGTGGCTGAACAGAAAATGGAGGCCTGTGCGTTATTTCCTGTACTGACGGAAGAGGGGGGAGTTCCCATGCGGCGGCCTCGCGGCGAGGGACCGCTTCCGGGAACAAGTTCCAGGGCGGAGCAGAAGGTTCTGTCTCCCTCCCCTGCCAGGGGGCGCTCAGAAGCTCTCTGCTTTTTCGTAAGCCTAGCTGAGCTGAGCGCAATTCGCGGCGCAACGCAGCGAAAGAGCCTTGCGTCTCCCCATCAAGCGACTTAGGCCCCTGACAGCTGGTCTCTTTGGCCTCCTCACCATTCAACTTTCCCTCGTCCTCGGAGTCAGACGACTCCGAGGCTTGAGCCCCGTCCTCCTCCTTAGCATCTTTGTTCCCCTTGACGGACCCCTCTCGGGAGCTCCCTGACTGGGCCTGCTCAAATACCCTGCATACTTTTGTAAGCTCTTGAGAGCTTTCCCCGCAACCACCCTCACTCTTAGTGCCGTTACCTAGCATGTTTCCCATTTTTTAATATGTTACTCACCGCGTGAGGCCCAAGGAATCCGCCACTTACGCGTGAGCCTGAGAGGAGTCTACAAACTCTGTAGGTGCGCGCCACCCAGGGCCCAGGTTTATCCTCTACTCACCTGTCTTGCAGCTCTGCGTTGGAGCGTTGTCCACTGCCACGTCTCGGGGGTGATCAGCTCCCCGTACGGGCCACCAGATGTCGGTGTCACTCCCGGCCGGCAGGAAGGACACACAACAAAGTCTGGCAGTGGACAACCTTTTCTTTTATTTTCCTTCTCCGTACAGCCTGCCCCGGGAATCCTCCCGGCCGAAGCCTCTGTTGGTCCGCTCCCCGCGGCTCCTTGCGTGCTTCTCCCTACAGTCTGTCCCGAAGCCTCTACCGGTCCGCTCTCCGCGGCTCCTTCTGTGCTTCTTCTGCTTCTTCTGCTTCTTCTGCTTCTTCTGCTTCTTCTTCTTTTCTTGGCGGGAGAGGCATTCACTTTTATAGGGTTCAGTTGTTGCTAGGCAGACTATCTTACAGGGCGGGTTGTGAAGCAGGAGATCTTACAGGGCGGGTTGTGAAGCAGGAGATCTTACAGGGCGGGTTGTTTACCAAGCAGGAAGCAGGAGATAAGCGCCATCTTAGCACACTCGATGGGAGGGGTAATCTAGCTCAGGCTTTGCTCTTTCCTACAGGCCTCACGTCCGCCAAGTAAGGCGACCGGGCTCGGGGCTGCGGCTCCCAACAACATATGAACAGTCCAGAGCAAGAAAGTATTTTTTTAAACTGAAAGCAAACTGTGAGTCTGTTTCCCCAGAAAAAGGCAACTTGGGAAAGTGTCTTTCAGCTTCATTTTTTGAACCAGATGTAGAATAAAGCACTATGTGTGTGCATAAAAAGGAAGGACCTGGTAAACAGCATAAACCTTCCAGAAATGGCCTTCAGTGCTGCATTCATGTATCTCAAAATAGAACCTACCTACTCCTGAAAATAAAGGAAATAAACAAATGAATAATGAAAGAAAGAAAAAAGAAAGAAAGAAAGAAAGAAAGAAAGAAAGAAAGAAAGAAAGAAAGGAAGGAAGGAAGAAAGTATGAATGATGAAGGAAGGAGGGATTATAACATTCCTATGTTGACATACTTTGTTAAGTCATTCACGATGCATTTGCCCTCAGCTTAAACCACTGAGGCAGAAATTTTTCTCATTTTTTCTATGGATACAGAAAATACACACTGAAAGTTTCACTAATTTTCCCAGGATCACTTGGCTAGTAGATAGGTAACTGCATTTCTGGCTCTTGCTGTCTGATTACAAAATCTGAATCCCTACCTTTTTTGCCTAATCAATTTTACTCAAAACTAAGTAGATTGGAAAACAGTCTATTTAAACAAATTGAATGTATCTTGTACTTGCATAATGATCACGGGTTTTTTTCGAATGATGTTTTATTTTAACAAACTTTAAATAACCCTCTGCTTTGGTAATGAGTTGCTTTGGTTTGTACTTTTAATTCATGGTATCTGGTCACTGTCCCTAGTGTAGGATAGAGCCACAGATATTTCTCTGGGAGTCATTGAAAAAATATGATATTAAAGAATAGGTACACTAGAGCCTGGATCTTAAGAATATAAATTTATGAAGAACATAAACAGCTTTTGGAGTGTCTGGAATTGGGAAGGCACGCGATTATGACTGAATAATACTGCCTTCCCGGTTAGCCTTGCTGAAATAAGTTCCTAAAGAGAACTAGGCATATAAGGAAGACTAGCTAAACTGGAAACAAGTTCACAAGGTATCTTATTAAGCTATGGTCAAAGACTTTATGTAAAACTTTATGTAGATCATGTAGATGATGGCGATGATCTGATTCAGGCCGCTTCCCTCCAAAGCAAGTTACTTAGTGTTACATCTTTGACTTGATGTGTGGCTGAGGAATCCAGTGGAATGAAGAATGTACTTACGCATCCATAGTGAGGAAAAAGAAGCTTGTCAGCTGAATCTTATGATGAGAACTACAGACAGAGTGGTAGGCAAGTGTGTGACTTTTTAGGCCACATCACTGCTAGGATGCACAGACATCATACCAGAGACTTGTTTTTCCCAACATACTAGAGACTCTGTTAGGTCAAATTAGTAACTTCTCCTTCTCGTGGGAAGTGAAAAATACAGGCAGCACACAGGCTGAAGGCAATCCCTTCTACCTGATCCACTTCCCCTGTGTGTTTTAGACCTTTAACTCAACCCAGTTTAGAGCAACTCCTGCAGTCAGCACTCATGTACACAGATGTTTCCCTCCTCCTCCTCCTTCTCTTCTTCCTTTCCTTCCTCCTCTTCCTCATCCTCTTCTCCTTCTCCTCCCTCTCTCTCCCTCTCCCTTTCCCTCTCCTTCTTCTTTTCCTTCCTTCTTTCCTCCTCTCCTCCTCCTCTTCCTCTTCTCCTCCTACCTCTGCCTCTGCCTCTCCCTCTACCTCTTCCTCTTCTCCTTGTTCTTGTTCTTCTTATTCTTCTTTTTCTCCTTCTTTTTCTTGTTCTTGTTCTTGTTCTTGTTCTTATTCTTATTCTTCTTGTTCTTGTTCTTGTTCTTGTTGTTGTTCTTCTTCTTGTTGTTCTTCTTGTTCTTGTTGTTGTTGTTGTTGTTGTTGTTGTTCTTCTTCTTGTTGTTCTTCTTGTTCTTGTTGTTGTTGTTGTTGTTGTTGTTGTTCTTCTTCTTCTTATTGTTCTTCTTCTTCTTCTTCTTCTTCTTCTTCTTCTTCTTCTTCTTCAGAATCAAACTCAAGAACTTGTGGTTGCTAGGAGTCGCTTGTGCCATTAAGTACTGTTCCCAGCCTCTGTGATGTTTATTCTTATACTACACTACTGGAGCTGTAGGGAAACTCTGCCTCTGTTCTCACATCACTACATCCAGGGTTGTTGTATGTGCTACACCTTTCTTTGATGAGTGAGATGGAGAATTCAACTGTACACCTCAGAAGTCTCTTAAGTGAGTCAAAATAATAACTTCAATGATGTGCAGTACAATGCTATAATAAATAATTTTATCCTCCTAACTATATATCTGTATGAAGTCTCTTATCGTATGTAATATACTAGTTTACATCAATAGCCCAAATATTGCATGAGTAATACTCTAATACAAAGTACCTATTTCTTCCTTTACCAGCCTTCCCAAAAAATTAGATAAAAAATTAGCCTTTTTTCAAATCTCTGAGGTAGTAGTAGGAGCCCCCAGAACTTTGATAATTTCTTCTTCTCAAAACATGCTTGGTCACATATTCAGCAGCTGATGAATGAGTTATCTTCTAAAACAAGTCTGTTTTGAACAGAACTCTGATATTAAGCGATCAAACTTCCCAGTTTCTCATCTGTTTACTTTACCAGAGTTACAACATCACTCACTAAATATAGAGCAGCATAAATCCCAACAAACAAAAGTTGATATTATGTACTTAATTGTCTAATTATTATAGTATTAGACTCCCCTCAAAGTAATATTTCTCTCTTGCTTTTATGTAAATAAAATTTTATCCAGCAAAATAAAAGGAGAGACTATGAAAAAGTATTTAGTTTTAGTCTCATTTGACCAAAATGCCAGTGAATACAAGCAAGTCTTATAAATCTATGGTGTTAACTTCAAACAGATACTACAATGACCTGCAATTCTCTCACTTGTTTCAAAACTTTCTGTTACTCTGTAGTAGTTTCATAAATGTTCCCAAGTTATATAACGGAATTTCAGTAATAAGAATGGTATTTGCTATATGTCTTTCCTGAATTCTTGCATCTTATTAGTTTATTTCTATTAAATCCCAAGGCATTGGTTAACCTTCATTCTTAATGGTAATCACAAAAGTCCACCATTTCTGTTAAACCTAGACCCTACAAGCTTTAGTGCTGTGATTTGGATGTAGTTTGCTCCTCTAAATGTTTATGGGTTATAGGCTTTGTACCTAGTGCATTGTTAAAACTGTTGGAATAATACATCTGGACAACTCTGTTAGATCTGGCTCTGAAAAATATTAAAAAGAAGATTAAGTAAGAGAAATACAGAAAGTAAAGCAAGGCTGACTAATAATCAATATGAAAAAATCAATTTATGGGTTCTCTTCTTACCTAGCATAAACAATTCTAAGGCCATAAATCTGGTGGTTTGCTGCTTTATTGGCCTGTAGGCCCTGCCCAAAATGAATTGGAAACAAGACAGAGAGTAGCAAAACAAGCCAGGATAATAAAGGTTTTTTAAGAATTCATGTTTGAAAGCTCTGAGGGCAATGTTTCTCTGTGAGATGTGTTTTCTCTCCCAGGGTATCTAATTTACTTCTGTAAAAGGAACAGCTCCCCTTTTATAAAGTTGGTAAAGCAATTGGCCTTTCTTCCCTTTGTGCTTATAACCCAGTACTGTTGCGATGTGCTTAATATAGAACCTAGTTAATCAGTGTCATGATTTGTTCCCAGTTCCTCTGTAATACATTTCTGTATGAAGTAAATGTGGTCTCTCGTTTTCTCTACCCTTACACACACCAAGGCCACAGCAATGTGAGGAAAGACTGATTCAAGGTATCTCTTGGACTCAGTTTCATTGTTTTAAATAATGAAAAATATAAAAAGAAAGGAGAATATGTTTGTTTCTCATAATTTGTAGAAAATGAAAGAGGAAAGGAAAGATGTCTGTCTGACTTGCCCTGAGCCATAAGCTTATAGACTATTCGTACACTCATTGTGCTGTGTGGGAAGGAAGAATTGAAAAGGATACATGAAAATGCACACCAATGTCAAGGTTTTTGAGGTCTATGAATCCTGAGGGAAAAGAGGAAAGGAGAAACTCTACATGGGTGTTACATCATACCTTGAAAGTTTTGCACTCAACACCTGGATTCTCAAAAATCCAGTTTGGAATTTCTTCATGTAGGTGGCCTGGCAGTCAGAGAAACTGAAAGGTTTTCTGTCCCACTAGTAAATCAATAAATGAGAAAAATGTGAGCATATTGCTGTGTTTCACTGAATGGGAATTTGTGACTACTGCAGAGAGACAGCATCCCTTAAGGATGGAAGAAATAAAAAGATCCTCTGTTAAAATATAAAATTCATTAAATTGTTGAGCCAACTCATCAGTTAGTGGGAGTCACATATGTAGATTTAAATGATAATTGTCTGGAAATTTGTTGAATGAATGCCCACAATAGTTAAGATACTATGGAATGCACTTGGCATATATTATCTAATCAATTATATTGTTTGTCACAATAATTCTTGGTGTTTTATCCATTCCACAGGAAAAAAAAATACATTAAGGGTTAAAAATATTGAAAAATTTGCCCAAGCATGCCAAGTTTGTAAATAACTACACAAATATTAGCCCATGGATTCTCTCATCTGACTGATAACAAAGCCTTCTTGGTGTTTTTTGTTGTTACTTTGTTATTTTTTTGTGTGTGTGTTTTGTTTTGTTTAACTTTTTGTTTTTATTTTTAAACAAAAAAGAATTAAAATGATGATACAAAATTTCAAAACCAAATAATAGAAGATCAATACTGGTTAATATATTGCATATTGTTATCTTGGAAGTAATTGTTCAGTGTTTGTGTATTAAGATTTTTAAGATAAATTGGGAAATAGAATTTAAATATTTTGCTCTTTAATTCTGCTCCTAAATTTTGCTCCTTAAATCATTTTCTCTCAAATATGGAGAGTACCAAAACAAACATTGTCAGTAACATTTAACCTGCATGCTGGCTGTTTACAGTATCCACTGAGCCTAATAGCTTGTAGTTTATAGTAAGAGGACAAGCATATAAGTTCATAAGCAGGCTAAGAATATAGAAAGACTCTGGTATCATGTTTTATGTAATTCCATATGGCATTCTCTTGTAGTTCATTATAAATATTCATTATATGTATTTTATGTGACTGGCACTATGCTAGATATTGAGGATACAGTAATAAATAAGAGATAAAGCCTCTTTCCCCCTGGGAAACAATAAAACATGCACATAAAACAATAAAATTTAGCATAATATGTGTTGATAAAGAGAGGATGAGCTGCTAAAAAAGGAACTAAGTTTTGAAGGGTCATTGGTATGGAAGATACCTTAAATCTTTGAGATATACAGGAATCCTCATATAATCTTTGTTGTTGTTGTTGTTTTCGTTTTTATCCTTACCAGGGATTGAACTCACGACTGCCTGCTTGCAAGGCAGGCACTTATGCCGCTGAGCTAAATCCCCAGCCCCTCATGTAATCTTGCTAAGACATGAAAGTATTGTACTGTCTAGTTACTAAAATTTGTGACAAATAAAGTTCATTAGAGCAAAGAGTTAAATGATAAGAGCCACTGTCAAAGAGGTAGAAAAACACAAAATCATGAAAAGCTTTGAAAAAACTTACTCAATTCGTATTAAGAACTATGTGTTGAATACAAGTAAGAACAAAGAGATTTGGGGAAGGAAAGCTACAATTAAATTTTCCTCTTGGAATCATCAGTCATTGGAGAAATGAACTGGAAAAAAGTAAAGATTGAACCTGTACAAAGCAGATAAAAATGTATTGCTAGCTTCGAGACAAACGTTAAGCTGCCAAATGTAATGGTAACTTGGTTCAAGAACTTAATTCTTTCCACAATTCTGGTCACAAATAAAATTGGAAGAGAATCAAATCAAATATTCCCATAAGGTCAACACTGAACTTAACCACTGAATTTTATTGTTATTATTCAATTCAGTTTGTAAACAGAATTACAGAAACAATTGAGTTTAAGAACTGAGATACCACTGGGTATAGTTAAATATAAGCAGACAGAGAAAGACATTTAATAGGAGACCATTTTCCTTGAATAGGAGGATCAAAGGAAACAGATTTTCTCTTCCTTAGAAAGGGCAAAGGAAGATTTCTAAGTTATGTGCTAAATGACTGGTGGATGCATAGATGAGCCAGCACAGGTCTATCAGGTCTTGAAAGTCTTAAAATTTTACTCAAACTTCCTCTCTAGTCCTGCGAAAGAGGCCAAAGAGGAGAAATCATCCAGGATTTGGGTTTCATTCTGGAGTGAATGGTTGAAATGATGTTGTATTGACAGAGAAGCAAGGGAAAATAGAGACATGACGGGTAGGAAACAAACATAGGAAGCTCAGAGGAATGAAGGTTGGACTTCCTGGTTTGGTTTCTTACAGAAGGAGCTAGGAAATCATTATCTTCTTTATCCACAGGGTAAGAAAAACATTAACCACACTGGATTTCAGTACCTCTTCTTAAATTCGTTGGAAAACCGGCATCACTGTACACAAAACTACTTCAAAAATTGTGCGCACAGAAAAGATAGAAAGAATCATTGCACTCACCACAGCAGAAACTCAGATCTTGAATCTTTCACAGATCCACTTTAAGAGTAGAAAGCCGGAACTATAATGAGCAAGACACTGGAGGCTCCAGGTCCTTAAACTGGAAGAGCCAGTCACTCGGGTTTCAAGCTCTTCAGGTCCTGGCTCCAAAACCTCCACCAGGTACTTACAATGAAGAATCTTCTCCATCTTAGACAGCAAAGTGGAGAAAAAGGAGTTGTTCTTTTGAAACCTGCTCAGAATACTGTGTTCTTAGCAAGGCTTGCCTGCATGAAAACCTTATAACAGATTAACGCACTGTTTATTTAGCAGACCCTAACAAATCTGAGGGAAGGGAAATACCTAGGTCCTCCCTCTTTATCTCACTCCAGAATGAAAAATACAAAAAGCAAGAATGGAAACACATGCTGAAACCAAATCACAAGACTACAGACTCTGACTGCTAAATACAAATCCAAAGACATGAAAGAGCTTTATGAGGAAGTTGAAGATTGTAAAGCTTTGGTAGAGAGAATGATGCTTGAATTTAAGATTTTAGAGGCAGAGAAAAATGTGGGCACTGCTACACCCACAGTGCATAATCCATCAAAAATGTCAAAAAGAGCAAGTAGAGGAATTAACTTAAAAATAGTGCAAAAGGAGTTAAAAAGCCTTCCTGCATGGCCAAAGAAAACACAGTAACTATTTAAATGCAACACTGGAAAACTAAGAAGCTTAGCAACTGTCTATTAGTTTGTTGGGGGTAGACAGAAACTTTCCCACATGATGATGGTATTCATATTGGTCATGTCATTCAGCCAAACATCAGCACAGGAAGAATCAGAAATAAAATTGCTTTTAAGGCAATTTTATGCACATTTATGGGAAACCTCTAAGGTTTTATTATGTTGAGGACCAGAATTTATCGGGTGATGCTATTATTTTTTAATTTATGTCAGGATACGGAGTGTTATTTTGACTGGTGCTGGTTTTTTCCCCTAACTATTGTGTGAACTACTTAGTTGTTTTGCAAACAGACAAAATGTTGGCTTTTATTTTTGCATTGTACACATCTCATTTCTAGTAGAAAAGTGACTAAAATTATGTCAGTTTTCAACCTTTCCCCATTCTGACTGTCCTAATGAGCCTATACTTATCTGTTCACTGCCTTTTCTGTCTCAAAGAAAATAGTCATGATTCCACATGTCAGTTGTTCTTTTTGTATATCTGAAAGGCCTAAAAATGGGAATTGTTATATTTTGCCTAGGAAATAGCCCCCTAAAATAAATATATCTTTTGACTACATTATCCTATTTTGTAGCTATCACCTAGTATTTATCCACTTTTAGCTACAGGTGAAAGTGGCGGGGGGGGGGGGCAGCCTGGTTGGAGGAGGTGAATCCCTGGGCCTAGGCGTAGGGTGTATCCCCCTCTCTCCTCTCTTGTCTCTCTGCTTCCCACTGTCCCCTGCTTGTTCCTCCTCTGTCTGTGAGGCCTTTCTCTTGCCTTGGAAACAGTCTACTATGAATTGAAACTTCCAGGAATTCTGAATCAAATCTTTCCTCCTTTAAATTGCAAGCTTTGTATACTTTATCTCAGGGATGAGACTGTAACTAAAAGAACTTTTTAAGTAATTGTGGAAAATGACAGAAAGAATTTAAAAATCTCAAATCCATGATCTTCTAATACTTTTCATTTTCATTTATTTAAATGAAAACTTATAACTCCCTTATATAAAAATATACACTGGAGTTGTGACAATGCTTCTCTTAGGCTTTTTTGTTGCCAAAATAATTCATAATCAATATTTATAAACATATATGCATATCTATAGAATATGTATATTAATACATGAGTACCCCATAAATATTACTATTCCAATACCTTTAATCATATATGATATTTACAAAATAATAAAGGCCTAATACAGCAACGATACTTTGTAATGATGAAAGAAATTTTGTTTAATGCCACCTAAATTTAATTTTTGTTATAAAATTAATATCTAAGCTATAATATAAATGTAAAGTAATGACACAATGTATGATTTCTGGAAATGGAAAATGTATAATCACTGACAAACACAGAAATAAGAGACTATGAAAGTTAAGAATAGAAAAAATGTTTTTCATTTTATTTCATTCAATTAAAGCTGGTAACACAGAGAGAAAAAGATAATGTAGACAGCTTTGAGGTAAGCAAGCCCACAGGAGAGGGGGATACAGGAGGAAAGCTTCACTTGTGCGTTATTAAAACAAAGATTAGATTTCTCTGGGAGGACAAAAAATGGAGAGGAAAAAAAGGAAAATCAAACGAGATCTCTGAAAAGACCCATTGATGTCAGAAACAGTAGTGAATATTTAGTGCAAAATTGAAGGATTAATTTAAAAATCAAATACATAAATGAATCAGGATTATTTAATTCTTAAAAGAAGACAAAAGGGGAGAACAAGTCAGCATCTCCCGAGATTCAGCCATGTTGGAATTTGGGGGCCCTCCCTCCTGGTAAGCAGCACATGAATGAGCAGCCGGTGAGCCAGGGAGAGAACAAGTCAGTGTCTCCCGTGAGCCTACCTGTGTGCGGGCTGAGAATCAAAAGTGTCATCCCACCCACCACCCACCATTAGCAACTGGACAGTGTTGAGGACAGCCAGACTTGATAGTAACTAAGGCACACATAGCAACTAAGTGCTTGTATTATTGGGTTGATTATGCTGACCTGGGGCCAGAGATCTGAGCATTTCTTGGATGTCCATAAGCAATATGGCAAATATAGGAGATTTCCTTCTATCTTCTCTTTGAAGGCAAATATTGTTTTCACAGTTTGCTTTTGTTCTGATTATTGTGCTCTATTCAAAATTCTGTTTTGATAGGTTTTATAATGTTCTGTTTTTGGTTTGATTTTGCTATTCCTGATTGAGTGGACAATTATTATGAAGATAACAAGATACACTATGGTACTATCACTGTTAACCTGCTGTGAAGTTCTGCACCATCTTCCACTGCATTGTCTCAGTTGGCTTTGTTCTGTCTTGTTTTGTTGTATTTTACTAGCTTTAAAATTTAAAAAAAAAAAGAGGAGAAAGGGAATTTGCAAGGTAGTAGAACACAAGAAAAAAGAGGCCACCGTTGTTCTTTATTTTAATCTACCAGTAAATGTTAACAATAAACATTTGATTAAATATGGTAATGGGTTTTTTTTTACTTGCAATGAGATGTTTTATCTCTCTTACCAACATTACCCTTAAAGGTAAGTTCAAAATCTTTTTGTTGCAAATTTCTTTCAATTTTTTCTCTACAAACTCCCATTACTGTGATTCTTACATTAATCACATTGACATATGCCTTATATTATAAATATTTCATCCACATATGTATCAAATATCATTGAGCACTCATCATGCATCTATTTTGTTGAATTCTGAGGGTGTATAAATGCCCTCAAGGAATCTGAAGCCCAATGATAGTTGACTGAAACATTGGCAAATAAATATAATAAAGATTCAATACAACACAGCAAAAACTTTCTTTGCATAAGGCGTATAGAGGAGAGAATAATAAATTCTACTCAAAGATAGTCAAGAAAAGACATAAAAAGGAAGATGAAGTACCTGTTTTGCTGAGAACTAGAGACTGAACTAATAAAATGAATGAGTATCATACACAACCATACCAGAAGAACAATCGCACTCAGAGTTTTGGAGGTGAATTGAGCATGTGTGTCTAACTTTAATATTATGATGATTAATTGAAGGTCAGACATAACACACACACACACACACACACACACACACACACACAATTTTGTAAACATTCTTTCAGCTAATTCCCTCAACCTGCTTTAACCTGCAGTTCAGTGGGTTGCACATAGTAGGTACTTCATCATTATTTATTGGAAGGATATACAAATGATAATACAGCTTTTTTAGCTGTATGTATTGTAAAAATAAAAGATGAGCTTTCTTCTAAGTGAACAGTAGCTGCCAAATCACTCCTTGCTGTATGTTTTTAAGATCCAGTAATAACTAGGAAACCCTGCCAACACTAGAATATCATATAATTCAATGCTCACAAGCAATACTATTGTACATCTTCTTGTTTTTTTGCTTTTATTTTTGGGACTCCTGAAGTCTGTTTACAAATAGATCATTTATATTTGCATATTTACTGTTTATCGTTTTCATAATGAAACTAGATTTCTACAACTACTGTATATATACCCAGATTTTATAAGCAAGAGTACATAGAAGATGAAGTGTTCCAAGCTGTAATGCAAATTGCTTAGTGCACTAAAAAGGCATTGCTTTTATCCATGTAAATGTTTTATTTGCATTTTAAGACTCTTGTAAAACTCTATTAAGTATCAGTCTCTTATTTTAATAATTTTCTCATCTTGGAGATTGGGGGAGCATGGGAAAGAAACATTTACTCCTTAAGTGTTATTAATATTTACAATACCTTTTAAGAAAAATTCTGATAGACAGTATGCTACAAGAGCGACAGAAAACACAACAAACTAGAATAAAATAAATCAAGTGACATAAAAGAAAATTCAGAATCCGGCTTCTCTAATAAACCAACTGTTTTCGTTTATTATAGTTATTGTCTTCAAATGTACTCCTTGATAAAGAACAACTGTGGGATTAATTTTAAGTGATCATAACAGTTTTATCTTCTCTGTAATAGAGCTATCTTCTTAGAGAGGAGAGCTCAGATGGTTCCCAAGTTTTATTTTCTGCGCATTTTCTCCCTCTCAGCTCTCAAGTAGCTCAGAAGACTGATGTAGGGGCCTGTATTATGGATGACTGCGTAATGAGCTCGTCTCGAGAAATGCTGTAGTCTGGCTTAGTTTATGTCCCTACCATGACATTGCTAATTATGAAATTCTGTTGCCACAGTATCAAAAGTTAACCATGTCTTAGGATTTTGTGTACTGACATTATAGTCCTATCCTTATATTTTGGTTTCTTGCTGACTGAAAAATTTTTCCTACCTTGAACTGTATTTCAATAAGATAATATGAATAATCTTAAATAGTCTTTTAGGTTTTTGGAAGCTCTTCAAATTGCCATAGGCATTAACCCTTGATAATAATTCTAGGAACATAACTGTGCCAAAAGAATCTTCCTAGGAACTAAATACAAACACTGTTATGAATCTTTGTATCTTTAATACATCAATCACTTACCAAGAAGTGGAAAAAAAGTCAGAATATTTTGGCCATATTTTCTGATTCTTTTTCTTTTTATACACATTTATTTACCCAATAATATTTTATTAAACATAACTATATATAGCAAGTATAAATACCATCTCTATAATATGAGGCCATAGAAGTGAGAAATATATATATATAAACCAATATTTATAATGTGACATGGTTAAGTCTGTGTTTAATATGTACAAAATAATCACGAAAACAGAATTGTAAAACTTAAGTGCAATCATTAATTTGGAAAAGAATGGGATTAGGAGTTGGGATTTCTACTCAGTATTTGTAAATCATGTGACTTTCTGAAATTTACATAATCTCTCAGTTTCACTGTTACTCAAAGAAAGCACAGTAATCAGGCATGTGAACTGAACACTTACTTTCATCTTGTGGAGACAAGGGTATTATGTGCAGTTCATGAATTTAATAAGTAGGTTATGTTTGCTAGAGTTCCTGAAAAAGCCACCTGAAGAATTAAAAGAAAAATCGTTTAAAAGGACTGATTCTGAGTCTAAGACTAGAGAAAATGCTTTTATTTTATCATAAATTCTTTACCTGATGAAATTGTCATATAAATAAATCACAAAAAAGAACAATTAAACAAAAGTTTATATGTACAAAACTTTCTAAAGAAGATATGAGCTATGTATTATTAGTGGTAGGCAAGATAAAAGGGTAGATTTTATTGCTAAAGAATTTTGGTCCAATGGTTTATACTCAACATAGCATATTCCTGTGATCCCATCACATTTGAAGCTGAGACAGGAGATGACCTTCGGTTTGAAACCAACCGGGGTTGTAATGATTTCAAGACCAGCCTGGACTATATAGCAAGACTTTCTCTCAAACACACACACACACACACACACACACACACTTTATATTGCAGCTCCAGAACTTGCTCATTACTGAATATTTAAATTATTTCTCTGTGCAGGAGCAAATACATATGTGTCTCTACAATGTGATGATAAGTATTCAATTCACATGCCTGATTACTGTGCTCTCATGAGTAATAGCAAAGTTTGATATTTATGTTATTGTTTTGCCTTTTTATTGATTATCACTACAATCTAATGTAATAATTTTATATCCTTTTTCTACTCCATCAGTTTTTGATTTAATCTTTTAATAGTCTTTTTTCCTTCTGCTTTCTAAGAATCAACATTTGACAGCTCCATTTTTCTTTTTGCATGATCAAAATTCTTAATATTTATTTCTTACAACATTGATCAATTCTTTACTGCTTTGTGCATAGTTTAAATGCACAAAGTCACAAAACTAAAATAAAAATATCCCTTAAGTTACTCTTTCTAACTACACATTGCAAGGTAAGAACAAAAGTGAATTTCCTTCTGTGGAAATCCAAAGTCAAGATACTTCTGATTACTTAATGGAAAATTTTCCTGCTGTTTATTCTAGTCTGTCTGTGGTCTAAAATCTGTTGAAATTTTAAATGCCTTCATAGGGGTCATGATCTGTCTGTATAGTAATTCTGTAATTATTTTTTCAGAGGTTCTAGTTTTATTTTACTGGCTTTGTGCAATTAAAGAGTATCCTAATTCCTCCCAATAGCCCAATCATGTATTCTTCTCCATCTAATAACTCCCTACCACTCTCTACCCCTGCTTTTTCTTCCGGGTTGTGTACTAGAAACTTGTCTACTCTGCACTAGTGTAGATTAGTATTTCTTACACTTATTATTGAATCTGAATCCTATGACTTCATTTTACTATGCCTTTAGGCTAAATTTACATTTACTTGGATATTCTTTTCATTTACTTCTAGGATATATTTTTAATAGAGTATATTCTAGGAAAATTTTCAAGGGAAGATACAAGGAGTATAAAGTTAATATTTTGTGAATATCTTGAAAACATCCTGGTTTCATATCATGCATTATTAAGACTTTAGCATTTTTTCAAAAAAATTGAAAATTGTTTTCCAAAAAGTGAAGCTTTGTTCTTTTTCATCTAGCATCCAGCAACACAAATTAGATTCTTGTCCTCTCTAAAAAAATGAGTATCTTTATTTTTAAATTGACATGGACTGAATCTCAGAGATGCAATGAAAGTGCAACGTATACAAATCAGTAAATGTAGTTAGTATGCCACATGCACAGTATCAAAGGCAAAAAACACATGTACAAATAGATGCAGAGAAAGGCTGGTGAAATAAAATGTTCTTTCATGAAAAAGAAACTCATGAAAATAGGGATAGAAGGACCTTATCGCAATCCACATATGACAAATCCATAGCCAATACCACACCGAAAGGGAAAAATTAGAAGGTGTTGTCCCTAAAATCAGGAGTAGGATAGACATTCTCATCACTCCTGTTCAATGGTGCTTGAAACTTTAGTCAAAGCACCCAGAAAGAGAAAGAAATAAAACTTATACAAGAATAGTTACTTTTATCTGTGAATTATGTGAATCTTGCATAAAAGACCCACAAATCTCCAGCATAAACCTTTTAGATTTCATAAATACAGCATCTTACAGAATAAAAAATCAACACATACAAAAAGTCAGTATCATTCCTTTATATCAGTAATGATGCTTCTCATGAGGGGAATGTTAAGGAAACACACACACACACACACACACACACACACGCGCACACACACACACAAGATGGAATATCATTCAGCCATAAAGAATGAATCCATGCCATTTACTTGTAAATTGATGGAACTTCAGACAATACTGCTGGTTGAATAAGCCACACACAGAAAGTTAAATGTGGCATGCTTTCACTTATATGTGAAACCTGACATACAAATAGATGAATGAATAAAATAAGGGGAAGATGATATGAAATGGGGAGCCTGACTTCCTGGAGATAAGGAGGGGAATCAAACAATCAAGGAAGGAGAGCAGTACGGGAGAGGGTGTAAAGTGATCTAAAATTATCTAGATGTATTATATTATATGCATGTACCAATTGTCTAGAATTGATACATCTATTGTATATTTCAAATATACTTTACTAAAGTGATAGAATAAATTTTCAGATATGCAGTGATGTTTCATATGAAAAATATTCATTTTTAATTTTTTAATTTTTGTGTGCACAAGATACTCAGGTTTACTTTCAATTTCATGACTAATATTTCTTTAGCCACAAAAAGATTCTCAAACTTATAGACATGAGGATATTCTATTTTCACTAATACTTTTATAGGTGAATCCTATTGCCTTCAAGTTGGGCTGCTTGATCCGAGTGACATTAATTCTTACTTTCTCTCTCTTATTCTGCATCTATTGCTATTCTTATTTTTATATTTTTAGCTTCAATTGATTTTTTAATGCCTGTAGTCGTATCCTTAATCTCTATGAGTGATTTTTCTTATATTTTTCTCTCAGTACATCACTTCTCCTTTTGAGCACACCCTCAGAATATATTAACTAGAGAGTTATATAAAATTATTCTGTGTTTCTTAAGAGAGACAGAGACAGAGAATATATATACTTCTAGATCAATGTACTCTCTACTCATTCTTGGTGGCATATAATCCTCTCATGAACAAAGTGATACTTGATACTTTTCACATTTAATTGTTTGGTTTCCATGGCTGTTAAATAAATGATACGTTTCAGCAATATTGATTTGCTGAAAGACTTGAATTTTATATGATTCCAAGAGACACATTTTTTCAAAGAAACAGTTCATTACATTCAAGGAAATAGGATTGACTAGCCAACTCGAATTCCTGAGAGAAAAATTCACACTCAGGATCATTACTGAAATTCCTGTAAGGGCTCAGTCTTTTCTAAAAAACAAACAAACAAAAAATACATCTGTAAAAAAGAATACTTCTATAACCAAAATATTTGGAAGTGTTCTAAAGGTGTTTGGATCTGCTAAATTGTCAAGAGAAACTAGATCTGCTAAATTGTCAAGAGAAACTAGATCACTTAAAATAGAAAAGATAGCTGAAAACACTGACTAAGAACAAAATGACATCGTTAGTTTTTATGGCATGCATGTTTACATTGAAAGAGGGAATCCTCTAAGCCAAAAGTATGTTTATAAACAAGTCACATTGAAAACAGTTCAGTTAACTGAATTGAGATTGATTTCCTTGTCTCATATATTTTCTTTGCATTTATCTTTTATTTTTCTATTGTGGTGTAAACATAGCTTGACATCAAATCTCTTATCAAATTTATATGTTATCCAGTACAGTATTAATTTTCATAAAATGCTTCAGAGCATAGATGTAGAACTTCTAATTTACTAAACTGAAATTGTATGACCATTGAACAGCAGCTCCTTATTTGTACCTCATTACAGCTCCTTGAAATCAACTTTCTATTCCATGTTTCTGTATATTTGCTTACATTAATAAAAGTACACAATATTTTTCTCTTTGTGATGATGATTCACCTAGCATAATGTGTTCAAGGTTTATCTGTGTTATCGTGTATAAAATGAACTTATTAATTTTAAGGCTAAGTAATATTCTATTGTGTATATTATATATATATATATATATATATATATATATATATACATACATACATATGTGTGTGTGTTTTGTGTATCTATTTACCTAATAATAAACATATGGACCCACAACTTGAGTTTTGTGATTACGTGTGTGAGTGTGGGAATGAAAATATTGCTTCAGGATTTTTTACTTCACATCTCTTGGACAAATGTTCAGAAATAGCATTAGTAGATCATAGAATATTTTAATTTTTAATTTTTCTTGTAATCTCCATACTATTTTCTATGATGATCGCAGTGATTTTTCTTCTCTGTAAAAATAAATAAAGGTTCAAATTTTTCCATATCTTGGTGACACTGTACTTAAAAGAATATATATAGGGTCAGGATTTACCTCAATATCATAAGAACCTGGCTTACAAGTACACAGTTGTGAATTCAATCCTCAGTACAAAAAATAAAAAATAAAATAAAAATGATGATAAAAAATTTCAAAACAAATAAAAGATTAACAATGGTCAATATATTGCATATTACATTCAAATTACTTGTTCACATTACAAGATATATGCATGAACAATGATCAAACATTAAAAATGCAAGCCATTCTTTGTGATAAATTAATAGTTAAGTAGTATAATTATTTACCTTGTTAGTATAAGTACACATATTTATGTATAATCCTTTCCTGTGTATTTTTTTCCTTTCCCCATCCCAGTTGTTCTTCCTGCTTGAATAGTTTCTTCCATTTTCACAATATCTGTTGTACATTTTGGATCTTATTTACTCTTTCTCTTTTTTTACACTAGGAAGACAATGTTTATATATATATGACTTTCATTTATTTCACCTATGAGATAGTCATCAGTTGCATCCATTTCCCTTAAATGCCTTGAGATTTCCTTTATAGATGAGTCGTACTCCATTGCATAAAAACATCACGTCTTTTTCATCCATTTCACTATTGATGACATTTGGGTTGTTTTCAAAATTTAGCTGTTACAAATTGTGCTGCTATAAACATGAATACATATGTATTATTGTGTTATGATGTTTTCATTTCTTCTGGGAAATTACCAAGAATGGGAATAGCTGGATCAAATGAGATCTTCTATCCTAGTTTCGTGAGAAATCTGTGTATTGATTTCTACCAGTGTCTATACCAGTCTACACTCGCACCAACAGTGGAGAATGGTTCCTTTTTCCCCACAGCTCAACCAATGTTTATTATTCATTGATTTTTTGGAGATAACCATTGTTTCTAGAGTGAAACAGTGTTATTTTAATTTCCATTTGTCAAATAACCATTGGTGCTACACATTTCTTCATGTATTTATTTCCCATTTGTATTTCTTCATCTGAGAAGTACGTGTTCATCTCAGATGCTCATTTATGAACTGTCTTTGAATTTGGGGTCTTGATTTTTTTTTCAATTCTTTATATATTCTAGATAGAAATCCTTTGTCTGAGGGACAGCTGGCTAAACTTTTTTCCCATTCTGTGAGTTTTCTTTTCACTCTGATGGTGATCTTTTTTGACATGCAATTATTTTTTAATAGGATAATGTCCCATTTGTCGATTCTTTGAAATACTTGTACAGTTAGCTCTATATCTTCAAGATTTCTACCTACCTTGTCTTCCAGTACGCTTAATGTTTCTGCTTTAATATTTAGATCTTTGATCCATTTCAACTTTGGTTTAGTTCAAGATGAGAGACATGTAAATAGTTTTAGTCTTTGGAAAGTAGAAAGCAAATTTTTCTAGCACTAATTATAAAAGAGGCTATATTTCGTTCAGTGAACTCTTTTATCCACTTTGCCAAATATAATGTGACTGAGTGTCTTCGTAGTTGTGCCTGCAACTACTAATCCGCTTCACCGATGAGGTCTGCTTTTTTGCCAGTAACATGCTGATTTTATCACAGTAGTTTTGAAGTATAATTTCAAGTCAGAGGACTGTGATGTCTCCTGCCATTCTTCTGTTCCTCAGGATTACCTTTGCCAGTCTAGGTCTCTTTTGTTTCCAAATGAATTTTAGCAGTGTTTTCTCCAGTTCTGTGAGGTATGCTAATGATATTTTGGTTGAAATTGCCTTAAATCTGTAAAATAGTTTTGGGAGTATCACCATTTTCCCATGTTGGTTCTTCCTATCCAAGAGCAAGTGATATCTTTCTGTTTTCTGATAGGATTTTCAATCTCCTTTTTCAGAGTACTGTACTTTTTATTGTATAGGTCTTTTACATACTTTTTCAGATTGATTCCTAAATACTTCATTTTTTAATGCTGTTGCGAAAGGTGTTAATTCCCTAACTTCTCTTTCAGTTAATTTGTTATTTGTGTACAGGAATGTTACTGATTTTTGACTGTTGACTTTGTATCCAGCTACACTACTGAATTTGGTTATTAACTCTAGTAATCTTCTGGTGGAGTTTTGGATTTCTATATAGAGTATCATGACATCTTGAAATAATGATAATACAACTTCTTTCTTTCCCATCCTTATTCTATTTCTCTCTCTTGTCTAATTGCTCTGGCTAATATTTCCAAAACTGTATTAAATGGGAATGTTGCTAGTAGATATCCTTAGCTTGTTACTGATTTTAGGTTGAAAGCTTTCATTTTTGTCCACTTAGTATGATCAGCTATTTGTTTCTCATAGATTGCTTTTATCAGATTGAAGTAAATACCATCTATTTTTATTTACTCTAGGCTTTTTATCACGAATAAATGTTGGACTTTATCATAAGCTTTTCCTGCATCTGTTGAGTTGATTATATGGTTTTTGTTTTGGGTTTTATTGATATGATGTATTATGTTTATTGACTTGAGTATATTGAGGTATTCCTACGTTCCTGGTCATTTTTGACCCATTAGTTTTCAAGAAAGTGATGTTCAGTTTCCATGGTACAATGAAATTGGAAATTAATGGCAAAAGAAACCACCACATCTCTTACCCATCCACTCATTCATGTTTTCAATATAATGCCATTCTTATAAACGTGATGAAATATCTCAACATTGATATGTAATTAGTGATGCTAAGCCTCTTTTTATATGTATGCTGGTCATTTGCTTATCTTTGAGAAACATCCATTCAAACCATTTGTCCATTTTTAAACTAGGATTCTTGAGGTTTTCTGTTACTGTGTTGTATGAATTTCTTACATATTTTAGATAGTAATTTATTACTACATGTGGTTTTCAAATCTACTTTTCGTATTTCATAGGTTTCCATTTTCTGTTGTTTCTTTTGCTGTCAATGTACTTTTAATTTTGATATAATTTATTTATTTTTGCTTTTTGTTGATGATGTGCTTTCATTTTTCTTGTTTGTTTCACAGCCAACAAATTATTTATAAGACTATATCCAGATTTTCCCTGGCATTATCTTCTAGAACTTGTATAGTTTAAGATTTTGATTCAAAGTTTTTAATCCACTTGTAGTTGAGTTTTGTATATGGTATAAATAAGTGTTCAGTTTCATCTTCTATTTATTTATTTTTATTTTTTGAAAAAAGTAAAATAAAATTTTATACCAATATAATAGGACAATAACAATAGTCATTCTTTTTTATTTTATATGGATCCCCAGTTTTCCCAATACCACTTGCTGAAAAGATTTTCCTATTCTTCATATGTTTACCTGGCATCATTTTTGAAGATCAGTTGACTGTACAACCAATGTAGATATCTAGAGTATCTACTCAATTGCATTGGTCTCTATATCTGTCTTTTAGGCCAGCACCATCCTGTGCTTTATTTTGTTTGTTTGCTATAACTTTTTAATAGGGTTTAAAGGCAGGAAATGTGAGGACTTTAACTGTTATTTCACAAAATAATTTTATATGTGTGACATCGTGATTTTATATGAATTTTAAGGTTTTTGTACCTCTGTAAAAGTGACAATGTCATTTTGATGAGTTGCATTAAATTTTGGATCACTTTGGCTAGTTTTGTAGTAACTTTCCTCACCACTTGGAAAAATACCTGAAATCCACAATTTAAATTGTTTGAGGAAAAGCCTATCACCTGAAGAGAGTCTTGAGAAAGCAAAGCAAGAGGGCCAAACCTTCCAAGCATTCTCTCCTGTGATCTACCTCTTCCTACCAAGGCCTGCCACCTAAAAACACATTTAGCTATATCGTTTCCATAAGCCATTCATCTTTGAGTACATGAGGCTTTGGAATTGAATATGTAGATATAAACCAAAACTTAAAACACTAGGGAAATATATATATATATATATATATATATATATATATATATATTAAATTTCAGGATGCAAATGCATCTAAGACTTGCCAAATTGCAAAAAGTTGCACCATTGTTGGAAAATCCAAGAAAAATTCCTTTATGAGACTTTAAGGCAAATTCTTAGCAATGAGTTCTTGTAAAATCAAAAAGAAATTTAAACACTGCTTACATATAATGAGCAGGATAAGCACTTTCATTCCAAAAGAATGAAATGTGGGAAAGGGATCAGTGGGAACAAATTAAGCCTGAATTCCAACAGGACAAACTTTAAATCCTGTGTGCAGCACCCAGGGCAAGCTGTGGTGACACGTGAGTAACGAAGGACTCGGGTAGCTTCATTTCTATAGCACTGTCATCGTTTCCACTTCTACACTTTTCCTCAAACATTCTATGATCCTTCATTCTTGGAGTCTCCAATGCACTTTTGACTTCACTCTCACAGTTTCAAGTTCTGCTGTTTCAGGAACACACTTCCTGGCCTCCCCAGCCTTCCTGTGAAATCTGTATAGAGGCTTCCTTGACTCCACATCTCTTTCATTCTGCATGCTAGGAAAACCAGCAACACATGGTCTGCCACCAGGATGAACAGTAGACAGACCCTTTTGTCAAATGTCTCAAGAGGCCACCAAATGCCTAAATGGTTGAGTACTATGAACTGGATCATAGAGAATAAACTCTCCGATGCAGTTCTCTATCACCACACCTTAGGGCTCTGTTTTCAAAGCACAGTTTTTAACTATCATAATTTTGAGCCAGTAAACTCCTGTTGTTATTTATAGAACCCTCAAGGCATCATTCTTATAGTCCGATTTCAAAGTACTTGGTTTCATTTTAAAGTTAATCTTTTCAACAATCAGGTCTTTTTTTTTTTTTTTTTTTTTTGTCTTTTTCGTTTTTATTGGTACCAGGGATCAAACTCACGACTGCCTGCTTGCAAGCCAGGCGTTTATGCCACTGAGCTAAATCCCCAGCCCCAACAATCAGGTTTCTTCTGCTTCAACATTGCAGGCCCCAAATTTACAGGATCTTCCATTCTGGACAAATTCAAAACTTTTAAAATCACTCAGTTGTGCCATTAGCTTTTTTTTTTCCTTCTTCTTTTTTGGTTCCAGGGATTGAACTCATGACCTGTGCTTGCCAGGCTGACACTTAAGCCACTGAGCCCAGTGCCATTAGCTCTTGGTTCTCTTTTTATTTTTTGTACCAGGAATTGAACTCAAGGCCTCACACTTGCCAGGAAGATGCTGTACTACTGAGCTACATCCCTGTCACTTTAATCACAATGTATAGCTGGCTAAAATTCCCAAACAGTACCCATGGCACAGTTAGAATGCTGTGCTTCCTTGAAAATTTTTTCACTAGATAAGTTAGTCTGTGACACTTAATCTGAGTCTCCCAAAAAGTCTCAAGAATGAATGAAATGTAGACAAATTTTCTGCCAAGGTGTAGCATACAATGACCTAGAGTCAAGTGGAGTGTATCTTTCTTACTAACTAGAAACACTTGAGCTTGGTCTATACTATATACTTTTTATCAACATTCTAGCCTGGTGTGCTTCAACCACCATATTCCATCAGCCCCAGCTTGCTGCATTCTAGACTTCTCCAGATGACATGCTTAAGCCTGTTCAAACTCCTTCCATGACCAGTTCTAAAGTTTTATAAATCACATGGTCAGTTAGTTGTCACAGCAATGACTTCTACTTGGCTGGTACAAAAATTTGTCTTTGCTAATTTTATCACTATGACTAAATACTCATCACCCACTAGTCAAGAGAAGAGAACTTTATTTTGGTTCACATTTCAGTCTATGGTCAGCTGACTCCAAGGAAGAATGGCATGGCAGATGGGAATGACAGAGGAAAACCTGCTTATGTCGTGATGGTGGGATAACATAGATGATCAAAAAGAATCAAGAGAATCAAGAGGTAAACTCTTCCAGACTACATACCACAGAGATTTTTATTCTTGATCACTTCCTGGGGTTGCTAAGCATTGGTCTGGCACCTCTCTGCTGTTTTGGTCATTTTTGCTGTTCTTTATTGTACTCCATCTTATGTTGTAGGGGGTCAGCACTGAGACAGACCAGCCAGAAACCAGTTTCACAGAAAGCTCAGTGCAATTGTAAACACTGTATGTATGTTTCAAGGTTATCTTTCCCTTTCTATAGAAAGTCTTGGGCTGGGTGATTTTCTGATTATACCATGCTAAACAGAGAGGCAGGGAACTACTGTGGCAAGTGGAGCCACAACTCCACGTCTATGTTTTTCTTAGTGACTTTTAGTTATTTGGAGTGTGCTGGAGACTTGAAGAGTTTCATCAGAGAAAAGATAAAGAAGACTTTCCCTTGGCCAGCCCTGTGAAATCCTGAAACATTCGCAGCATGTCCCATCCCTCCTTGAGCCCTCTTGGAGAGGAAACCTCAAATTATGCCTTTTACTAATCGCAAAAATCTGTGCTGCACATATCATGGTACCAAAGAGTTGACTTTGTGCTTAGCAGCTCCCTGATATCCTGACCATGCCCTTTCTATTTGCACTCTAAATGAGACTGATACACTGGACTCATATTCCACTTTTTCTTTATTGGTGAAGGAGGAGTCATGAGCTAGGTGTTGTTTATCTGTTCCAAACTAAGCTGACTTGAGGAAGGAGGCATTCTAGTGAAGAGAAAGATTCCAGATTCTCATAAATCTACTTTTAGCTATGTGTTGATTAAACTGCTGTTTCTTTTGGGGAATGATAGCTGGGACTGTCTATTCCAGAATCTTTGCTGATATCAGTGCCTAGTCATCACATCTTACATATTTCTGTCAATGCCTTTGAACTTCTATTTTTGAAATGTTGATTTAACTATTCACTTACAAATAATGAGTGGGTAATTTTAAAAGTAAAACTATCCAATGTTTTAATACTGCTCAAAATACTTTCACACAGATTTATACATTTTAATAATCAAACTCTGTAATTCTTGGTATTATTTTAGTGATAATGATTAGGATATTGAGAATATAAAGGTAAATCATTTGTCCTTGGTCAAAATTAATCAAAATAGAATTTATAACAGATGGAATCCTATAATCCACTTAGTATTATTTAATTCTGTGATATCAACAAATATATTACTATGGTTTTAAATCTCCCCAAAAGTCTCATATATTTACATGTGGAGGTTTTGGAGAGTAATTGGGTCATGAGAACACTATACTCACCAGGACGTTGCTAAGAGCATTAGTGCATTGCTAAGTAGCTGGATGTTTTATTGAGTGCTGGAATCTAGAGAGGAGATCATTAAGGTATGATCTAAAATGGTGTAATCCTGACTTCTTGATCCTGGCTTCTGGCCTCCTCTTCTTCTTCTTCCTCCTCCTCTTCTTCTTACTCTTCATCTTCCTCTTCTTCTTCTTCTTCTTCTTCTTCTTCTTCTTCTTCTTCTTCTTCTTCTTCTTCTTCTTGTTTTTTCTTTTTCCTCTTCTTTCTCTCTCCCTCCGTTCCCCCCCATTTTGTCATGGAGCCTTTTTTGTCATGGAGCCAGCCAAAAGTGAACTGAATCATCCACGTGAGCCAAAATAAACTTTTCTTCCTCTTTTGTAGGCATTTGATATTTTGTCTCAGAAACAGGAAAATGACTTATTCAGAAAACTGGTACGAAAGAAGTGTTGTCTGAGGATTTATTTTACAAATCTTTGGAATTATTTTCCTGGAAGAATTTGGAAACATTTGGAGAAACAGAATAGAGTATGGCTTAAATGTTGTAAGCAGAGCTTCATGAGTAATTCTGGTTAGACTTTAGATATTTAGAATGTTAATAGGAAATTAAACATTAAAGTCAAGCTCATAGGATTTAAGAATAAAGACTCAGGTGGAAACTGGATTAGAGGCCACATGTGTTTCATTTTGGAAATTTTTAATATATATTTTATCCATGTTCTAAGACTTTATGTGAAAACTGAATTTAGAAGTGATGGCTAACTGATCTTATGGAAGAAATTTCAAAGGTGCCCTAATTTCAGGCTGTACTATTGGTACTGTCTACTGCCTTTATCATGATTTTTACAGATAAAATTGGGCAAAAAGCAGAGCTTAAAGTTATGAAAAATGTGCAGTTTTCTCACAAAGAAAGTGTGCCTACGGCTGCAAACAAACACAAGATGTGTTTACTAAATGCCTTAGCGCCATTAAACTGAAGCTGAGTACTTTGCAACATGAAAATAAGTAAGGTGGCTTGAGGGCCTCTCAGGAAGTGACCAGACTGTACTCATGATAGACCCAAGGGTGTGAAAGGTTAAAATCCTTTGAAACAATTTGATCAGAAAAGAGAATCCCAAGTTATTCTCTTCATGCAAGAACACCTAAGTAAGTTTTCCCTCACTTTAATCATCCAGGCACTCAGACACTGTTTTAGTCAAGTTCTACAGGGACCATCCTGCTGCTCCACTAGCCATCAGATCTTGGTATCATCCATATAATGTTGATTTTTGCCATATGCAGAATAAAGTAGTTGTGAAGTCCGAAAGGTTTTCACCTATCACAAAATTGTCCTGAGGATGTGCTCTTGAAAGGACAAAGAATGAAGTGAAAGTGAAGAAATAAAGCCCCCAGGAAATTTGAGTGCCAGGACTGTAGAATGTCTGCTGGGGAAAGCCAGATGCAGCAAGGAGAACAAGCCTAAGAAAGGGGCCCTGAGAATGCATCATCAGAAAAGGCTGCTACTATGGGGCAGGACTGTGCAAGCCCCTTCGAGAGCATAGCTCACCACAATATTAACATACACATTCTTATGGTTCTGATAAAAAAAATGCCCCTCAAAATCTCATTGATTCAGGGGAAGGACCTCTCAAAAGCCTGTTGGATTTTGAAGGTGATAGAATCATGCTGATGTCACACATATTAGTGAATTAACACTTTCACGAATTCATAGCAGGAGATGCTGTTAGGTGGTGAGGCCTGTTGGGAGAAGGCAGGTCATGGGGTTGTAATCAGCAAGTGTGTATTCTTGACCCCGACTCCTGTCTTTTCTTTCCCTGCCTCTGGGCCACACAGTTAGAAAATATTTTCTCTGTCATGCCCTTCCGTAATGCTTCATCTGCCTTGGAGCCAGTCAGTCGTGGACTGAGCTCTCTGAAATAATGAGCCAAAATAAATCATTTCTCTTTAAACTATGGGTATTGGGCATTTTCATTAGCACTGGCAAAGTGACTAATAAACATATTTAAATTTCAATTTCATTACCATTTCTGCTATTCTCATTTATACTAGTAATATGTAACCTCTTAAAAATAATGGAAGAGGCAGAATGTAGAGAAATTCAAATACACTTGGCAACTTTCAACTTACTCACCAGCTGTTCTTACTTCTCACTTGTAATATGGTATTAACTGGACCCCAAATAATGAGGCTTTAAAGACAGAACAGAATTGCTAATTATTTTACTTAGCCCACTTTTATTCCTTAGCCAATGGACTAATTATTGAAGGAAACTTAGTTATATTTTTCCCAGTTTAGTTTTAGACAATAATCAAAGAAGCAGAAAGAAACATGATAGTGTCTAGGGACAATTATCACAGCTGTTTTGTGTGGATCTTGAAAGACGTTTTTAAAAGTAAAGTGGTGAGAAATGGTGTCACTTTCCACAGACAGAGCATTGTTTGACTCATGTGTCCAAAGAGCACAGTCATTTTGTGGAATCATTGTCTCCAGAAAGATCATTAAAGAAAATAACTGCTTCCAGACCAGATGGAAATGTTACAGAATCAAACCTAAATTAGGGAAACCGTTGGCCATATGTAAATCTCAAGCTTGTGCATAAACTTGATCTGATTAACTGCATTGTAAATTGGTTTTCCAGTCAAATTTAGAGCAAAGAAAAGAGAAGAACAGCTTTCGCAGTTACTGAGAGGTTGGCTGTAAGGAAGGAAACTTGAGAATTGAAAGTTTCCACACAGTTTAACCAGCTCTCTCCCTTCAGTTAAAGAATGGTAATTACTTTCTTGGAAGGATTTTTATATCTTAAGGAATCTTTGATCCTTTTTATACATTGTATTTAACTGTAGCAGCAATCTTAGATGTTGAGATGAGGATCCTCTGAGTCATATGACCGAAATAATAATGTTAATAATGAACATAATTTTTA
The DNA here is from genome assembly GCF_034190915.1 of Cavia porcellus. NCBI lineage: Eukaryota > Metazoa > Chordata > Mammalia > Rodentia > Caviidae > Cavia > Cavia porcellus. The sequence continues at coordinate 52,840,309 of NW_026947492.1, forward strand.
GTTGTTGCAAATGTATTAAGTGGTAGCCATCGTTTTTAGCCCTCAAACAATCCTAAACTGGAGTGTGATTATTTTTATCCTCATTCACACATAAGGAATCTGAAGTCAAAGAGATTCAGTAACACACCCACATTACATCACACTTGCCAAGGAGCTGGGAACTGCACTCAAGCCATGCAATTGTGACTTCTGCACTTCCAGCATTGATGCTCAACTGACAAGTACTAAGAAATAGAAACTCTTTTAACACATGGTAGAGATTTGATGATAGTTTATACACATAAATGAAATAAACTGATTTGTAAAAGGAAAGAAAAAAGAAAGGAAGAAGGTATGGAAGACAAAAAGAAGGAAGGAAAGAAAGCAATGAAAGAAGGGAAAGGGAGAAGAAGAAAGAAAGGATAAGAGGAAGAGGAAGAAATGAAGAGAGAAAGACAAAAAAAAAAGAAAGGAAGAAAGGAAGGAAGGAAGGAAGGAAGGAAGGAAGGAAAAGCAAGAAAAGAAGTTAGGAAAAGCTTATGAAAGTCACTTTCTGACTACAAGCTGACATCTGATTTTTTCCCAGACAGATATCACAGAGTAAAGACGTACGTAGCCTGGGCATATTGCTAAGCATGTGAACATTGGCCGTGGTGGTACAGGTTAAGTAACTTTATATAAAATGCTTGGGGATCAGAAGTGTTCTGAACTTTTTGGTGTGATGAGGTGTCCCCAGGTGTACAGTGGGATTTCCTGAAGATGTGATACTAGTTCAAACACTAAAATTCCCTTCTGTTTCATATATACCTTATATTCATGCACTGCTATAAATTTCATAGCATATTTTTTGAGCAACTGAGTTTTAAAAATTTTGAATGAAATTCATGGGATCAGGTGTTGAATCAAATATTGAATCTACTTGTGGCATTATATTAGTGTTCACAGACTTTAGAACACTTCAGATTCAGACTGTTTTAGATTAGAGTTGTTTAATCTGCATTAATATTGTCTCCATACAACAAAGACCAACAAAGGCTAAGACAAAAAGAACCCAGATCAATATGTCTTGGGTGCTACACATACAGAAAGCGTAGCTGAGCACTGGAAGGCATTTTTGTTCTGCATGGTGAGAAAATACAAATACGTATGTTCTCTTATGCACATTTTTTATTTCAAAGTTTTTGGTAAATCACTTTCTGTGTTTTACTTAAAAATAATTTCAAATTTACAAAAAAGAATTATAAACATACAAATAGGGAAAACAATAATATAAAGAACACAATAAATTTTTACCTAATATTTTACCCAGTTTTCTCTACCGGTTTCTCTTCAGTATAAATTTTTTAAAGACCAAAATAATCTCTTCTGTAACCAGAAATAGTTATCAGTTGCCCTAAATATGATTACCTTCAATTTTCTTGCCATATTTCAATATTATCAGTTAACCAATAACATTGTGTTCGGCCTTTTCCTTTCATTTCTGGATCAAGGTTGGAACTGGTATTTGTATTAAATTACCATACTCATTTTATCTTCCTCAAATAGGAACAATTGCTCAGCTTTTTGGTGTTTATTTTATTTAATGATACTAAAAATTTTAATAATACCTTCCACTCTTTAAAATTAAAATGTTCTTAAATTTTTGATCTAGCTGATGTTTCATCACACACCTGGGTTTTACACACCCAGGCTGGATTGCTACATAGGTGATGCTAAGAACCTTTCAGATTTCACATGTAGAAGGTACACTTTGACCATCTAACCTTGACTCATTTATCAATCAAAATACTATCTGGTTTCCCATTGTTAATTCTTATTCTGTTTTTTTTTTTTTTGTTGTTGTTTTTTTTTTCTTCAAATAAGCAATCTGTAGGGAAACGCATTAAAACATTATAAATAATCTGTTCCTCATCCACACATTTGACTAAATATAACATCAATCGATGATCTTTTCCAAGCCCAGTATTTATCAAGATGGTTGAAATAATGACTTGCAATTTTTAGTATTCTCCTTATTTTAACCAGTTTATGCTTAGTACTCTGTTCAAACAAGAATTCTTCCTTCCCCAGCATTTATTAATGGGTGTGTGCATGTATATTCACACATATAAATATGCACAGGCTTTAGCAGTCAGATATATAGGATCTTATTTTTCCCAAAGGCTTGTAACTAATAATCACACTTATTTATATTTGTGCTCAAACAGTTTCAGATTTGACCAATGAGAACACCTTCAGGATGGGACTTATTGCCTAGTGATACACATGAACCATTTAGTACAATAATTTATCTTGCATTTTGCTTTCTTTCTTTCTTTGTATTCTCCTAGCAATAGTTTATTATAATAATTGCTTAATGACCCTAATATATGGAGTGGAGTCAACTTAGATTTGTGTCTAACATCAGACTGGGTCAGGAGACATGATGCCTGCGATCTAGTTTGTGCTACATACCACAGTCAGTTTTAGAACAGATTAAATATTTGGTGGCTAATTTAGTATAAAAGTTTGTATGATTGGAAGTATAAGAGATTTAGAGAAGGTTAGAAAGCTATTAGGCTTATATAGAAGACTGAGTGACTGGGAAGAGTTTGCCTGAAAATATCTTTGTCCATGAAGATAAAAGCAGGTTCACCAAAGGTTCTGAAGCAGTACTTGAGTCAAAGTGGGTCATCGGACGGGGTGTGTATAACCCAGTCCTCGAAATGCTTTAATAGCCCAGCTGCATTCATTCATTGGCTGGAGATAGCCCAGGGGAAGGACAGTCTCTCACTGATACAGGATCCCGAAACATTTCAGCCTGAGCACTAGCGCTGTTACAGCTCCATATAACTAGAGCAGGGGGTTTCTGGGCACCTTCTACCTACCACCTTGACAGCACTTGGCTCTTGTGACTCTCATGTTCCCACACACACATTTCTCCTCAGACGTACATTAGCAAGATAAAATTAATGCATGCAAGTACTTGGTAAAAGTAAAAACCCCATGTCAGTCTAAGAGGATTGTTATTTTTGTTGCTGTTATTCCAACATTGGGGAAGATCAATGTTCTTGGTATAGCTTCCGTGTTTAGCCAGTAACACATAGGATTAATGCAAGAACTTTTCACTGAATTATCTCTAACTCCTGTTTGTTTTAATCCTTCTAGATAGTTTGTTTTAGAAAACAGGGCTCAGAATGAAAATTATCTATTATGGAGCAAGTACGATAGTACTGAAATAACTATGGTTAGGAATCATTCCAGAGATCAATGATGCTAGATCTCCATAATTGTCTTATAATTTCATCTGATATTTTTTTTAAAAAAACTAGATAGAATATTTTTTCACCTCACACAGAAACAGTTTTGTTCATTTGCTTGTTCACCGATTGGTAGTTTGACAAATACGGAAATGCTTTCTTCTCAGAATTGTGCTAAAATGAATCACAGGCTGTGATTCTTAAGACTTATTAAATTATTTAACCCAATTAAGCTTCGGTTTGTCATATCTAAAATAAAAGTAATAGTACATACATTCATAATAGACATATGTAAAATAGTCCCTGGCACATAATTGATATAATTAATGATAGTTACCAAAGCTCAATGAATGCGTACTGTACCTCTAGGCAAGATTACAGTGCTACATGCTGATTGTGGTATGGTAAGGAGAAGAGCGATTGTCCTTACCCTCATAAAATTTGCAGACAAGTGAGGAATACTCTCAAAAAAGGCAAAAAGAATCTGATTGGATAAAAAGAGTATTTTCTGGAATATGTAGAAGCTGTAGTGATTCAGACATAGATATCTGGTAAGACTTATTGGAAAAAAGATTGTAAGGAAAAATCTAAGCATAAATTGAATTAAATCAGCTTGAAGGAAAAGTAAGAAGAGAAAGGAGCTCTCAGTTGTATAATCTATATTTGCAAAGGCCTGAAGGCAAGAACAAGCATAGTATTTTTAGGAAGTGGAAGGAAAAAATGATAGGGACTAAAAGCAGGAGAATAGCAGGGCACACATGTACCTTTCAGGTAAAGGGCCTTGAGATCAGTGTTAAAGAATTTCTATCACAAATGGCATGCAAGTACTGAAAGACAAGATACAAATTAACTCTGTAACAAAAGATGCTATTTTTTTATGATGTCATGCTTTTTTTGAAGTTCCCACTACATTCCCAGAATAATCTTCTTTGGAAAGAAAATTGAGTTCCATAATGAAAGATTTCTGGATTCTACCTAATGAAATATTCATATAGAAACTATTTAAATGAGGCACAAATATCACAGATCTTTAATGTTAGAATCATATTTTGAGATTAAAATTTACTTCCAAAGAAATCAATTAAAGCCTTTAGTTTTTTTCACGCGGTGTTAGCTTCATATTTTTGTTAATTAAGAAGCTCTATGAAAAGAGTCCAAGGTTCTGTTTAGTTGAAGCAAATCAAGCCTACATGACCGTAGTGACTCACACAGAAACACACATGAATTCTTTCCAATGTAATTTCTTGAAGTGATCTAAAATGAACAGCAACATATCACTTAGATCAAAGAAAAATTAGGAGTAATCTCCAAGTGCAACTTAATTCTTCATGGGTATTTGTGGCAATTTGACTGAATTGGGTGTACTCTAAAATCCTCACAGTGCCTATTTGACATTTGAAGAGACATGAATAATCAGGCCAGATGACAATTATGAAATCCAAAAATATTTATTGATAGCGCTTGTTTCACTTTTCCAATGTCAGGCAGATGAAAAGATTTGCTCTGCTTTTCCTTAAATCCTCCACCCACTGGACTGCGGGTAATCCCCATGGACAGACCAAAAATGCGTGGAGAAGCAGGCAACAGAAAGATTCTGAAGGTTCGCTATACGAACAGCTAACATCTCTGTGCATCACCTTCGAATTTTAAATTTTTCTAGTCTTTCATAAAATGATTCCCTGTGTTCCAGCTTCTCTGTTGCACATTTGTTCTGATGAACAAATTTTACATGAAAGACTAAGATTAGTGACATAAAATGGTAAACATCAAACCAGTATTATAAAGTGCAGTCAATCGCTTGTGTTGGGTCTTCCTTTTCTTTAAGCAGATGGTTTTAAGCAGAACCAGACCTGAGCGTGGGTAACAGTGGCAGTGATGGCTGCAACAGTGGAAACATTACTTAGCAATGAAGTAAAGGTGCTTAGTAGGAGAAGCAAGTCTGCCCCAACAGGGGCTTTTCCGCAGAGTGAGAGATGTGCACCCTCCACCAGAAATAAGCCCTGGTGAGATTTCTTCTGAAAGGACTCCCTCTTGGAGGGAAGTGGAAAGTCAACCCTCAGACCTACATGTATGGCCTTGGACAAGCTAATGGCTTCATGTTTTCACCTTTAGTGACCTAACTTTTAAAATGCACGTGAAGACATCGAATTTCAGGTTTACATGACAGTTCAGTAATGCAGCATACTTAGCATGCTACTATTCACTATATAACTATGCTTCATTATTGGTTATTATAATAATTATTATGTTACTGTTAATAATTATTAATGTTACTGACCGAATCATCATCATTTGATATATTTTCCTAGGATAAATCATAGGTCATAGTTAGCTTGCTTGATTAGCTTTAAAATTATCTAAATGTTTAACCCTAATCATGGGGAAAATAGTCTCAACAGTCTCAGCTTATTGCTAGAAAATTATTTAAAAATGTATGTATATTCTTATATAATTGAAGTATATGTACTTCTAAAACATAATAACTGTAAAAGGCAAATAAATTATAGTGCAGAGAAAATTTTATATATAAAAAACACAGGAAGTCATAACTAATGAAATAATTAACATTCTATGGTGTAATAAAAATTAAAATTAAACTATAAACATGACATTCAAAATTAAAGTGTGTATTCCTATTCTTTTAATCATATGTCAGATTTAGTTTAATGCTAATCTGCTCCTTATTATAATTTAATTTCAAATACAGTAATATATAAAAAGTTTTTATAGTTGAATCATTAATTTAAATGAAATCTTTCCTGAGGCTGTGAAGTAAAAAGAAAAAAAATAATTTCTATTGTTTTCTTCATAGATTTTCCTTTTTGATAATTCCCATTAATTACATACAAGATGAACTCACTAATCCTAAAATCTGAAATTCTACATACTCCAAAATATAAAATTTTTAATGCCAACTCACATTACAAGTAGAACAATTTACACCTGACTACTCTGATGTAGCTTGGTCAAACTAAATTCACACTGTTTAACTTTATATGAAAGACATTCTGTCTGAGTATGTAAGGTGGATTTGAACTACTAGTGCATTTCATATACAGGCTTGTGTTCTCTCCCCAAGATATCCTATCATGAACATATAAATATTCCAAAATCCAAAAAAAAAAAAAATTCCAATTCCAGTAAACTTCTGATTATAGGCATTTTAAATAAGGGACGCTCTACTTTGTATGAAAAGTATATTGGAGAAGTCTGAAAACATATTTTTCTCATTTACTAGGTCTAGGGCTAAGTCTGTCTTATTATTTGATTCATTATATTAATGAGGTGTAACAAAAATTTAGTTTTTTTAGCAAGATTATAATGGACAAGTGGACAAGTGATTATGTAACAATAGCAACTTATGGTAAAGTGATCAAATTAAAATCTTAAAGACCAAAAACCTTCCAAGGGAAGGGTTGTTATATTTAAAATACATGGGTTGAACTGGAGATAAAGCTCAGTGGCACAAGTGCCTGCCTGGCCATGAGTTTCATTCCTGTTACAAAGAGCATAAACAATTTTTGAGGTCATTGGCCTAAACTGTGTTGTTAACTTAGCTCTGTATCACAGTTATTCTGTACTATGAGTATAGTATCCCTTTAACAGGTTTGGTCTCTTTGTTTACCTACATATCCTGGGTCATCTTTAACATTCATTGGAAACTCTACGGAAAAATGAGAATGATAAATTTGAAAAGTATAAATAAAATAGGGAATATTGGGGGAAATGCATAAAAAATGCATTTATAAAAATAAGCATTTGAAAGCCAAGTGTGGTGAAGCACTCCTATAATCCCAGCACTCTGAAGGCTAAGGCAGGAGGATCAATGTGAGTTTAAGACCAGCTTGGGCTATAAAGTGAGCCCAAAACCAGCCTGAACCTCATAGTGAGAACTTGTTAAAAAAAAAAAAAAGGATTTTCAAAACACTTATTATTTAGCATTTACTTTAAACCCTAAATGTGCTATGTCTCCTGCAGTCATGTAGTTTAACCTAAAAAAAAAAATACTATATTAATAAGACCTTAGAAGGTGAAGGGCTTTTGGCCACATTTTAGCATCTGAGGTCTTTAAAAAGAACAGAACTGAGAACCCTGGAGATAGGTATAGGAGATTCATTAATCTGCTGTGTTGTGGAGCATCCACTAGAGAGGGGTTACTAGCAGCAGCCAATCAGCAGCAAGGAGAACTGAATAACTGTCTTGGATTAGTTACTCCTGCCAAAAACCAACCAACCTACAAAAAAATTTTAAAATAAAACTGGGAAGATATATGTGGATTCCACAAAATTGCAGGGGTTTTGTCCAATGAGCAATTATTAGTTTGGTTGTAAGGGAAAATCTGTAAATGACTGAATAACTCTGAACCACGGCTTCTCAGGTGTATACTGTATTACTAGGACAGAAATGCTGAAGTTGAAAGTGTAAATCAATAAAGTTGAACAAAAAACAATAGGAAGGCTCAGAGATTCAAAGAAGTTGTCCTGAATAGTAATTGAAGTGATACTTAGAGTTGATAAATACTTAATTAATCTGATACTGTAGAGAAAAGTAGCTGGGGCTGACTTCAAAGGGGATGAGTGTAGGAATGATAGAAGATACAAAAAATATTTCTTATATAATAAAAGAAGACTTTCCATACAATATGAAGGGGCTGAGACGTAGATAGCATGCAATACTGTTCTAAGGAGACCTTATTATATAGCATAAATTTTATAGCAAAATCTGTTGAATGAAGCTTACCTCATTAAATGTGCAAGTTCTAGGCTAACTTTAAGCTCCAGTCAGTGGCCTTTTTTCAAAAAAGGAAAGTTGCATCATTTATCCTGAGAATTTTTGCTTCCAGGTGACTATGTTCTATGGAAGTACCATTTTTTCTCAGAACCCCAAAAGTATTGCAGTTGCATAATAAACATTCAACAGAAATTCTTTTGATAACACTGCAGGGACCTTGCTTACTTATAGATTGCTTATAAAGCCAAGCATGTAAATTTCCTTAAAATTAATAGTTGATTTATTTCAAAAGATCTGCTCGTATTTGGCAGGATAGAAGTCTTTGGTACATTTTGACTGCCAAAGGTTTTATAGTTTATTGGAAATGTTTAACTGTATTTCAGGAAGGTAAACATAAAAGAAGGTTAAAAGGAATAGTCTTTTAGATTGCTCGGCAGCTCGTGTTTGACAGTATAAATTGAATCTATCCCTTATCTTACAAAGGCAGAAGACATTGAGAATGAGTGAAGAAAATTGGACTTCTAAAATGATAAAATATTCAATAACTCTATGAAATGAAAGTCTTAGTTTTCATAACTTGATTATATTATGTGAGCAAACATATACTGCATAGAAACACTTCAGTCTCTGATTGCGTTTCCGTTTATTAATAATAACAGTGGCAATGCAACAACTGGAACAATTATTTGTGTTTCTACCATGTGCTCGCCCTCTGAGTTTATTGTGTTAACTTGCTAATCTTCATAATCTGTCTACAAATGCAGTAAAATCTTGGTTCATAAACGCTTTGTTAGCCAACAACTCAGTTCACAAACAAAAGTCTCAGGTCAAGTCTTGCTTCAGTTCATAAACTTCACATCAGGTGAGGAAGTGACCATAGCCATCTTCCCCACACAAACATGAACGCAGCCATCTTTCCCAGAAGTGTGAAGCAAGTTAAATTCGCAAACCGAGATACTAATGTAGTACATGTTCAATGAATGCCAAAGGTTTTCAGCAATTACACCACAGTGCCTAGTTCAGATTTATAGTCTCTCATCCCCAAACTCATGTTCATTCTCTGTCAGTATTTCCAAACTTTATTACCTTAATGATTTTTATTATATGTGAATATTGCATGAACATTTTTACTAGTGGTAAATACAGATTTTACCTTTTAAACTCCATTAAATATTCAACGGAATTAATCACATTCACATTATTATGCAATCAGCACTACTATTCATTTTTAAAACTTTCCCATCCAGACTAAAACTCTAACTATTAATTGATTACAACAAAATTCCCTAACTTCTGAAATTGATACTATAATTGGTGAAGTAGTTATAACTTCTAATTAACCATTTATCACTATGCTTTAGATGAAGGACCAAAACTAACAGAAAATAGAAACTGTGTATTTATTTTAAAAGCCAATAAATTACTGGATGCACTATACTGTTTCTAAAATAGTACTGGTAATTTTGGATTTATATATGTAGTTGTAATGTTAAGCATTATGAAAGAATTTGTCTAGATTTATTACATTGTAGTCATGATTAATACTGGGTAGGTAAAACTAATTCCAGCTTTAGAGGTGAGCAAATTAAAGTTCAAAAAGATTAAATAGTGTACCCAAAGTCAAATAGCAAATAAGCCACTAAAATCAGTATTTTAATTAGATTTACCTAGGTACAAAGCTATGTTCTTTCCATTATAGTGTATTGTTTCTGAGAAAAGAAAACAACAAACTAATGTGAAAAGGAGCATTATTTTGTGGTGACTGAACCTAATTCAATCTGATTTACTTTTTGGCCATGTCCATGAGCAGAAAACCTCAGACTCATTCTTCATCAGAAACGTTCCTTTCAGTTATGTTGTAAATGAAATTGAAAGTCAAAATAGAAATATCCTCTTCAAATCATCTTTCTTGTTTCAGTGTGTTATATTCAATTTTCCCCTCTAGATAAATGCATCATCCTGTTCTACTTTGTTTTTTTCTGGGGAGGCTGACCAGCAAAGCTATACAGATAATCTCTTGCCTCTAGCTGCTTGATGATTTCAACTAATGGGAAGCTTTGACAGAGACAATAGGGAAGAATGGTGTATATGAGGGATTGGTTGCTCTCTACTCACTTTTGACTTTGGTCCTGGAAGTTGTATCAATCTCTATTCTCCTAGCCCCAGTGTGGGATGGAAGGATCTCACTCTCCAGCATCTTGTTAAACTGTTCCTTGCTTAAATCAGAGGTATGGTAATCTAACTTCATTCTAAGACCTCAACATTTGTTTTATTTGGTATTACTTCCTCTTACACATGCTTTGAACAGGATACTTGAATACTAAATGTATGTTACAAAATTGATAGTCTTGCCTGCCTGGCAAGTGTAAGGTTGTAAATTCCATTCTTGATTAACAATATTAATAATAATAATGATAATTATAATACTAACAATGATAAATGAAATACTCTAAAAGAAAATATAAAGTGACTCTCAAAGACAAAACTAGCTATTGGAACTATTGTAGGTGTGTGATATGCCAAAATAGTTTCTTCTTTATCAGAGGTTCATATCCTAGCAAGAAAAGACACTTCTACACAGATTTACCTTGTTTTATATAAGCAACAGCATCTTGGAGCTTTATGAAAGCAAAAAAGACTGTATCATACAGGCAGGGTCCTGCTCTCTGTGGTATGCAACAGTAATCCAAAAAGCAAATCCAAGAGGTTTGCCTGGATGCTGTGTAGTCAATCTGGTCTGGCAGACAATGAAAGCCTTGGACAGCTTAAAGCTGCACTCCCAAAGCAGCTGCCTTTCAGCTTGGATTAAACTGTTTGCCAACTTTGGATCAGATATATTCTGCAAATGAATGCAAATTTCAAAGAAGAAATAATAAATTCTTTATATGTATAAGTTGAAGGCTAGATTTGTAGATTTTTTTTCCTGAATAAAGTGATGAAGTTCTTCTTTTAGGTAATGCTTCCATTCAATTGATTGAGAGCATCTCAACCATTAAATGTTTGTTTTATCTATTGCTCAGGAGCAATTCAATGAGTTAGCAGCTAATTTCATTTTAATGTGGACTCAACAGTTGCCTCTGGCAATTGAGGCCCAGAAGGAACGAAGAATAAGGTGGAGAATAGATAATTCTGTGTAAGAAAGTCAGACATACACCATATTCACAGTATTGTGAGTTGTTGAAAACTATTTATGTACAATGTGTCATCTAAACAAAAATAAATTCAGACTAGACTTTAAAAAGAATTCATCCTCAGGTCACATATTTTTCAAGTGAAACCCCCACATATATACCAGTTTACTACTTTTATTTAAAAATCTTTTCCTGAGTCTAGATATAATACATTAAGCAAATATTCATATTCTAAGTACAATTACTTGGACAGTTTAACAATGTTGAAGAAAGTTCTATATGGGACAATTGGTATAATCATAAATGTATCAAAATTGTGACCACTGTGCTGTCTTCCTCTGTTACTGTGTTATACTTTCTCTTACATTATTGGCGATGACTACATTAAATATTTTTATGAACTGCAAATTTTGCATCCCTCCCGTTGCTGCACTGAATAGATGCCTTTGACTCATAGAACCATCATCCAAAACACACAGACAAGTCTGCTCTTTAACTTTGTTTTCATCTTTCCAAATTATGTTCTGACATGTAGCAGCCCCCTTAGTCTCTGTATTTCTGTCACCCCAGTTATTTCAAGTAGCTTTCCATTGTTGTGCTATATCCTGATTCTTTGTGATGTCTGTTGAATTTAGCAATACTGATTATCAGTATCATTTAATCTCTTTTGTGTTTTCAACCTCTTTCTCTATACTGAATCTTTTCCATTTGCAATAGAATTTGCTTTTATTTCCTTCCTCAAGCAAATCATATCTTTTGTATCTTTTTCTGATCAGCTATTGATATACTCGCTTTCTTTTCATTATAACTAAACATTTTAGACTTTTGTGTCGTAATTTTTTGTCTTCTCACTCCTCATTTTCTTCACCTTTCTTCAGAGAGTTTTATGCTTCCATTCCTCTAAATATGGAAGGATCTTTCATTACTAACATGTGGCTATATGAAACAGGTAAAAAATATTTTTCCTCATCATATTTTCCTGCCAGTGCACTTTTTGAAAAAATCAGGATCTGGAAGGATGCTCTATGCTTTGTATCAGAGATCTAATATACTGCCTGACATAAAATACACTTTTAAGTGTTTGTAATATGAATTAAAACTAGAAAGATTTCAAAACAACATAATATTCCCCAGATAATAGTACTTGGACTTCTTTCATTGTATCACTTTAAAGTTCACTTGTTCCTATATTTATCTCCCTGAGGCAGTTTTCAAAACCATGCACAAAGCAAAAACAAGAAATTATTAAATATACCATATGTTATGATTTGTGTCTAGATGTCCCCCCAAAGCCTCTTTTAGTCATAGGTGGGGTTCTTCAGAGATGCATGGATCTAGCAAATGCGATGCTAGGATTAAGGGTGTGTCATTACTACATCAGTCCCCTGATTAGCTTGGCATCACTTTAAACCCCATACCCTAGATAGATTGTAAAAGGAGAGAAAGCTGCTAAGATCCCTTCCTTTCTTGCTACCTTCTGCTTTCTATGAACTGTTTCTCCTCTTTGATACCTGTCGTCCATGCCACTGTGCTTTGCAGCCAGTCAATTATGTACTGAACCTCTACAAACTTTGAGCTAAGTAAAGTTTTCCTCCTTTAAGTTTGGTTTTTGGCTATTTTTTCTCAACAATGAAGAGAAAGTAAATAAGACGCCATACATTGCTAAAATTTGAAAAACATAGCAGTACAAAAATATTCAACATACCATAGATTACTTAACTTGTAAAAATTATAAGCATATACTTACATTTTGAACAAGAACTTATGTCACCCTAAAATTATAGAGCAAAAATATAGAATTGCATTCTTACATCTGTCTATTACATCATTATTTATATTTGCTAAATATTAAGGTAACTAAAATACTTAATCATAGAAATTGGCCAAATAAACTATAGATCTGAATTTATGTGAAATTATTGTCAGGAGACATTGTAAGTTTAATTGCCAAAAAGTATATACAACATATTATCTTTTCTGTAGGAAAGACATGAAAATAAGAAAATGTTACTGAATCAAGTTATTTTAACATTTAAACATTAATAAAATATTAAATATTTGTTGATATTACATTAATATCTATATATGTAAGAAGATACACAATAGGCATCATTTATAAGACTAGTACACATAGAAAATAAATTGAAAGAGACAGGAAAAAGTAATAAATTTTCTCAATGTACATTGTTGTATAATTTGACTTTTGAAAACATGATGCTATACATATTCAAAAATATAAGATTGTATGAATAAGGGAAAAATGTCTCAAACTAAATTGAAAGTAAAATTGAAGTAGGAGGCAAAGATTAATGCAAAATATTTATAATATTTTAAAAGATTTGATTATATATCCTCAGCTATGGTCAGCATAGGTGGGAGTATCATTTTGTTTCTTGCAGTAGTGTGGGTAAATTAATTCTGAAAATACTTTCAGTTTATTACAGGACTGGGGCAATGCATGTGTTAATATTGAGGAGAAAAGTCATTTTTCTCTGAAATAGACACCTACTATAGACATGGAATATAAGAAGACAAAAACAAAAATCTTCATTTAAAAGGGTTTCAAATTTGGCATGTCAGTATGAATTAGTGATTTCTGGAATATGGGAGTATATTTCTGGATCTTTACTTTATACTTCATGCATTTATATATTTTTAGTGGACAGAATAGAGACTCAATGACACCTAAACAATAATAAATAAAGTTAACTCAGACCTTGTTACTATTACTGTTCCACACTAACGTAGAGAAGCAGCTGATTCCAGGACTGTGGAAAATTAGGCAGGAGAGAAGACTGGAAGATCTTCTTATGCTAGAAAGTAATAAAGTGCTGCAAAAAATATGAGCCCATTATAGAAGTATGTCTCAAGAATAGGGTGAATGATTTAAGATGAGTTCCACTGGCCAAATCTGGTACTATGTAAACACAAAAATAATTAAGTAGTAAAGAACTATAAATCATTGAAAACTAAGAATTAATTTGATCATATTGACTTATGCACAAATCAGATCATTATATTAACCACTGAGAAGAAAGGAGCCTTGCTTAAGGTAAAATTATGACAATTGACTGGTTAATGTAGGAGTATAGAAGTTGGAAAATTAATGTTTTGCATCATCACACTAAAGACTGGTTTGGGAAAGAATAATCAACAATGGATGTTAAACTAGAGGGGTATATAGTATATTTACATGGTCAATGTACACAGACATGTGTCCACATGTGTACTGTGTGTTAATACGTAACATTGTGTGTCCTCACTCATATACATTTGCATACACACACAATGATCTCCAATGTTGTATTCAGACTCCATGTCTATTTTGCCAGTTTTTTTCCCAAATCTGTTGATTTTAAGATCAACACACAGGACTTTATTTCATTATTCATTGCCTCTATTTACAAGGTTTTATCCTTGAGCAACTTACTTAACATTTTTTTCCATTCTCTCATTTTGTTAAGAGAACATAATAATAACTCTTACTTTTGGGAATGTACAGAATGTTAAAATCAATACCTATACACAGAGCGCAACAGAGGTTTAGCACATATGGCTAGTCCTTGAGTTATTATTGCATTTCTATTATAATGATTAATGTGTTATGAAGATGCATTTGTACTATAAATCAAGCTTTCATTCTTTCTGGCATAGTCAGTTTCTCTGCCATCTTTTCTTATGTGTACAAAGTCAGTTTGCTTCCACTGTCTGTCGATAGCTCCCAGTGAGCATTTGAGCCAGACCCAATATGACTATAACAGCTACTGCCAAGATTGTTAAGTGCTGGGATGGAAGAAAAGTGGACCTAACCACATTTTTCTGCCAGTGATACTCTCTGAGTGAATATATCTGAAAGAAAAAAAAATTGTTTGATTTGTGTACCAAGAGGTAGAATATAATATTAAAGTGCCTTAGCCTTGTTTGTAATGACTCTGAAGCAGCCCTTCCCCACACACTCTGTGTCAAATAAATCAATTCCTCAGCTTCAACTTGCTCTTGACACTGCCTTTAATCTTTGAACTATGAAATGCAAAGAAATCTTGTGTACACTCCTCTTGCTCCATCTGCGTGTGGCTGTCAGGAAAGCAGTCAACAGCACTTGGTAACAGAAGTTAATTGGAAGGAGATGGTGTCTCCAGACCTTTGGGTAATTATTGAAGTCACTCAACTGGTAGCAAAGAAAGCCTTTGCCTTCACACTGTTTGATAAAGAGACTCTTTTCCCTCCTTACATAGGCACAGAAACAAAACAAAGCCAAACAAAATGAAGCACTCTGTTTGTTTGATAAACCGAGGAACTACTCTAAGGTGGATAAATAAAGGTTTAACTTCCACTTGCTTTAAATACATTTTAAAGTCTTTGAGAGGAAGGTACATTTAATTCACTGCTGTTCGGCTGGGGATTTAGCTCAGCATTGTACGCACCTGCCTGATAAGCGTGAGGTCATGAGTTTGATCCCAACACCAGAATAATAATAATAATAATAATAATAATAATTCACCACTGTGTCCAAGACACTTAGCCCTGTCCTTGTCTCAATACCAGGACTGAAGAAATTTTAGAACTATGCATTTTAAATGCTATTATTCTAACTCCACTAGAATTCTCATCATGAGTGAAACATTGAAATGGAGAAGATGGAAACTCTCTCAAATTGCACAAAATTGGTTTGAAATCTTTAAGATCACCAAGGATGACATCACAGTCAGACTGTTTCACCTACTGAAGATCACATCTTACCAATCACATAGGAATAATACATACCTCACAAAATTATGAAGATTCCAAAAGTTAAAATCTATTCAAGTGTCTAATATGCTGGCTCTCAAATTCTAAGGGTGTAATAAATCATGGTTTTCTTCTTGCTTCTTAATATGTCAAGATACCATTACATGACTTGTCTGTTCCACTTATGACTACTGTTTTGCTTCAGGTCTGTATTGACTTTAATGTGACTGGTTTAGAATAAAACCTCAAACCTTAGATTCTCTCCCTTCCATCATTCTCATTGCACTAGGTTTGCATTTGTTTCTTTTTAGCTAAATAACACCTTTTAAACAGAAATTCAAGACCCTAAGGATGATTTTTATTGTGTTCATATGAAGCAAGCCCTGTGAAATGGATTAGGCATATAAAAATAAACATATTTTGTCCCTTTGTCTAAGAGTAATTTTAGTTTTATCAGGGAAGCAGGGAAATACACATTCAATTCAAATATAGCCTAACAAACTACAGATGAAAGAGACTTTGGAAAAAAAGTGAGTATAAGTACAGAAGATAAAGCATCTAATCCTAGTGAGAAGGAACAGAAAAGTCACATTAAGGAAAGGTCAATGCAGGAGCTGTCATTTTAGATGGACTTTGAAGGATGAGCAAGTGATTTCTAGGCTTACGACAGGCAAAATATCATGCTAAGAGAACATACTTACATAAATTCCAGTGTAATGTACGTGCTAAGAGATGACAATATATACATATTCTCTATGTTACACAGCAGACGAGCATTCTTAATAAGTTAATCTAGAGTCAAATGGATGGTCCAGTATAGGAATGAATTGTAGCTATTAAATAATACAAATGAAAGTGGAGTAGGTAGCTTCCCCAAATGAGGTGAAGCTTCAGAATGTGGTCTTTTTAGGCTCAAAGTTTAGGCTTGTCTCTATCCAGGGGCCACAGAAGGGCCAACATGAATTCTGCCAACTCATCAGATGGGGAAGATGCACAGGGTTGATTTTCAACAAATTTCTGGTCGCGTGTTTCACACAAGGTCAAGAAAGTAAGGGGCTGAAGGCAAGTGGAAGACTGAATAGAGCCCAGATGACAGGGCTCTTCCCCAGGACAGTGACAGAAGCAATGGAGGGGTGGGGGATGAAACATTTGAACACAGCTTTAGGAAGCTGGCAGGCACTGAATACAGGAAGTGAGTGAAGCAGATAATTTGTGTACTTTGATGACAGATGGCATGATAATGTGAAATCAAGAGGAACTGTTATTTGAATTTCCTAACTTAACCCTAACTTGTTCAATAAAAACAGGATTTTGTATTTAAACAAACAATCAGACTTGGCAATAGAAATACAAACAGTAGCATAATTCATGAAACTATTTTTCCTGTTATCTGCACTTCAGTTCTACCGATTTAAAATGCACTTAGAATTTAAAGCTAAAAGTTTGGAAAATTGGTAGTAGTTCATAATAATTTTTGCATTTATGAAGTTAAGACTTGACATGTACTTTCTAAATCACTTTTTAGCTAAAGTGAGAAAACATCAAAAAATAAAAAAGTGACTTCTGATCACACTTCCTAATATAAGTTCATAAATTTAAATAACAGTAATTATTGGACTTCTATTTAAATTCCAGTTGTTGCCAAACTACACAAATGTCCATAGCAATCCCTCCATATAACCTCATGCAGGAGAAGGCATTTGATAAATAGGGTTAAATGAACAGTGATGGGGCTGGGAATGTACGAAGTAAAAGAGAATTCAAGCCAGGGCGACAGCCACATATAATCCAGACTTTGACCTTTAAAGAGCCAAATCTGTATACACAATTAATGTTCTGGAGATTCTTTTAAAGTGTTTTGTTATACCAGTCAACAAGTATCTATTGTATACTTGCCATTTATCAGAATTTTTTATAATGTAAAATGCATACATCTGCCAAGAATATGGAAATGTCTTAATAGCTTTTTTTCCAAAACACTGCATAAGGAAACTCTAAATCTTAGAAAAATACAAATTATGTAACTAATAAAGTTAGTATTTATTAAGTGCTTATATATGCAGGGCTTATCACATAAAAATACAAATTGAGAATTGTGTCCTTGTATTCCTATATTACAGAGGAGTATAATGACTAAATTGAGCAAGGCCATCCAGAAGTCTAACTTTGTTAGATTAAATTTCTTTCCCTTCCACTACTGTACTACACTGTGTCACATGGCTTGCTTTTCTGTAAAATTATTTTTTAATGGGGATGTTTAATATAATTTGCTTCTTTCTAATTCCTGATTCTTTTTACACCTAGCTTTATCCTAAAATTTGTCAACATCAAAAAAGAAAATTATGTTAGATTTCAAGTCATAGTGTGGAGTGGTCTTATTATGGAGCTATATGATAGTGATTGCTTTGAACAACATTGAAAGGAGAGTTTTTGGTTTGATATTTTTGTACTTTCTTCTTTGGTTTTTACAAATAAATGCACCTTTCTGGATCTTAGTTGTATAATGCCCCGTTCTGAAGTCTTTTGTGGAACCATGAAATAGGTCATTGGCGTGTATTAGGGTCTCTGTGATCCTTTTAGAAAGTAATACTGACAGGCAAAAATAGAAAAGATGTTTTGTCAGAAGTTAAGTTTTACTATATATCTGATTTTGTACAAATTAATTAGCCTTTCTGAGCTTTAGTTTCCTCTTATTAAATAAAGATAATAATCAAATACCATAGTGTGATAGTAAAGATTACATAATCAATTTAGATAGAATGATGGATGGATGGGTGACCTAACAGAGATAGATAAGAGAATATATAAGTCCGAGATACCAAGACTAAGTCTTAGTAAAATACAAGTTAAATGATTAATAAAGTTAACATTCATTAAGTGTTTTTATGTGCAGGGCTTATTCCAAATGTTTCATCTATATTTTTATGTTTATAGCCATAATTCTATGAGATTTGTAACTTACTATTTCCATTTTAATGGAGATAACTGTCATTTATCTTAGATGGGTGTTTTGCCAAAATTTCTATAGCTGTCAGTGAAGACAGAATATAAATTTATATTTCTCTAATTTTAAAATTCATGACAAATCAGAGTTTGTTACCCTGCACTTTAAATTTTATGTATAATTAAGGAATGAAATCTACATAATCTAGTATTTGGTGTATAAATGATTGCTTATGGGGAAACATACATCAATTTAAAAAGTTATGATACATATCAAAATGTCAGTAACCAGGAAGTAGCTAAAAACTACTACATCTACACAATCTAATAGGGCTACAATTAATTAAATCTCATAAAATAGCATGCCAAGAGTGTTATTTAGCCTCTTTTGATGATTCATTTGATTCTTATGGAATACAACTTCTAGAGATTTGTTAGAACAAATTAAGGTGAGAATAAAAAAATAGGGCAGTCACACCACTGTGGCTTCGAAAGCGGCAGCCCATGTGACCTGTCTCCTGAGCTGGCTCCACTCACTGCTTGCAACTTTCCTCAGCTTTTCATGATCCTGCTACCTCTAACTTCCTAGGGTTTCCACTGCATGTTTGGCTCCACTTTCATCATTTCCTGCACTGTACTCTCAGAGGCACATGTTGCCTGAACACACCTCCCCAAAACCACCTTTTGAAACCTAGGCGGGAATCTCCGTGCCCTCACAGCTCTTGCATTTGCATTCTTGAAAAGCATACATGTATGGTGCTAAGGTGGGCTGCCTGCTCAAACAGTAGTACCCTGGCCCCATTATACCACAGTTCCAATAGCTTGTGAGTCTCTGGATGGCTGAACATGGAAAACTGACCCTGGAGAACCAGTACTCTTGGAGGGTCTTCTCCAGCAGGGCACATTAGGACTCTCTTCTCAAAGAAAAGAATTACTCCTTCCCATCCATGAGTCCTCAAAAGGTGGAATATACCAGATTTGTAAGATGTCTTCAAGCCATCTTCTCTGTTGTCCTGACACAAAGTACTTACCTTCTTTTAATTCTTTCAGCAACCACACTCTCTTTTTTTCAATTTTATAGCCAAGCTTCAAACCATTTGATCAGTTTTTTTGCTTGTGATTCTCAAAGTAGATCTGGCTAAAAGCAGTCAGCAGTACCTATGCCATAGCCTGAACTTGGGCTGCTTTGAAATTTCTTCTGCCAGATTAATCAATCCATCACCTTTAAATTTAACCTTACACAAAATCTTAGAAATACACTAATTTATCCCCAAAATAAACCAAATATGGACCCTACTTCAATTTCTAATAGAATCCCAATTCTTAACTGAAACATAATGAACCTGGACTTTACTTTTCACATACATGATAACATTTTTGTCTTCTAAATCTAACCAGAGTTGTTCATCAAGAATTGTTCACAATGTTCTAAGCTTCTCTAACCTACATAAATTTCACCCACAAACCATAGGATTCTAAATTCATGGTCAAGAACAGTCACACAAATGAACCCACTTTGCTGATACAACTTTTTGTATCAGTCAGATTTCGCATCACTTACAAAATCATCAACACCTGCCACATAAAAGAAGAGAGGTATATTTTTTTTCACAATTTCAAAGTGCTCTATCCATAGTCAGCTAGTTCCAAGGCAAACATGCTGTGGTAGAGGAGCATGGCAGGATAAAATTTCTCACCTCATGGCAAACCGGAAGCAGAGAGAGAAGAAGAGGAACTGGAAGCATAATATATGCTTCCAGGTCATACCCTGCTGTGAACCAGCTCTAACCTTTCCCCATCTCCTATCAGCAAATTCAGTTCTTAAATTCATCAATGAGTGCATTCACTGATGGGTACAGTATCAAATATTACAATCAACTTCTAAACACTTGAGTCTTTGGGGGAACAATTTAGACACAAGTCATAACAGATTGTGTATCTTTATTATTCCTTGGAGGGCATATTTTTCATCAGCCCTGTCAAGCACCTCTCTAAGTAAAGGACTGATCTGCGTCTCTCAGTTCTACAGGTAACAAAAGCCTAGTCACTCAAGGGGCAGAACCTGATGGGTATCTCAGAATAGTAATGAAAAGAATATTTTTAAAATAAGTTTTTTTTTACTTTTATAAGAAAATATTAATGATGATCTAATTCCCAGACACAGTAATATTCCCATTTGTCATCGGAAAAAGTCCAAATCCGTTAGTACCAAGTATGCATTACATTTATAATATATTTATTCTAGGAGCCTCATAAATATATGGAGGCATAATTTTGAACAGATATGTCACTGAAACTTCAGTTGGCTTGTGTGCTATTGGAAACACGGTAAAGTATATGTAATTGGGGTGGGAAATATGTTCATGGAAATACTTCCCATAATATATTACAAAACAGGAATTCAAGGCTCCAAAGCAGAATCAGGAAGGCGTCCTCACACTAAGCAACTGTCCTTAAAGACAAAAGGAAGTTAGCCAGATAAGTAGTCAAGTTGAAGGAAAAAGCTACTCTAGAGAAGAATCAGAGAAAATTAGAGCCTAAGATGTATGTTTAGCAGATTACTAAAGAACACTTGTGAGCATGTCAGGGTGAATGATAAGGGCATAATCCTCAGGGCTCTATCTAGCCCTTGAATTCTTTCTCTTGGGCTTTTCCATAATTTCTGCTTCCTACTTTCCATAGTGTATGCCATCTTCCTCCACCATCCGCTTCTACCTTATGTTAATACCTTGGACACAACTGTCTATGGACTGAAATTCTGAGCCAAAATAAACAGTTTTTACTTTAAATTGGATCTGTTAGGTATAATGAGCCTGCAGTTGAAAGCTGAATAATAAACAAAATACATAAGTAATATGGTATTTATAGTCAATGAAATATGAAAAAAATGAATGCTCAGGGACAAACTAAAGGCAAATGTTTTAAAATTGGCACATAGAATAATACTCTAAAATTATTAAAAACTACTTTAAAGCAGAGGTTCTTACATACAATATTAGATAATCACACTAACCAGATCCATTAAATCTTAGCTTTTCATCTGCTAGTGGAACATATATTTTGTTTTGCCATCTAGCATTGTAATGTACATTGTGGAATGAAGCATATGCCACCTTTCTGACTCTATGAAGATTAAAATCTATGCAGATTTATATTAGAAATCTTATTTATATTTTCATGTTATACTAATAAAAGAAACACATTTTCTCTAATTTTATTGTACTATTAAATAAATGTATAAAATGCATGTCATTACTACCATACCATGGTTAATATCACAGACTTCTAAAGAAGTATTACAAACATAAAGAATATAATCAAAACTAAAACTTCACTCATCGTTTTAAAAAAATGTATCTGAAGTTTCTTACTTTAATGCTGAACTAGCCAGTGATAAGTATGATCAAAATGAAACGTAATTTATCCATTTGTTTAGCAATAAATTTGCATTTGTACTCAAAATTACAATTTTTCTGTTTCAATATTTCTAAAAGAAGATAGCTTAATTGATGTCTCTGGTCCTGAAATAATTTATCATCTTAGTCTTATCTTGTTAAAATTTAGCAATAAAAGTATTGCTTATTATTGTTTATATCTCAATCTAGCTACTATATAGCGTGATGCAAATATATATATATATATATATATATATATATATATATATATATATATATAAATTCAAGTACAGGAACTAAACACAGCGTATGCTTTCTCCTAACCATTTATTCTACCTTGAGCCATGAACACAGACTTCACTTTTGTGTTTTTTCTTCAAAAGCGTATATAAATTCCACAAAAAGCTGCTCCTTTCTCAAAACCCTCATGGTCACAGTTATTTAAATATTTAATGCCATCAAGCACAAGACAGGGCATGCAATGAGCATGAACTGCACTATAAAACTACAGTAATGGGTTTAGATCCCTTGGGTCACCCGTGTGCTCTGTACTGATACATTAAATGATGGAAAATTCTCATCAAGATATGAGTTTTAATACTTAAGAACCTGCCCATCCATAACCACTGGCAAAATTAATTATAGATCTCTAAATCTGGTATGTTTTCTTAATATCTTGCATCACTTTATTAGTCTTTAGTCAAATGAAAATGTTAGGTGTGGTTTTGGATAATTCTTGGTAATTCTCCTTTCCCATGTGATCCTTTCCTACATATTTCAAGTTTTTCTAACTTACTGAGTCTCTGAGAAAAGCTTTAATTACTGATTAGTTGCATCTGTCTGTTGAAATGAACACAGTTTTTAGCGACAGTAGCAAAGTGCTGAAAGAAGGCAAGGACCCTTTCCATCAGGGCGTTTGGCTATTTTCTCTCCAACATTCATCCTAAAATGAAAGTGAAAGGCAATAAATACAGCAAAAATTATTATCAAGATATTTTTCCTTCTGAACAACATAATATGCCTTTTTAAAATGACCCAAGTGATCTTTTCTTTTAAAGCTGAAATTATGGCTTTATCAGAGCAAATGCATGCCATACACATAAAGAAAGATCTATCTCAAAGAAGTTGAAAGGAATTTGTAGTGAAAGACACATACAATTAAATGTGTATTTCAATTTTACCAGGTAGTGCAAGTTATTTAATTTCTTTAATCTGTAGTTTTCTAATTAATAAAATGGAAAATACAATACTAAATTTTAGAGTAGTTACTATGATTACATAAAATGTTATACAGAAGGCTCTTATAACAATGCTGGCTATTACACATCATTATATGATCACTTAAAATAAAAATATTACTTTATACAATACGAAGCACCTACCTAGGATTTCTGTTTACTAGGGTTTGCTTAAACATGAACTCACAAGTAAATTGTATCAAAATCTTTGCCGCTCATACTAATGAAAATTTGAACCTCTCATTTCATAGTGATATATTCTTTTATGAATGCTGTAGCATGAAAATCTGCTAAACTCAATCAAGTTGTATTTTTCTCTCATCTTCTCTAATATGTGTAACAGAACACAGCTGCAGGGTATAGTAGAATTCAGTTAGACTTTTGCAACCATCTTCTTTAGCTCTCTCTTATCACATTTGAGCTCCTGTCTTTCCATCATGTGGATCTAGTTCCTTACGCTTTTCAAGCTACATTGCAAAATATTTTCCTATCTGCCATTGGATTGGCCTTCATTGTTTTTTCTTGATTCCACTTTTTTTCTAAGAATGACAGATGCCAAGATAGTGATATGATGATGATCATAATCATGATTGTAAAGATACTACCAAAGATCTGTCCTGGATTTGGGAATGGATTTTCAGTCATAACTCTGTGGAGAAGGTTAAAATCTAGGCACTGAATCCCTTCTGGATAAAAGATCACAAGGTCATTTGGGTCACATTGGCTCACTCTGGGGCAGAATAAAAGTAATCTCACAAAAAGAATTAGGACTGCATAGCAGTAAAAAGTAAGGCTGTAACCACTGTTAATTCCCTATTATCTTACTTTGAAGTCCTGTCTCATTTTCATTGTTTTATTAGATTGGGTTTTATCCTGTTTTATTTGATTTTGTTATAACTGATGGCATGGGCAGCTATTTCAAAGATAACAAGATATATTATGGTAGCCATTTTGGATTCACTATTGTCTTGTTTTAAAGTCTTTTATTGTATTCATTGCTTTGTTTTCATGGTTTCTATTCTGCTATGTTTTGTTTGATTTTTATTATGTCTGAAGCTATCTGCAGCTATTTTAAAGACAACAAGAGGTATTATGGTAACCACTGTTGATTTTTGTATTGTTTTGAAATCCTGTGTCACTTACACTGGTTTGTTTTGATTGGTTTTATTCTGCTTTCTTTTGCTTGTTTTTTTCTCTTTAAAATAAAAAAAAAACAGTATAAAAGAAATGATAAGACTATGAAAACAAGTTCAGTCCATCAGAATCAAGTCTTTCAATTATGAGTATTATATTTGCAAGGCTTATTTTTAAATTTCTTACTATTTCTTAAACTTGGCAAAACTCTCAGTCAACCTAAACAGGCTTGCCAAAAAACAGCAAAGTGAATTTCTTCATCATTTTTTAACCTATATTATCACATTGTTGTCATAATGTTCTCAGGTAAAATAGAAAAGTAGTATTGCACTGAAACTGTTCAAACCGTAGGTTGCGGAAAAATTTACTTATTATGTAAATTTTATTCAGCTGATGATTTGTTAACTGACTTTTGGAAATATGATAAAAAATTTAAAATTTCATATGACACAAAATTAATAATTTTAAAGAAATAAAATTCAATAGTTTTCATCCACTGCTCCACTGTACACCTAAATAGTGTTTTGTTTTCCTTTATTTGACATATGTTGAAAATTTCTAGATATCTTCACTTTAAAGTGTCTCCTATTCATTTGAGTGTATTATTCTTTTGTAGATGTAACAAGTAAACTCCAATATGGTGTTGGAAGAAACTTACATTTGGTATCTTAGAGAGCTGGAGGCCTTGCTAACCTAATGTTGCTGGCAGAGCTCTATTTCTTCCTAGGCCTTTGTGGATATTCTTTCTCTTGCATTTTCTAATTTCTAGGTGCTGTTTGTACTTTTTGTTCACAGTTATTCCCTTTATGTTCAAAGCTAGCAGCATGAAATCTGCAAATCTTTTTAGGACTCTGTTCCTCTTGCTTCCATCTTTCACTTACAGGAACCTTGTGATTATAACTGGACCCACTCAGATAATCTAAAGTAATATCTTCATTCCAGGATCTCTAAGCTATCACAGCTGCAAAATCCCTACAGTTATGAATAGGAACATTTACAGGTTCTAGGGATTGGAACATGGACAGCTGGGTTTGACAGGTTGTTAATTGGACTGTAACACTCAGATTGACCATTACATATTATAGAAGTCTTCCCTAAAATATATGTTAACTATCAGGGATATTATACTCATATGTTGTAATGGTTCCATTTGAAATTTATTACTTTGCCAGTTCCCACAAAAATATGTCCATTACATTATTTGTGAGTTGCCTCTATTTCACTGAATATTCAGAATTTTGAGAGGATAGCCTTATTTCTCACGAATGCTGTATTTCCTTTTCTCATGTTTTCCTTACTCATTCTTCACTTATCTTCCTTTTTCTTTGACTTCCTTGAGATCTCCAAACTCTCCCCTCTATCTCTTATGAAGAGTAATTCATTTTTAGACAACACTCTCAAACTTGGGAACCTCACTCAACACATCAGGGAAAAGAGCCTTCATATAGGAAGACTCTATGTTTATTGAGAATAACTGTGGCTCCAACTGCCAAAATAATATTCTCAGATTACAAATATAATGCTTTAATTTATATTAAGTAAAGATTATGATAATTGAGAAATGATGCTATTGCTATTTAAGTCATACCTGATGTGATCATCTGACATTTTCTTATTTATTCGCCTTCTTCACTTATTAGTTGTTTGCTTTTATTAAGTACTCATAATGAATTATGCACTTTCCTAATTGCAAATTCAATAAAGTGGAATAAAACATAATGTTTTAATCTCATTGACTTACTTTTTATTGATCGAATTTGGTTATTATCCAGTCATACCAGTGATTTGATTAACCTCTTTGGTGAATTGCAAAGACAAATTTATAGGTATAGAAGTCTTGAGTTTAATATTACTATTACTAGTTTCTGTTACAGATAAATATAAGTGTTTAAAAATACTTATGTGTTATAAGTAGGTGTTTAAATGTGTTAGAATATTTCTGAGAGATAAAATTGATTTTCTTAGCAAACTTCTTACACAAAAACATATCTAAGGTTCACAAATTTTAGTTCTTCTATACCTTTAGTGTAAATATGTGTGGTGGACTGATAACTGGTGGTCAACTTGCAATCCAGCTGAACTGAATCGACATGGTGCTGAGTGTGGATGGCCCACTTCAGGATGGTTGCCAAGAATAAAAGGATAACTGGAGAGGAAAAGTACAATGTTGTTGACTCTCCTGGAGGTGCTTGTTGAGATTCGTTCACGATGTGAACTTGGCTATTTTCATTGTTGAAGGATTTTGGGACCTCGTTGTTGCTGAGGATGGCTGTAGTACTTTTCGGGGAGCCCTGGTTCTTACTTTGAGCATTGCTTCTTGGATCTATTGTAGAACCTCAATCTACTAGCACAGACCCTTTTTCTCACTGACACAGACTTTCTGGATTCCACCACTGACCTTCGGGCCTTCCCAGCACAGACCCGTGAAATAGATTTGCATGAGACATGTCATGGGCTCTAGGTCTTCAGCTGGCTTCATGTAGGACATTGCTATAGGATCTGGGCCTCAGCTGCAATTTTTGGAGTATTTAGTGTGTGGATAGATTTCCTGCACTTTTCATGTTTTACTCTTTCGCTATTATAAAATAGTTTTGTAATTATGTGGCTTATATTGTCTTCTTCTCCTTGCAAACCCTAATTACAACTATATGCAACTTGAAACCTAGAGCTGCAACACAACAGGAACTATATTACTTTGTTTATAATTCCACCCTAATGACTAGCATTTACCAAATGATAAAATTAAAATATTTATTGAATAAGCACACATGCAAAATATCTAACAGCATACTGTAATAACAATTGCCATTTTGACCACTTACTTTATATGGGCTACTGTCCTGAACTCTGTGTACACAGTAAATTATTTTAGTCATGTCATGTTTTTAAGAAAAATAGAATGCAGAGATGTTACTAATTTGAAAGTAGATTTTCTGTTTTCTAGATAGCAAACTGTAAAACAATGTAATGTTTTACACTCATATTTTTCTATGTCACTATTGCTAAGCTCACAACTGGTCAAAGAGAAGGGGTTCAATGATTGCTTCTTGATTGTAAGGTACATCCTTACAGACTCACTTCAAGATGAGAAATCAGCACAGAAGATGTGGGCTTAGGATAATTCCTCTGTTAGATACAGAAGCAAATCAACATAGCTATAATACTATAATGTTATAATGTTAGCTTCCAAAGAAGTTTCAAGTGAGGGCCAGCTACACATCCAAGTATTTATATCAAATTACAATAAAGGGCAAGTATAAAATCAAATTCTGCTATGCATATAAACAGTTATTAAACAGAGAAGTTGATTACCAAACACAATGCTGTTTGTACAAGCCATACTGTTATCTTAAGGTCACATAATGCTCTTGGTACTCTAAACACTTTCTAGTTGTATGACATGTTCTTTTGGTGGATTTGAATGAAGGTAAGATTGTGTAAGTCTTGTACCAATAGTTGCATTTAAGCAATTATACATTTTACTCCACTAAAACCTGAACATATATCAATTTAGAATTAAACTGATGCTGTCATCTTTGAATATAGAGTTCATAAACCTCATACCATCCTATTTGAGAGAGGAGAAGCAACTCTTGCAAAGCATATAATCAATTTATATATCTATCCTACATAATTCCAATTTCAATAATGAGAATGAATATATGATAGTTATACTAATTAACAAACCATTAATTTCACCAATAAAAATTCATTTTAAATATTTATTAGGTTAATTTGCAAAGTCTCCGGTGTAATGAAAAAATAGAAAGACTTATAAATGTCTCTGGAAATAGCCTTTTAGATATTATGTCTGGTGAATGGCACTGAAATGCAGCTCTTAATTTGGATAACTGACTGATATTTATATCTTTCCACTGGCATACCATAGTGTTACTCTGTTTGTAATAAAGCTCAAACATACGCGTGTGTGTGTGTGTGTGTGTGTGTGTGTGTGTGTGTGTGTAAGCAACTTTATTCTTCTCCAGAGCCATCTGATCTCTGAAATTGAGGCCTGGGATTGTAGATGGATTCAGTTGCTCTTCTAGAAGTAGAACCTTCTGAGGAGCTTTCATTTTAACTTTGTTCAGATTATATTTTATTTTATTTTCAATTTCAAAATTATTTGTAGAGGATTTTTGATAATTCAGTTTTATGTGTTTCATATGTTATAGCTAACAAATCTTTTACATATTTTTATTTTCCAAGTGACTTACTAACAACTCATCTAAGATAATTAGGTTTGATATTAGTTTATTTCACAATTATTTGTTAGTTTTGATTTAGATTCTTTTCGCTCTCACTTTTACAGGTTTATTCCTTCAGAAAATGCAGCTCAGTCCACAACAGAGACACAGCAAATGCTGCTGATAGACTGAGAAACACTGCATTATGAGACCACCATTATTAATATTTTCAGGTTTCTTTACCTAATTTCAAAATGCTTTTTTCATTTTAGATCACTCCAGGTAGCTGTCTCACAACATCAATCTATTGATTCTCACCACAAGAAGTGAAGAAGAAATCACCAAGTCAGGTATGGCTTTCAGTATCAAAAATTACCCACTCAAAATTAAATATATGTAACGCACTTTAGACTGAAAGTAAAAAATAAATAAATAAATAAATACTTAAGATGGAACTTGAGGCAATTGATTTTGGAAATTATTAGAAGTAAGAGATCATTTTTTCCCCTAATACAAGATCTCTTCTGTAGAAGAGAATCTATTTATACAAGTACTTGTTAAGGCTTCTACATTGTAATTTTCTCCACCTAATAATTACCCTATCAGCACATATTCTGTCTAATGTCTTTAGTCACAGTTCTTCTAATGTAATCTGGTGTTCATTGTTCTTCTGTTTGATATGCATTGGAAGCCCACAGGGTCTTCTTATTCTAATCAGTATTTGAATGCATTGTCTTTGAAATGAAAGTAACAGTGATTAGTAGGACAGATGTTTCCCTTGAATGTGAAAATGTAAGGGTTAGAAACGCGAATTAAATGAATACTCACAGTCTTCGCATGCATTATTTTTGAGACTGTGAAATAAACATTATTATCAAATGAAAAATCAGGTACTGGTTGAAGTTGTAAAAATCTATGACCAGTAAAATAGATGACATCTCAAAAGAGCTCACAACTGTGCACTCTGGAGAATGGATACACAAGTGTAGTATGATTGTGACACGAAATAATGTTTGCTTTTATGCAAGATGATTTTGACAGAGATTGGGTGGTGTACAGAAAAGGAAAACAGAATAATCAAAATTTCATGTCATGTGTAATAGTATATAATAGGATTAGAAAGGCCTATGAAAGGATTATCATTATTCTTTATGTATTTTTATCATTATTAGTATTCAGTGTTTCTCTGCTGTTAACTGAAAATGCTATAAAAACCAGTTATTTATGACATTTAGTTGTCAATAATGTAAACAGTATACTAGTTGTTTTCTTTCGTATTGGTCATATTATCTCCTTTTTCTTTGTCTTAGTATTTATTCACTGGAATTTTTCACTGCATGATATCATAAGAAAAATTTGAAATGTGATGTATGTGTCAATAAACTGACTTCATTTCACAGTTAAGGAAAGAGTTGAAGCCAATGTGATGCTTCCTCCACTCCCCAACCAGGTTTGTAAAAATATTGTAACTTGTACTCTTTATTTAAAAAAAAAATGTGTTAAGCTTTTCTCTTTGATATTCAGAAACACTTGATGAGAATAGGCAGTTCATGAAGCTATAGATAAATATGAGCAGCCTCATGGTGAGTGCCCAGTTACCAAGTAACCCCAAGAACACTGGTCAACCTTAAAACCACAATGTAGGTGGCAAGTTACCATTACTCATGATTGATAATATGATCCTCCAAACTTCAGTTGCTGGACGATTTTATAGTAGCCTAATGTTTTTTGTCTGAATTGTTTAAACAACTATCAGTAAGAGATACTCAGTTTTTGTTCCATCTTTGAGTATCTTTGAGTATCTTTGTTCCATCATGGTTCTCCTGACAATTAAGCTGCTTAGTTTGTTGAAGAGTACTGGTCTCCTTAGATTATAGAACCATGGATATAATCTTCTCCATTAAAACTTCATACACAACTTGAAGATTTACATGAAGTATCTTTAGTGTTAACCCTCATGACTAAGAGGTAATTGATTTCGCAAATGGAGCAAGTGGCTTAACAGTGAGAGTTTGTGTTTCATAACACCTTTCCTACTTATCTTTGGACTTCCACCCTGATATACACAGTAGTTATTGTTTCTGAACATAGCAGTTTACTCAACATATACTTTTAAAACCTTTTATACTGAATTGGTGACAGTCTTCCAGTCAAGCACATATTTGAAAATGTTTAAGTAATAGAGTTTCATACTGCATGCTCTTGCATTCATGATTCTGAGCAAACTCCTCCCATTCTCCATGCTGGTCATCAAATGAATCACTTGTTGGAAGAAGACTGACTCATCTCATATTTGGCTTAGTATTTTTTATCTTTATTTATTTAGTAGGAGAAATATCTATAACTCTAGGAGAAAAGTGTCGTATTGATTTTCATTGGCTTTCTAGAGTTCCTATATTTTTATTAATTAAGGTACACAATATATTTTATCTTTTGTGTATTAAATGGAGCACAGCATTTTGAATCAAATGTGTCTTTTCTAATCTTTCATTGTGCTTACACCTACTTGAATATCAGTCCCTGTTTAACAATGACAGATTGTATCTATCTGTATCTACATCAATATCTATATCTATATCTGATGAATATAGCTCTTCTGTGTCACATTGTGGGGCATTTTAAAAGTTTCTTAAAATGATATTACATAAATAAAGCCATTTAAGTATTATGTAAATGTAATTACATATAGAAGTAATTACAGAGATATGCAATTCAAACTTTGAAGCTATGATATGGAGATATAAAGGGAAGAATAATTATATAACACATTTCCAAAATTTCAGCATCTAGGAAGAAAGTGGGTGCTGGCGTCCAGTAGAAGAATGAGGAGGAGAGAAAAATAAAAGTAAAAGGGAAGGGGAGAGGTTAATATACAACAACAACAACAACAACAACAACAAAACAGAGAGAGAGAATCTACATTGTAGATTCATAGTAGAAAAGCAGAAAAGTGGGGTCCCTGAACCCCTGTAAGAAGTACTGTATCAGAAGGGTGACACTGAGTTTATGTATAGAAAGAAAAAGAAAAACAGAAATATTGAGATCAAATCTGGAAACTTCATAAAGCAAAAACTTCAGGTACTGAATCTTGTTTGGGAAACAGATCAATTTAGGATTCAGAGAATTTCGTCTTTCTAAGACAAATGTAGCAACCAATCGCATACAATAAATTCCATATTTCATTCAAAGTCAAGACTTACCTATTTTCTTAAGCAAATGTTGAGCCTTTTTTTCCCCTTCCTTCACTTCTTCATTCCGGTGCTCCAACATTTCCACAGCCTGAATATACACAGTCACCTTCTTACTGGTGGACTCACTGCTACTTATTCTACCCACAACCTGTTTGCCACGTTGAAGCCACAGTGATTAAACTTTCAGTCAGCTCATTATATTTAGGGAGGTGATTACAATACTTAACATGGGCTAAGATTGTGCACACCACTGATTATTTAGAGCTATAGCTACCTTTAATTTTCCCATTTTCTCTGCTTTCTCTACTTTGTACTATCCACCCTCAGTCTCTCTAGATCACATACTTGTTCACATTCCTCTGTATATAAAGAATTCGCCATTGCTTTTTCTCCTGTTGCCCTTCTAAATCTCAGTTAAATATGTGTAATTAATAACATCAAATAAAAATAATCTAATCAGTTCTATTAAAAGTGAGAAACTATGATACTGGATGCAAAAACATATACCACTTATACATATGACAAGAAAAATATAATGATAAGATAAATTGAAAAGGACAAGTATAAAATAAAACAATACTAAGTTAAAGAAAGAGTAACTATAGCAGTATCAAAATGAATCCTAAATGGAGAATATTATACAAACAAAGAGGTTCAATATTCTTCTAACAAAGAAGGTCAACTTAATGAGTAGAATTAACAATATTAAAATATTATGTACCTAAAAATAGCACTTTGAAGAATATGAAGCAAAAGCTAAAGGAGTAACAAATATAAATCAATAAAACCACAGGCTTTATTTGATGTTTCAACACTTAGTTTTTATTTTAAAGAGAAAAAAACAATTATACACAATATCATATCAAGATGGTAGGAATTAACATTGTTTAACATATTGCATATAGTTATCTTCAAAATAGTTGCTTAGAGTAAAAATACAGGTATGCAAAATTGAACATACTACATAAGCATAAAACATTCTTTTCAATGAACCAAGAGAAAGTAGTAGTATAATTATATTAGATATCATTCCCTTCTTTATAGCTGAGTAGTACGCCACTGTATAAAAATACCATGTCTTTTTTTATCCATTCCTCAGTTGATGAGTATTTGAGTTGTTTCCAATATTTAACTGTTACAAATTATGGTGTTATAAACAAGATTGCAAATGTACCACTGTATAAGGTATGATGTTTCTTAACTCTTATAGGAAATAACCAGAAAAGGGATAGCTGGGTTGAATAGGACTTCTAGGCTTAGTTGATTGAGTAATCTCTACACTGCTTTCCACAGTAATTTTACCAACAGTGGATAAGAACTCCTTTTCTCCCACAGCCCCACCAGTCTTTGCTATTGGTTAATCTTTTGATGATAGCCATTCATTCTGGAGTTAGGTCAAATCTCAGCGTTGTTTTAGTTTGCATTTCTCAAATAATCATTGATGTTGAACATTTTTTCATATTTACATTAGTATTGCTTCATCTAAGAAGTGTGAGTTCATCTCAAATGCCCATTTTTAGATTGGATCTTTGAATTTGGGGTGCCTGATATTTTTTCTGTTCTTTATATGTTCTAGATTAAAGTTCTCTGTTTGAGGAACAGTGGCAAAAATTGTTTTCCAAATTGTGAGTTTTCTTTTCACTCTGTTGGTGACCTCTTTTTATGTGCAAAAACTTTGAATAAGATGAAATTTCAGTTGTTGGTGCTTTTAAGTGTATCTCATGCAGCTGGATTTTTGTTCATAAATTCTCTGCCTACCCCATGTCTTCAAGATTTCTACATACTTTCTTCCTTTTAATATTTAGAGTTTTGATCTATTTTGACTTTATCTTAGTGCATGGTGAAAAGTGTGGTCTTAGTTTTAGGC
Organism: Cavia porcellus; assembly: GCF_034190915.1. NCBI lineage: Eukaryota > Metazoa > Chordata > Mammalia > Rodentia > Caviidae > Cavia > Cavia porcellus. The sequence continues at coordinate 52,874,069 of NW_026947492.1, forward strand.
TTTGGCATGTGGAAAGTTAATTTTTATAGCGCTATTTATTAAACAGGCTATCTTTCTTCCAGTGAACATGTTTGGCCCTTTAGTCAAAGATAAGGTGCCAAGTGTCCTGGTAGTTGTGTCTGCATTTTCTAATCTGTTCCACTGATCCTTGCGTCTGTTTTAAGCACAGTAGTTTTGCAGTATAATATGAAGTCAGGGATTGTGATGTATCCTGCCATGCCTCTGTTGCCCAGGATTGCTTTGACTATTCTAGGTCTCTTGTGTTTCCAAATGATTTTCATGAATATTTTCTTCAGATATGTGAGGTATGCTAATGGTATTTTGATTCGGACTGCATTAAATCTGTGTAACAGCTTTGGGTGTTTGCTCCTTTTCACAATGTTTCTTTTTCCTATCCATGACCAATTTTCTGATATGTATTTCAGTTTCTTTTTTTTTTTTTTTTTCTGACTAATATAAGTTTCAATTTATAGATTTTTTTTTACTACCTTTGTTATACTGATTCATAAGTATTTCATTTTTGGTTGTTATAATGAAGGGTGTTGTTCCCCAATTTTATTCTCAGTGAGTTTATTGTTTGTGTATAGGAACGCTATTGATTTTTGAGTTTTGACTTTGAATCCAACTATCCTACTGAATTTGCTTATTAACTCTAGTAATCTTTTGCTGAAGATTTTGTGGTTTTTATGTAGAGATCCTATCATCTGCGAATAATGCTAGTTTAATTTCTTCCTTTTCTATCTTTATTCCTTTTATTTCTCTTTCATGGCTAATTACTCTAGCTAATGACCTATATTGAATAGGTGTGGCAATGGTGGGCATCTATCTTGTTCCTGATTTTAAATTGAAAGCTTTTGGCTTTTGCCCATTTAGTAGGATGTTGGCTATTTATTTTTGTCATAGATGGTTTTTATCAAATTGAGGTAAAGCCCATCTCTTCCAATTTTCTGTAGGTTTTTTTGTCATGAATGAGTGTTGAATGTTTTTGTGAGTATATTGTGATGAACATATGATTTTTGTCTTTGACTCTATTGATATGGTGTGTTAGGTTTACTAATTTACATATGTTGATCCATCCTGCATTCCTGTGATGAATCTCAGTTGGTCATGCATAATCTTCTCAATGATTTGCTGCATTCAGTCTGGTAATATGCTACTGAGAAATTTTATTTCTATGTTTAGTAGAGTGATTGGCGTGTTGTTTTTGTTTTCTGTTGGGTCTTTCTTCAGTTTTTATGTCAGGGTAGTAGTTTCCTCCGGGAATGAGTTAGGAAAAATTGCTTTCCTTTCAACTTCATTAAAATGTTTGAGGAGTATTGGTATTAAATCTTTTCTAAAATTTCTTATAGAATTCAGCCATAAATTCATCAGGACCTTGGCTTTTGTTTTTGGTAAGTTTTTGATTATATTTTAATTTCATTAACTGATACTGTATGACTCAAAATTTTTATATTTTCTTGAGTCAGCTTTGGAAATTTGTGGGTTTTTAGGAATCTGTCCATTTCTTCTGTCTTTTCCAACTTATATGAGCAGAACTTTTTGAAGCACGTTTTGATGATCCTCTCTCCACAAGATCTAAAATAGTTGAACTCTTCATTCCTTGTTGTACAAATTTAGGTTTTCATTTTCTTTCTTTTTTGATAAGGTTGCATAAGGGTTTAGTAACGTTATTTTTCCTTCAAATAATCAACTTTTTAATGCATTACTTCTTTACATTGTTTTCTTCAATTTTATTAATTTCTGCTTTGATTATTGTGATTTCCTCCTTTTTATGGTCTTTTAGTTTGACTAGCTCTTCTTTCTAGAAACTTGCGGAGCAGCATTAGGTTGTTTATTTGTGCTTGTTCCATTTTTCTGATGTGAGAATTCATCATTATATATTTAACTCTTAGAACTGATTGCTTTACATCTCACAGGTTCCAGTAAGCTGTATTTGCAGTTTTGTTTGATTGTAGACGTTGTTTAATGTCTTCTTTAAATTCACATAGGCCCCATTTGTTGATCAGGAGGGTGTTAATTAATTTCAAGTTGCTTATAATGTTTTTGCAGTTTTTTTTTAATTTCTAATTTTATTGCAGTATGTTAGCTAAAAAGCATCAGATAATTTCAATTCTTTTGCATTTACTTAAACATGCTTTTTAGGCTTGTATATGGTCAATTTTAGAGAATGTCCTATGTGCAGCTGAAAAGAATATGTATTCTCGGGTGGAACACTACTTAAACATCAACCAAGCTCATTTGATCATAGGTTTGGTTCAATTTTGTTATTTCTCTGGTGATTTTTTCATCACATTCATCTGTCTCTTGTGACAACGGATTATTATAGTACTCCAATAAACTATGTTATTGCATAGATTTATTTTTAATGTCTGGTAGTATTTGTCTTATATAGTTTGGTGTGCTTGTATTTATGATTGTTACCTCTTCCTCTTGATTTTTTCCCCAACAATTATGTAGTGACTTTGTTTATCTCTTTAGGTCAGTCTTGGTATTAAATGCACATTGTCTATAAACATAATAGCTATGCCTGCTTTTTTCTGGGTTCCTGTTACATGGAATATTTTTCCCCCATTTTTTGACTTTTGCTCTATGAATTTAATTTTGAGTTAAATGTGTTCCTCATGTTCAGCACATCGTTGGATGTTCTTAATCCATTTTCCAAATCTTTTTTTTTTTTTTTTTTTGAGTTGGAGAATTGAGGCCATTTATGTTGATGGCTATAATTGATATGTACTGGCTTATCTTGATTATATGATTTGCCTGCTGCTGGTTTCCTACTTTTCCTTTCTGATTAATTGCTTGACTTGTTTGGTGGTTTCTGTCTATTGTTCTTAGAAATGTGTTCATCTTTATCTCTGTCAAGAATATCTTTCAGTACCCTTTGTACCATTGTTTTGGGGGTTGTGAATTTCTTTGTGTTCCTTGTCATGGAAGTATCTTCTTTCTTCATTAATTTTAAAAGATAGTTTTGCAAAGTTCATCAATCTGCATTGGAAATTTGTTTATTTTAAGGACATGAAATACTTCACTCAAAGCTCTTCTTGAAATAAGTGTTTATGTTGAGAAGTCTGCTATGATTCAGATGGGTTTTCTTTCATAGGTAATGGGATTGTTTTTCTTGCAGTTTTTAATACTGTGTCTTTATGTCAAAATTCTAGAATCTTGATTATTATATGTCTGGATATAGATTTATTTTGGAGTATAAATAGCCTCACTTATCCATATGCCAGATACTTTTCTCATGCTTGGAAAATTTCCTGGTATTACTTCTGAAAATAGGTTTTATATGTAATTTGTGTTGACTTCAGCTTTTTCAATGACACCAATTGTTCTTACATTACTTATCTTCATGTTGTCTTGTAGTTGTTGAATTGCTATTTCTTGATCTTTTGCTATTTTCATGAGCTTTTCATTATTGCTAGCCATGATACTATCTTCAAGGTCTGAAAGTCTGTCTTCCATTTCAGTCAAGCAGTTTTGCCAGATTTCAATGGAATTCGTAATTTCCAGGTTTTCTCTATGAATCCATTCATGCATTCTATTTCTTTCCTATATTGATCATTCATGGTTTCCATTATCTTTCTGTCATTATCCATTTTTTTTACCTATATGTATTATAGATTTTCTGAGCAATTTCCTTATAAATTTTGGCAATAGTCGCAAGGATAGAGTTCAGTGGCACAGCACCTGCCTGGCAAGCACCTTGCCAGGACTGCCTGGCAAGTCCTAAATTTGTTTCCAAGTACCCACCGAAAAAAGTATTTTTTAAAAAATTAACATTTCTTTTTTACCCGAGAGATTATTTCTCATATGATTTCCTTGATAGCCTCATTGATTTATTTATATACTTCTGTTATCATTTTACAAATTTCAGGTGTGCATCTTCTAATTCATTGTATTTCAATGTCTCCTGGATTTGCTCTGGGTAGCTGGAAGTCTGAGGTTGTGTTCTGATTTTTCATCTGTCAGTTTCCATTTCAAAATCATTTTTATTTTATTTTCTGGGATATCCCTTGTGAGTTTTTGTAGTAGGTAGATATATAACTAATATCAAGGCATTTCTAAGAAAAGTCTGTTTTCCAAGGATGTATTCTGTGTGTAGGAAATTCTTTTTTTGTGTGTGTCTGTCATGAGATTCTACCTTCCCAATTAATTAAAAGTATAATACTGATGTGTTTTTGGCTCAGTTCCCAGTCCTTTGTTATAGATCTGTGGTAAGGTTATTACCCCTCTGATTTACAGTATTATTAAAGAAGGAAAAAAAAAAACTGATTACAACACATGAGGCATCTTACATAAAGTAATAATATTGCCAAAATAAAGATGCCAGATTTAAAGCAAAACAAAACAAAATATTTGTATGATTTTCAATTGTACAAATTGTTGATTTCCTTTTGTCTTGTTCTGAAATCATGTAATGTTTTCATTGTTTTTGTTCTGTTATGTTTTGTTTGATTTTATTGTGTGTAATGGTACAGACAGCTATTTTGAAGAAAATGAAAGACATTATGGCAGCCATTGTTGATTTCCTGTTGTCTTGTTCTGAAGTCCTGTGTTGCTTGCACTGTTCTGTTCTGATTTACTTTCTTCTGTTTTGTTTTGCTTTATTCTCTTTAAAATAAAATTTAGTAAAATACAAACTAGCCTTTACATAAAAATGCAAATCAATACTTATGTGGGGACTTGGAGTTGCACAGTAAAAGGAATTATGGCAAGGAACACTTCTTAGAATGATAGTTTATATGTATGTTATCTTAAGAGTAATAATGTCTTCATGGATGTATATATGTTTATGATTGTCTCTGTCTCTCTCTCTGAAAAATTATCAAATTATAAACTTAAAAGAAAAATCATAGAATTTTCAAAGAGCTATAAAAAATTGAAACTGATAAGAGACAGAGCAAGGGTGGTATACTGAATTTTGACCTCAGTCTGCTTAGGGACTTCGATTAAATTTTTCATGTGATGCAAAACACTTGAAAGCTGTTAGCAGGGCAGTGATATTAATTGCATTTTAGATATATGACCAGCATCAGAAAAGGGAAAGGTTGGCAAAACACAGAATGTGCATGTACATATTTTACATGGTAATAGAATTATAATGCATGTCCTAAAAAATGTTTACAAGATTTCCAAAGCAACTAGTGAACATATATTTGCAAATGTACTGTTGAGTTTTTTTTTCAGTTATTCTATATCCATTTAAACAAGTTGGCCCACACAGATATATACAAACTTTTAAAAAGAACAGTAACTTAATATAAGCCTGTATGATTTCAAAGCACATTTCACTTTCCAATATGCAGGATTCCTCCACATGCAAACAGATCCAATTTCAAAGCCTAGTAATAAAGAAGGCTCATGTATTCAAATGAGAATATTCAGGATTTCCATCAAATCATAAAGTAGGCCATATATTAATGCCCAGACTTGCAGTGGTAATTCTTAATGGAAGATAAGCAGGCTTCACTTTTCTGTGGTTGAAGTATTTAGCTCAATTCATGGATTATATCTATAAATCTTTATTTAAAACTATGATTTGAATTCTCAAGGTTGTTTCCAGTGTTCCAAAATTTGAAAATGATGAAAAGAAATTTTCTATCTTCATTAAGTACAATGCGTCCAACAAACACAATATTATATGGCTGTAAAACAACATCTCCAATCTTAGTTACATTGTTTCTCAGGGAAATGCCCAAAAAATAGAATGAGAGAACCAAGAATGTCAAACTTAAATTAATTTAGTGAATAGTAGGTTAAACTCTAAAACATCAGTCTCTCCGGAAATATGAATAGTGTCTACTCCTACCTGATCTTGTTTGGAAGCTCTTGAAGAAATTAGATATTTTGACAACCTGGGGTGTCAGTCATTCATTTCCTGGTGAATCCATACAGCCTTCATGAAAGTGCCTTTTTGGTTTTTCAAAACTTCAGAACAAAGAGCCTTTTTGGACTTTGGTTAATACTACTAATCAAAACTTTAATAATAGACTTGTCATTTGCTAGTCTTATTATATGTTAGATGGGTCTAGAGCTGGCTTATATGATTTTCAAACAAAAGAATAAAAAAAGATTGTTTCAATGCTGTTACAAAGTAGAAATGACAAGGAAGAAAAAGGAATAATCCTGGATCTGGAAATTAAAGAATGTGTAATTTGACTAAAATTTATTGTTTCCTAAAGAGAAAATTCTAATTCACTGGTTCATCAATTGTTTATTGAACCTAATCACTTTTTCATCGTTGGCTCAAAATGCTTGACACTAACAATCTAAAGGAGGAAAGATTTATTTTGACACACTGTTTCAGAGGTTTTGGTACATGGTCATTTCTCTCCAAGGCTGAAATGTCATGGTGAAAGGGCATGATGTAGAAAAGCGCATGGCAAGTTGAAGAGCCAGAGCAGAGATATGCTCTTCAAACACATGCCTCGGTGCCCTAAATCCCCTGAGTGCTGCAGCCTAATAACACATTTTGATAACCTGTTGATAAGAATAGCACGCATATGACCCAATCAGCCTTACCTCTGAACATATGATACTGTTGGATGACCTTTTGGATTCAAACTGTCATGTATTATACAGAAATGTAAGAAAACAGAGTGAAAGAGTTAAAGTTTGCAATGTTGTCCCTGGAGCCTATGATAAGAATTATTAGAGGATAGACAATAGAATGAATGCCTTGGCATCAGATAGACTCCAATACAGGCTTCCAGAAAAATTGCCCTTGCATATGCCTCCCTTTCTCATAGTCTTTATATGAATGAATTTTGGTTAAAATTTCCAGCTATGTTTATAGTAATTTTACATGCTGAACCATAATTTGAAAATGCTCTGAAAACAAATGATGTTTGTTAAAATTACATGTAAAGTCTTATCTATTACTTATAAACAGTTGCAATTCTTTCTGCAGTATGAATCAGGCTGGCCTAAGAACACTGCCTCTAGAGAAGGCTTTATGATACAGTGGTCATGAGGGACAGCTGAGTGAGATGATTAAAGTCAGAAACGTTTGAGCTTAGATTTCCACCTCAGTCAGTTTCTAGCTTCATGTACATAATCAAGCTCATCTATTAAATTTCACTTCACTCAGCTTTAAAACAGCAGTGATAGCAATAACATCTATGTAGAGGCCTGCTTTAAGAATTAAATTAGATTGTTTTGCAAATTAATTAGCTAACAGCCTGGCAAAAAACACCACTCTGAAGTAACTAAACGTATAGTTATTAGTGCATGTGTAAAAGGCTCCACAGCCAAGTCTTCTTTTCAAGTTCAAGGGAAACAGTGTCTAGCAAACAGCTAATTTACTAGACTAGATAAATCTATGAAATGATGTATTAATGCAAAAGGCCTCTAAAAAGTTTTCTGTGTGCAAATCTCTTTTAATTATACTGATTAGTTTAGAGAAGTGTCTCAGTAACTAACCCAAAGAAATATTTGCTGATATTTATTTGAATAAAGATCTGTTCAGTGGGAAAGTTTAGCCTGAATCTAGTCTTCCTCTGATGACAGCAACTGGAGGAGTGAAGGGAGTAGAAAGATGCAAGCCACAGAAGTATCAACTCAGAAATTGCAATCCAAAATTTTGACCACATTACTTTGTCTGTGCATTTGTAGAAGAGAACAGAACTTTAAATGAAAAGATTGTGTAGCACAGCATGCAGATCTTGGTATCTAACACCAATAAAAATGTCAAAAGCTTCCTTATCAAATAAGTGAATTTAGAGCTACAGCATGAAATTTACAAAGGAAACTGGAATCATCTTGCAGTATTAGAAACTAAAGCATTGCTTTATAAGTGATGGAGTTTTATAAAAAGGACACATAATCCAACTGGCATATGGTATTCTGAGTGGGATCTTAAAACAGCAAAAGAACATAAAAAGACACAAATAAAATCTGAATAAAATATGTAATTAGTTAATCATAATGTATCAATGTTGGCTTATCAATCACAACAAATGTGCCATGTTAATACAAAATATTAACAACAGGAAATTGAATGTATAATACACAGATTCTTTACAATCTTTGCAACATTTGTTTAAATGTAAAATTATTCCAAAAGGAAGCAGGTAATATGCACGGTATTCTTGAAATTATATTACTGGTTTTAAATATTTTTGATGCTTTCTTTAAAAATTGTTCTCATTGTCCTTATGAAGCTACTGGCCATGTGACTTTTTAACACTGAAAATATAATTAGAACAATTTGTAATTTACTGTATGCTTTAACTGTAAAATGCATTATAATTTAGATGAAATTAATCCACACCAAGATATAAAATACGCTAATTAATATTTTTATACTGAAATGAGTATATTATGAATATATTAAGTGAAATATGTAATTAATTTTATCTTTCTTCACTATTTTAATGTGTCTGTTAAATGTATATATGTGTCATACATTGTGATTTGATTGAATTGCATGGTTTTAGACTATTAATAAGGACAGATTTGACGTGAATAATTTAGAATGACGAAGTGCATGTTCTATGGATTTACGCAAATGCTTGTATGCATGGATAACTTCAATTTTTAAAATTATTTCTCAGCACTGGTAGTCTACTAAAGTATATATAATGGTGCTGCGAAGGAGGGTGCTACTATACGGTGTTACTTACGTACCCTTAGTGAGATATAACATTACTCATTCTTTATTTATTTACCCATTTATTTACTTATTTAGAAAAGAAATACCAATGTTATGATTCTAATTGTAAATGTTCCCAAAGTGTCATGTATTTCAATCTTGGGAGCCAGCCTATGGTATTATTGGAATGTGGAGCAACTTTTAGGAGGAGCTTATTAAGGAAGGAAGGAAGGTTTGAGGGCATGCCATTGCAGGGGATTTTGGGACACCAGACACTCTTCTTTTTCTCAATTTAATTCTCAGCCAATATACAATTTGGAGAAGCCACTTAGAGAAAGGCTAGAATGCTGTAAGCAAAGCTTGATGTCAATTCTGATGAGGACACAGAAGGCTAGAATCCCAATAGAAATGCAGAGAGAAAAAGATAAGGATAGGTCACGTGATTTCAAATAGAAATGATGAATTGTGAACAAGAGGCCATACTGTTACACTCCAGCAAGGAACTTGTTTATATTTTGGCCATGCATTGATACTTTGTGGAAGGCTGAGTTTAAAGGTGATTGATCCATTTATCTGACAAGGGAAATGTCAAGACAGCACAATATTCCAGCAGCAGCATGGGCATTGCCAGCTGCTTTTAGTTGCATTTCCTATAATAATCAGAAATGAAAAGCAGAGCAGAGAGATTTGGAAAACTTATAACTCGATCACCAAACATGTTTATAATGGTACTATATAGGAAGATGCTCTTATTAAAGATATTAACACTGCTAAAAAGCAGTCATGTACTTTTCACAGGAAGAATATAAAACATTCCTTGAGGATATCTCAGAAATTGTCAAAGCTCCATGCTCTGAAGGCTCATATATATATAATTATTTTAATATTAATAATTTAATAATAAGGAAGCCTCTGTGTACTATGCTCCAATAGAACTATCTAAGAAACAATTTAACCAGGACTCCTTTCCCATATTCAACCTTCAAAGAATGGAGAGGTGGCTCCAACTATGGTCCTAGCAGGCCCAGCTATGTCTCCATTTAGTGACACATGTTGGTGTCATTCATGTGCTGCTAGTTTTGTTTCTGTATGTTTACTTATTTTATTCAATGTATTTGAGACAGAGTCTAGCTATGCTGTTCAAGTGACCTTCGGCTCACTTTGTAGCCTACGCTGGTCTTGTGCTTGCAAGGTTCCTTCTTGCAAGGAGTGCTGAGATTACAGGCATGAATCACCATGCCCCGAGTGTGTTGCTAGTTTTGCAGGAATGGAGAAAGAAAGAGTCATAGTGTCATAGAGGTTTCTACCAGGTTTCATAGGAACATCTGGAAGCCAGACAATGTAACAGTATGAAAATCCTGCAAGCAGGCCCTGATAGGGTGATGTGTGAAAGTATGGAAGTAAATTTGAAGCTACCCGGAAACTCCAAGAAGATAGAGTTACCAGGAACATAGAGTGTTTATAGACAGCAAACAAATCCAGTCCAAGAGAGGAGGGGCATGCAGCCTGCACCCCTCAAGACTGCGGGAGTGGGGCTCCCCGTTTCCTTGAGGGCGCACATTCTCCCACTGTCCATCCCAGATGTCTGACTCAAACTACATGCAATGTTTGCCCTCTTGGCTTTGTGGTCTTACTATTGTATTCTTCCTTTCCATGTCCTTATTTTATACTATTGGAATATGAATGATTAACCTGTCCCACCATTGTATATTCAAAACACATAATTTTTTTTCTGTTTTTTTGCAGGAGTTCACAGCTAATAGTTTTCTTTGAGTCTTAGAGAAGAGTTGGTTTTGGAATTTTGAAGGCTAGAATGTTAAGTCTTTGTGGACTGTTGTTGGTAAACCAAATGCATTTTACATTCCGAGATAGAAATGAGCCCTTGGGGCCCAAGGGTCAAATGTTACTGTTCAAATCTAAAATGCCTTGCAAAACTTCATATATTGAAGACTCGATTACCAGCCTGTGGCCATACTGGGTGTAGTGGAACTTTGGAGAAGTAATGCGTAGTGAAGGAAGTTCGGTCATTTAGGATGTGCCAAGTGTTGGCAAAGATGGCGATGCTACATAGTTGGTTGGAAAAGGAGTTGGTACAGTCATTTTGAAAAATATCTCACAATATATACTAGAGCTGAATGTAAATTAAATAACCCTTCCTTAATTTTGGACGTTGGGCATTTGGTCCCAGCAATGAGAGAAAAGTGTAAGTATGACATTTTGTGTTCCCATGCAGTCATTACCCCCCAGGCCTCAGCCATGGCCAACATCTACCATGACTTTCATCAACATAAATTGTCTATTTTGAACTTAATATAAAATGAATTCTTAAAGTACTGTATCTGCTCCATTTTGTCAGAATTATCTCTCAAAATCAAGATTGTGCTCATAAGAACTGTGAATACAGCTGTATGTCATCCAATTTGTGTTGCCTCATTTATTTCATTATGTGACTAAAGCACAGCAAATTTTCCCATTCAGTAAGATGTCTTACTTTTCTCTCATTGCTGGGACCAAATGCCCAACATCCAAAATTAAGGAAGGAAAAGTTATTTAACTCACATTTTGTGGAAGTTTCAGTCCACGATCAGTAGGCTCAAAGGCAAGGTGGCATGGGACAGGGGCAACTGTTCAAGGCAGCTGAAGACAAAAAAGCAGTAAAGAGTCATAAGTTGGGAGAGTAAGACTCTGCTTCTCCCATTTTTTGTATACAAGGTATCTGCCCCTGGGTGGGTGTAGCACTCACACCATCTCCATGCCCTCCTCTTGCACAGGATGAGGTTGTTTTCAAAGTGAAGACCTTGTTTCCCTTCTGAGTTGCTTAGTTAAGCCTCTAAACTTCTCAATTTGATGCAATGTATCAACTGTTACACAAGAGATATTTAGAGTGAGAGTAATATATGCATTAATTTGTAAAATCTATCAAACTATCCATTTGAGATCTATCATTAGACAAATCTAGTAAAATCATATCTAAATATAAATGTTGCGATGCAATTTTCTTTGAGGGATTGGGATCAGGTTCAGTGCTTTATGCTTCGTACAACATCTCTACAAAATCATGTAGGCATAGAACCTTTGTGTGAGTGTGCATAGACTAATCTGTCCTATACACTTATGAAAGCTATTTCAGCTTTACTGAGCAATTTCTATCCATTATTCCATTTAATTTGCAAATAATCTCAAGTGATAGGAATTACTATCTCAAATTTACAGAGAAGAAATTTTCTTGATTTGCCCAAGGTGATGGTAAATTCAATCTTACATACATGTCAGTCTTATTTCCAAACCTGACCTTAGCCAACATGACCAAGTATAATTTTTCTACTTTCTTTATTAAATTGGATTTCTTGCTCTCAGGAGACTATTTCACAGGGCAATTATTGGCAGGTGGTGGCCTACAGGCCTCTTTGCAAACCAAGCATCTCCTCAATCTGGAATTATGATATGGAATTTGTGAACCAAGTTAAATGTGTGCTTAGAATACAGATTTGCTCACAATACTGATAAACACATTTCAGGCATGTAGGAATTAAAGATTCATTGGATATATATTTGGTGAAGAGTGACTGATGAGCTCAGCAACAGAAAGAACCCATAGTTTCTGCAGGGAGACAGATTAAGTTTCATCATGAAGTTGTGCAGTTGTGGATATGATACACATGCTCTGAGACTCAGCCTTTACTTCTACAAAATGGAAAAAATAGTTTCCGATTTTCAAAGTATTTTTGCTTTCAATTCCCTTTTTATCTTTTGCTGCTCTTTTCACTATTTTAAGTATTTACTCAGTGTTATTAAAAACTGTCAAATGCAGTTCAAAGACAGGTGTTTGGTGGAAGGCAGGAGTCAGTGGTACAGACACATATTTTGAGACTTGAAGCCTACAAACTTTGAGGAGCTGTCTTTGAGGAATTCTCATACCTGATTCGGTAAGAAAGGGAATATATATTTTGAATAAGAAAAAAAATTATAAGAAATAGTTGAGTATTTTTATTTTTTTTGTTCTTGAACCAAAAAAAATTATCATTTATATGGAACTGCTTTCTTACCAAAACTCACCTTCTTTGCACTGTTTACAGCATTCTATTTCTTTCAACCATTCCCAATACTCACAATGGCTCATGGAGAAAAAGACCCAAAATTTAAGTGTCATAAAGTCAATGATAAACCTTTCTCTAAAAGGAGACAAAACACACCACATATGGCAGGTTTAATTCTAAAATAGCTCAAGACCCCTCTCTTGTTTTTTGAACATGACCTGTACAGCTCCCTCCCCAGTGAATAAGATGAGATCTATGGTCATGATGTCAATCCCATCATTAAGTAACTTGAGTTATTTGACAATTTGGAAAAATTTTTAATGTAATAAAAGAATCTAGTCATTTCATTTGAGTTGATCATAAGGAGAGTAACATAGGTGGACCTGATCTAATCAAATACCCTAGGAAAGGGATTGAAAAGCTTCTTCCGCAGCCTTTGAAGGAAGTAAGCTAGCATTTTGTGAGGGAGTCATACAGTAAAGAAAGTCACATGGCTGTCAGATGAAAAACTGACCTCTTGCAGGAAACTGGGACTCTAGTACTTGAATGGCAAAATTTAGTGTGACAACCATGTGAGCTTAGAATGGGACTCCATACTGTTGAAGGGAAGCAGAATGACCTGACATCTTGATTGTAGCACTGTTCCTGAGCAGAGGTCCCAGAAGAGCTGTGCACAGAACAGTATCATAAATGTATGCCTTGCAAGAGGTGGTGTCTTGTTTGTTTTTGGTTCAAATGGGGATTTTATGCAGACTCATCTTGAACTCCTACCAGTCATGGAAAATCTATGGTATGCATGCTGCACTTGGATGTTTGTTATTGAAAGGTATAAATAGTTCACCATCAGTGTGAGACCTAAACTTAGATAGTCCTCCTGCCTCAGCCTTCTGAGTAGTTGAAACTATGAGTTTCAGTCACCATCCTAAGTATGTGTGCTTTAAAACACTTGCATTCACTATAACGTATTATGCAGCAGGAGAAAAGTAAATTCCCCAGACAACCAGAAGCAATAAGGATTTATTATGTCACAGTTTGAAATTCATAATGCTGCAAAAATTTTTATCTCCATATAATTTTCATCAGGAAAAATAGCCTGATCTACCAGTTTGTGGCACTCCAGACTTTCTCTTTGGGATTGGAAGTAAGAGCAACTGATCTAATTTCATACATTGCAACTGTCTTATAATGTGATCCTGTGCTCATTACTCCACCTCATGAGTCTCATTGTTAACATCTTCACAGGAAGGAAATGGGACAATGTGATCTCCAAGGATTTTGCTATCCGTAACAGTTACCAACCTAGTGTTACCAGATGACAGTCCATAAATGTCAGTAAGCTCTCTTTACTTTTTGAAAGAGTCCATGAATCCAGATAGCTGAGTCTCTTTCTATTTCAAAGTGGATGGGATTCAGTTTTTTTTTTTTATATTTTCTTCTTCCCACATAATATAATTATAACATGGAGAATGATTTATTCTCTGTAATTGTGTATTCACTTAGATTAACCACACCTAAAACAAGAACATTCCTGACCTGATAATTTTCATTTAGAACTTGCTGATTCAATAGAAAGACATCAAATTATATCCACTGTTAATTTTAAATTAACTCAAAGGATTTAATTAACACCTCTTCAAACAGAAAAGAAATAAGGATACTTTTCACTAATGGCAATGAAGAACACTTAAGAGGTTTTTTTTTGTTTGTTTGTTTTGTTTTTTTTTTTGTAAATCAAATTTAAACCCTGTATCTATTCAAACCTTTTCACAATTTAGAGTAGTCAAGGAAGAGTTGTATATAAAGCAATTAGCAGCTCTGGGGAATGAATTGGGGAGAAGATGCTAAAGATTTGATTAAGTGTTGAAGTGAAGCTGGAGCTTTGTATAATTGCAAAAGAGAAGGCCAGTCCCTCAGGTGTGTGTTTAAACAAGCAGGAAAAATAGAAGACTCATGAGCTCACTAAAGACCATCAAAGCACAGTGAACACATGAGAAGCCTGGCAAAAATCTAGGCTCTGAATTCTGTAGAGGAAAAAAGCAGTGAGGCCGGGCCGCCAGACACAGCAACTCCATCATTCACCAACCAGAATGGCCAGGCTAAGGTCTCCCAGCATCACGGGAATTCATTTTCCTCATTTTGGTCAAAACTAATATGCTACTTATATTATATCATTGTTTCCAAAAAACATTCTTTATGATTTGTGTGTGTTCACCAAAGGCTCACATGCTGGGTATATGATCCCCAGCGTGTAAATGTTGAAAAAGGTGGAACTTTTACAAGGTAGAGTCCAACAGGGTATGAATAGATCACAAGCAACCTCTTTGTTATTCAGAGGTCATCAAATAAGACCTCCCAATCTTGGACTTTTAACTTCTAAGTCTATAATGTAAATAAGCATTTTTTTTTTTTTTTTTTTTTTTTTGGTAACAGGGATTGAACTCATGACCTTGCACTTGTCAGGCAGGTGCTTACACCACTGAGCTAAATCCCTGAGCCCCAGGCCTCTTTTCTTTATGAAGAGTTTAAACTGTGGTGTTTTATTATAGAAATGAAAATGGTCTAAGACTGCATTCCAAGTACTATGTGCTCATTGGGACGTTGATATGTGCTAAAACACACTGAGATTAATCTGTAATGCAAAGACTTTTAGAAAGGGCTGGGGTAAATTGATTTAATAGTGTTTTATTCTTGGAGGTTTAGCTAGACTAATGGGCCATGTGAGACTCTTAGATTATTACCCTTTTAGTTCATTTGACAAAAGTATCCCCTGTTCTTAGACAAGACCTGGGAACTGTGTTAAATAGAACACATGTTGGAAAGTCCCAGATGACGTGCTCTCTAAAGACCTTGCCAGCTCAACATTCTTTGAATTTCGATCATCTTGTCTGTACTTTTGCTCTAGGTACATTTTTGATCTGGAAAGGTTGTTAATAGGCATAACAATTTTGACAGTAATTTACTAAGTCTCCTTGAAGTGGACATTAATTAAATATTCATTAGTTTCAAAGCTAAGCCTTGTTAACCATGGATTGATTTCAAATGTGTGGTGAATAACCTTTTTAAAGTTCGCTTTGCTTTTGTAGATATAAACTTTTCCTGATACCACCCAAATTAAAATTTCATTCAAAAACCTAAATTTTTTCCTAATATTTGGAGTTTATTAGTCTTTCTCTGTACTTACCTATTTAACCTAACAAAATAAAGATCTCCAAATAGAGATTCTATACAATGAAAACAAAATGTGTATAGCAGAAAAACAATGCATTAAGATGAAAGTGAACTTTTTCAACTCAAAATTATCACACTGTGTTGTCTCAGAAATTTTACTCAAAGGATACAGTGCTTTGTCACATTCTTCAACAATAAATAGAATCAACCTATGTATTTGCTGAGCATTTACCAACATTTATGAATTAAGCATAGCTCCTCATTCCTGTAACCACTGCAGTGTAATGTGTATTAAGTGAACTTCTCCAAGTTACTTAGTACTATTGCAATTAAGCCTACTAAAAATGCACCTCACTCTCTTCAAATTTAAAAAGATAACTTTTATTCGAAATGATCACTTTCATGAGAAAACTCAGTCTTTTAAAATTATGCACCCTATTTTATCTTCCTTTAAAAATGGTATTACGAGATAAAAAGAATTGCATAAATAAAATCACTCTCTATCACACAGATTTGACACAATTGAGACATAAATAAATAAGTAGAATAACCAAAATATCACATTTATTTGAATTCAAAGAAATATACTCATATTTTAAGGCACATCATTATTATTTTATGTATTTACTAGATAATCTTGCTAGCTAATATTTGACAATATACTTCCTTATAATTTCTACTTTATGCTTAATAAAATAAACTTTTGTTCATATACATTTGTGAACCACTCATGTTATACAAATATGAATTAAATTATGTCCAAAAATTTTAAAGAAATTTTCTGAAGGTTCTCTGAATTTTGACTCTCTAGGGTAGTCAATGACTGGGTTTTGTTCACACTAAATTGTCCTTGGGCCATCAGAACATTTGGTATCACAACATTCTTAAAACAGTTTGCTGAAACAACAATAGCAACTACAAAAGCAACCCAGTGACTTCGAGTGTGGATTTTTAACTGATTTTCAATGATACAGAACAAGCATGATTTTGACTCATGCTTCAAAATGTTTATACATATTTCTCATGTATTTTTTCACTAATTTGATTCCTAAAGCTTTAAAACAATTTTCAGAATTTCCCTGTGTATTTAATACCTAATCAATTTGTCTTGACTTCATATGTGGGGTATTAATGGTTGTATACTTGGTGGTCCATATCAGTTGGTCAAAAGAGACTGTGTATTTCACAGGTTGCATGATGTATGCCAAGTCCAGAATTATTAAAATATAGCAAGGATGTGAACCATAAAATCACTGAAATATGGTCAGGCTTTCACTATTGAAGAACAGATTTTTAGAAATGTACATAGCATATATGGACAATTATTATTTCTTTAGTATCATACAGAAAAAGACTATATTCACACTAAAACTTTGGTCTGCCTGTTCCAGTACCTAACAAATATGTACCTCACTGAATAAAAGGAAAGAGATTTGTCATACGAACCTGTTGTCATTTCTAATTCACAGAGAATTGAAGCCAACACAGGTGTATATAAGGATGTGCAGAGTCTAGGATTATTATAATTTACCCTCATACAACAAGGAAGAATCACTGTCTTGCCACAATTGCCTCGAACTGTGAAATATATTTTTGGTTATATGACAGAGAAAAGAAGGGAGAGCCCACTGTGTTCTCTGCATTTTTCTTGGCCTCTGTTGCAGTGGTTTATCTGATCTGGGTCCCTAATGTAAAATCACACATATCTATAATGGGAGACTTTGAAGTCACTCTGTTCCTATAAAAGATCTTCTGAGATCTATTACCATTTTTGTGTCTCCAGACATGTAGGGGTTTCCATTTTCTGCACACTTCATATCTTACTGTGAATTCAGTGAGCTGTCTTGCTCTGTCTGGCTACAGCCAATACTGCACACACAGAGCTTCTCCTAGAATTTTGAAACCATTAAGCTGATTGTAACAAGCTGTCTAGGGAAGTTTGTCTCTGAACTTCTGATATTCTTAGATGTGTCCAAGCTCCATTTCACTCTAATGTTTCTATTACTGGCCTCTCCCCTGACTTGTACATTGAAGCAGAGAAAGTGAGATAGGCGCCCCTTCTGTCACTTTTTTCTTTCTAAACTTCTTCCTGGTTAAAATCGGGTAGATATCAAGTTGCTCTTCATTTCCATTTAGAAAGTACCTTGCATAATTATTTCCTTTTCTTCTTACTGATTTTTCCCCAGGTCTATGATAGTTAGAAAACATATGAGGTACAATCACAAGACACATGAAAGATTAAAATTTTTAAATATATTAAGATATATATTGTTGTTATCCTTTTCAAAATATTTGTCTTTTCTTTTAACATTCTTGTCTCATTATTCTCGCCATTTTATGAAGTAATTCTGGAAATGTTCTTTAATGTATGTCTTACTTGTGCTTTAATGGCAGTTTTGATGTCCTGAATCAATTCAAAATGTTTATCTTTCATGGTCCTACTGACTTTGGGAAAGAGCTTCAAGCTTCCCAGGGGCAGATCCATTTAACAAGGTGGATGAGGACATGCTATCATGTTTTTACAGACTGTCTTTTCTCATTGGATGACATTTGGCAGCAACATTCATTAACATACTTAGTAAAGACATTTATTAAAGAGAACTCTCAGAACTGCCTCAGAAAGCAACAAGAATGAGATGAGGTGAGTGTGATCAAAGCAAGGAAGAATATTTTGAGAGAAATTAATGCCATGTAATTTTTATTTTAATATTTTTTTAAATCGTCATGCTCTGTATTTTCTTATCAATATTTAAAAGAGAAAAGGATATTATTTTGTTGATAATTTTAGCATAATTTTGAGTATTAAAAGTGGTATCTTTAATGATTACACTTAGAGAAAAGCATAAATCAGAGACAATCAGGCCTGGTAAATACTGTGGTATGACATCCATACCCCACTTTACAAAGATGGCCTCAAGTGGGGAGGACTGGCTCGTCCAGTGTGACACCTCTTTGTCAGAGAAGTTAATCACAAAGATCAACTTGGTATGCAGGTATTTGTGGTGAGGTCCACGGGAGTGGTCTTTTCTCCTCTACACGGAAGTTTGTAGGGTTATCTTCAGTTTTACAGCTCATCAATTGATTTGAACTTCTACTCCAGCTGCATTATACCTTACCTTTTCTTTTTGCCAATTCTGATCCTGTCTTTTCCATAGATGAAAATTCTCAGGACATTGCCTAATCAACATCTTTCCCTTAGGATTCATCACATATTATAGACTGTGTTGTTCAGAGAAAACAATCTGAAACCCTTGATGAAATCAGATGTGTGTTCACCCTATTAGTGATAGATAACATACAGACATTTTACTCTATATAAATTACTCCTCAGAAAACACAAACATTGATGTAGCATATTCAAGACATTGAAAAAGTATATGTTGAAAAATATTCTTATCACTTTGTGAAGTTGAAAATAACCTAACCTCACTTAAAAATTGAATGAGAATTGAGAAATTCAGTGTGAAAAGTTTCAGAGCAGATCTGCCACTCAGTAACATAAAAAGGTAGGAAATCTTTGCTTTTTTCCCTGATTTTCCTTCAAAAAGGATAACCTTATTCTTCACTAAAAGTATTTAACTTTTTACAAACTTTTGTCAAATATCCTGAAACTTTATTATACAATGAATAAGAGAAAAAATCATATTATGTCCAAAGAGTTATTAGTAAAATTATTACATAAATTATAATGAAAAATATAAAAGGCCAACTAACAAGAAGAAATTCCAAATAATATCATGGTGAAGATCTTACCTAGCATGAAAACCATACTTACATTACCATAAAAATTATTTTTCCCATTCATTCATCAGTTTAGAGAAAAAACCTTATTTGGTGTCTAACAGTTAAAGCACACCTCTTGCTGAAGTTATAAAAATGAATATGATGTTGTTCTTGCCATCTTATAAACTGTACTTTTGGTGAAAGTAGATACACAATCCTTTTAAATAATATGACACATTCTAGTAAAATACTTGGGTATTGTACGAACTTAGAAAAATAGCAGTTAACTGTGCCATGAACAAAGAAAAAAATCATGTAGTATCTTACTGGATTTTTTCATGTGTGGTAGTATAAACAATTTTTTTATGGACAAAGAGATAATACAGTAACCATTGTTCATTTTCTGTTATTTGGTTCTGAATGCCCTGTAATACTTAGATTCTGTTTAATGGTTTTCTACTATTTTGTTATGTTTGATACTATTGTGTATGAAGGTATGCTCAACTATTTCAAGGAAAGAAACATTATGGTAACTACTGTTATATCGGGTTGTCTTGGGGTGA
This sequence comes from Cavia porcellus, assembly GCF_034190915.1. Lineage (NCBI taxonomy): Eukaryota > Metazoa > Chordata > Mammalia > Rodentia > Caviidae > Cavia > Cavia porcellus. Next base: position 52,894,153 of record NW_026947492.1, read on the forward strand.
AATACTGTTCTTAAATTGTTCTGTTCTGATCTGCTTTGTTATATCCTCTTTTATCTTAATCTCTTTAAAATAAAAAAAAATAAAAAATAAAAATTCTTCCAAAATGAGGTGAGGACATGATCTGATCTTGATTTTGAAATAAAAATCAGTCTTCCAAACTTATAAAGTATTGAAAAAAAATTTTGAGGTAAAAGCAACAACCCACATGAAGTTATTACAGAACTCAGAGTGTGCAGCAGACCATAACTTATTTTGTAGATTAGGATATCATTTTTATGAATAAAGGAAATAACCGAAAGGAATAGAAAATGAAATAATAATGAAACTTTATTAAACAAGCTTAGATGAAATTATTAGATTCTCACTACTCTATAAGTTGAAAACTGATTATCTTCATTCTGCAGATTTTGAGACCTGAATAACTAAAAGATGAAATAAATTGCTCAAGGATACAAGTCACTAAGCTGAGATTTTCATCAAAGTTGTTTGAACTTCCATGTTATGTATTAAACCTATGTTCTTCATGGTTTTGAAGATTACCAGTTCCATTGGAAATCAAGCTTCATATTGGAGGCACATTGATGGGAAAAGCCAAATTGTTTAGTAATATGGGATGCAGGAATGGAGAAAATATCAAAGGTTGGTCTGTAAACATAAATGTCATAGCAAAGAATGACAAATTCATATACATATCAAAATTTTAATGTACTTCATATAATTAGAAGATTTTAAAAATCATAAACAATTTTTGAGAGCTAAAATTTGAAAAATGATTGAGTTAATTACTGTTCTCTCATTATTAAAGCAAAATTGCCAACACCTAAAGTAAAGGAGGATAGATTTATTTGGTTCACAATTTGTGGAGGCTTCAGGCCACAATCAGGTGTTTCTAAAGCACTGTGTCACATGGTAGACACACTACCATTCTTGGCAGCAGATGATATAGAAAGAAACAAGAATAAAGGGAAAAGAAAACCTTATTTCCTTATATTGTATGTGGACTACCCACCCCTGGGCAAGTGTAGCATTCATAACTCTAGCACTAAACAATGAGCCAATCACAAACTCTAGATTCACCCACCTCTGGAAAGCCTGCTCTCCACAACTGTATGAGGCTTTGAGAGGACATCCAGATACAAACCATAACATTTCACTCCTGACCTTGCAAAGACTCATATACATCCTTCATGCAAAAGTTAAGCAGTCTATTTCTAAGTCCTAAAGTTCATCATTGCTGAAAAGTCCAAGTCCATACTCTTAACTGTGAACCTCTACACAAATGAAAAAAAATAAAATAAAATAAAATAAAAACACTTCCAAAATTCAATATAAAAGGCACACATTTCCATTAAACTCTAACAGGGCAAACATGCAGTGCTGTAGTTTCAAGTTGTGAACACCAAAGGATTTAGGTGGCTCCACCATTACAGCATTTCCAGTGACTGTATATTCCATGCTTTCTCTCTTGACCTGCTTTGCTCCCTTCTTACAGCTTTCCTTAGATGATTCACTGACTTTTCCAAACTTCTGGGATTTATATGGCATTTTTGTCTTCAGATACAAAGCTTCACACAGTGCCTTCTTGAGCATACACTGCCTGGCCTCCCAGGACTTCTGAACTTGAATTTGAAGCCTTCTTAACTCCACATTTTGTATATACATAACTCCAGATTCTTCATGTTGTCAAGTTTGGCTGCCAGCTGAAGCAATATCCAGGATCACTGCACTCTGAATCTAATTCTAAGAAACAAATTCTCTAGGCCACTGGTATTCTGAAACATGTTGCTCTGTTGCTTTCTTGTCAAAGCAAATTCTTTCAATTTTTGCATTTTTCAGACTGTAAAAGGTAGATTTTTGCTGTTTCCTGTGATGCACACAGACCATATTTTCTATTGTCTTTTCCTTCTCTGCAATCAAGATCTCCTGTGCTTTAACTCTGCAGGCCACAGCTTTATTCACGGTTCACTCCTGGTCAAACGCAGCATATTAAATCATCCTGCTGGGTTCTTTGCTCCTAATTGTCAACATATATATGGCTAAGAGACCCCAAAAATAGCTGTGTTACTATCTCAACCTTTGACTACCTTGAAATTTTTTCTGCCAGATTAATTAGTACATCAGCCTTAGTCTTAGTTGCAGACAAAATGTCAAGACATGAGCAAAATGCAAAATTTCTGCCAAGCTATAGAACACATCATCTGGAGTCTCACAATCAGTGCAGTCCTTCCAAACCTGGTCTTTACTAGTTTTCTAGTCTTCTGAGCTCTCACAAGACTCTCCCATACAGAACAGTCTAAGACATTGCAACTCCACTCTTTCAAGACACATCTCCAGATCTTTCCAAACTCTATCTACAAGTCATTTCCAAAGGCTCTTAAACCATATGGTTAGGTTTAGTCACAGCAATGACCCCTCTTCTCTGATACCAAGTCCTGTCTTAGTTACTTTTATTTCATTACTGGGAAAAAATACCCGAAACCAAAATTTTAAAAAAGGAAAAGTTTATTTAGCTCTCAGTTTGTGTAGGCTTCAATCCATAATCAGCTGGTTGCAAGGTAGAGTGACACAAGGCAGAGGGACCACAATTTTTGGCAGTAGAAAATACCAAAAGTAAAAGAACAAAGTGAGGAAACAAGCCTCTTTTCTTCCTTTGTATTGTATGCAGGCTACTCACCCTCGGACAGGCATAGCTCCCATACCTCCAATCCCAGAACCAGATGATGAACCAATCATAAACTCTTGATTCTGCCACGTCTGAAATGCCTGCCCCTCACCAAGACTGCGTGAGGCTTTTGGGAATATCCAGACACAGACCATAATGGCACTTTTATCTATTTTTCTTTCAAAACCACATGTTTGAAGCACATTGTGATTGATTCATCTTGGGGGGTTGGTATGAGTATATAGCACATCTTAATTAATTTTATATCCCCCTTCCTATCCTTCCCTGCACTATCTTTACAATAATGTTTGACTATGTTGGAAAGATTTAAGTTCAATTCATGTACCTATTTCTCACCAACTTTAAGACTGCAGAAAAATCACTTAACTTCTCATCTACGTATTTTTGCTTTTAAAAATTATAATATACAGGTGAAAATATAAATAAGTATAAATATATATATATATATATATATATTATTCTTTGCAAAGGTCTTTCATGCTAGTTAAATTAATCCAGTAAAATTTCCATATTTTGTAGTCTCTTAAGTTCTAGTGGCTTTTTCTGTGACTCAGCAGAATATGCATAATACACTTTTATGCCTCTGAGGATTAAAATGATGTTGACAAGTAAGACATTGCTGTTTTGTGAAAGATACACTTTTTCTTTTTCTTATGTGCATCAAAAATATTCTTTTGATTCTATTTATTTTGTTTAAAACTCAGTAACTTTGACCTTACAAAGTCAATATTGTTGTTTGCATTCCTTGATTTTTGCAGGAAACAAGATTCCAAGCACTGAAGCAAATCTTTTTCTGTCTCCCTTGATCTATTTTTCCTGCCTTGAAGAAAATGTTTCATATATTTGACTCCTCTATTTATATCTCAACTCACAATGTTCCAGATTTGCATGTTCACATCCGCATTTTCATTTGTAAGATTTATATAGAACATGTCCTTTGCATAAGTGTGTAACATAAAGCACAGTCTGTGTATAAAGAGTAAAATGTATTTCTAACCTATGAATACATGAACCACAAACATAAATTCAGTAATGATCTCCACTGAAAGAAAAAGTGGAGCAAGTGTCAAGAAACTGGGAGACTATGATGCTTAAATTCCCTCAGGAAGAAAATTTTATAGTGGTAAAGTCTTTTGGGGAGGGCAGAGGAAAGACACCCCACAAGCAGCTAAACGGAGGAAGAAAGCAATCAGATGGTAACCCTAAGCAACAAAAAGAGGGATAAACCAGCAAATCTCAATTCTGTAAAGAGGATAGTAGTAGAAAGCTTGGTAAATATTGTGGGTTTGCCATTCAGATTTTTACAAGTGAAAATATACACCGCCAAGTCCTCAAGTCATCAGAGATGGAAGATTGAGTATCCCACATAGATAAAGATATGTAGGCCAGCACTCCCTAGTTCCAAAACACCCCTGTCAAATGACAAAACTGCAAAACTTGAGAATAGAAGACTTTTGCCTTTGAGGGAACCAGCTAATGAAGAGTCTCCTCTTTCAGTATTTGGCTTACAGAGTCAACCTGGATTTTGACAGTTTGCTTCCATTAAACATTATTCTAAGTTTTCATTAGATCATTGAACAGAAGGGTTTGCACTATGAATGTTTGAGTATCTGTCCACCTTGGATCCTTTAATTTTTGTAACTTGAACAACTATTTCTAAGAGGACAATACATAACTCATCAACTAATAATTTCTTAGTGTCATAACTTTCTTCAAAACTATGTAATACCTCTGCGCATTTTTCTGTTTTGTCTCTTTTTTCTTTCTTTTCTTCTTTAAATATAAAACAATGAAAAATGAAGCATTGCCCATGAATAATTCCTTTCCATTTTTCTTATTTTACTTTCCAAAATACAAAATAGCTAAGAGACAGGTGCACATATATTTTTATGGTATGACATTTTTAATTCTTTCAGGAAAATATCCAGTAGGGGAGTAGTTGGGAATCTACACAGTAATTGTACCAGTCTACACTGCTATCAACAGTGTAGGTGGGTTCAGTTTTCCTCACAGTTGTTACTGATTGAATTTTTGAAAATAGGTATTTTTTCAAGAGTGAGATGGAATCTCAGCTTTGTTTCATTTATATCTCTTGAATGATGAGTAAACTTTTTCATATATTTATTTGATGTTTGTTTTTTTATTGTGAGAAGTGTGAATTCATCTCTGCTGCCTATTTTGATTAGGTCTTTAGATTTGAGAAGCCTGATCTCTTTCCATTATTTATATGTTCTACATATTAATCCTTTGCCTGCTAAACTTTTTTTCCCATTATGTGGGCTGTCTTTGCATTGTGTGGGTGATTTCCTTAGCTATACAAAAGCTTTACAAAAGACCCAAATTGTATATTCTTTGAATTATTTCCCGTGTGATCAAGTCTTATGGAATCTTTGCCTACTCATACATCTTGAAGAGTTCTGCCTATTTTCTCTGCAAGCAAATGTAGCGTTTCTATATAATATTTATATATTTGATCCATTTCAATTTTAGCTTAGTGCATGCTGATAGATATGAGTCTAGTTTTAGTCTATTACATGTAGGGATATAGTTTTTTAAGAACCATTTATTAAGGGTCTATGTTTCTTCTGGTGAATGTGCTCAGCCTCTTTGCCAAATTGACACAAGTGAGTGTTTGGAGTTGTTTCTGAATCTCCTAATCCTTCTAATTGATCCTTTATCTTTTTATTTTGTTTTGTTTTACATTACCATGTTGTTTTTGCCAAGATAGCTTTCAAGGAATTATGATGCCCCCTGCCTGGCCTTTGTTGCCAAGGATTGTTTTTGGCATACTAGATCTTTTCTAGTTACAAATTAATTTTAGGAATATTTTCTCTATTTCTGTGAGATATGGTAATGGTACTTTCATTGGCATTGCATTAAATCTGTATAACGATTTGGATAGTATTGATATTTTCACTGTTTGTTCTACTATCCATGAACAAAGGAAATGTCACAATGATACATGCACAGCCATGTTTATAGCAACACTGTTTATCATAGATAAATCTTGGAAACAGCCCAAATGCCTATCAATACAAATGGATAGAGAAGATTTTTTTTGTATACAATGCAACACTAACCTGTAAAGAATAAACTGGGGACATTGGATACATCTCAAGATCATACTCCTAAGTGAAATAAATCAAATATGCATATGTAAATATTTCATTATGTTGCTGGTGTGAGAATCTGAGTTAATAAGAACCAAACTGTAGATATTGTGAAATTTGAAATAATTGCTCACAAAGAAAGATGAACTAATGAGGGACAAGGAGAAAAAAAGGAAGGAAAAGGAAAAATGATTTAAAAAATATAAAGCATAAGCCAAGTTTTGTAAATAAGGAGAGGCTGAAGGGAAGGTAGGAGATTGGGAAAAAAAGTAATCAAGATATATCACATACACATACAAACTCCCTATGATGTGCGTAATCATTGTGCATATCTAAATTGTACCAGTACACTTAAAAAAGAAAAAAGCTTCCATTATGGCATTATTTTAAGTTGTCCTATAAGCATAGCATATACAGTGTATGGGAGTATATTTTAAAACATAGAAAGGGTCTAATGAGATGGAAGATATTCTTATCAATGTCAACATTTCTAATTCATATTTGATAGAAAGAGAAAAATGATACCTTGACTTCATAAGACGTATTGTAAAAATCTACTTGTGAGTGTGTTTCCTATTTATAGACACTGTCTCACTCTGAATATTACTTTTAAAAATTTTTGCTTTGGACTGGGGATATAGCTCCATGGCACAGTGCCTGCCTGGTAAGCGTGAAATCCTGAATTCAATTCCTGCTTCCAAAAAAAAGAAAAAAAGAATGCTTCGTTCCTACTCTGATAAAACAGTTTAATTCTGTTTTGTTGTTCAAAATGCTGAAAATAAGTGACTTTCTTTTTAATGGCTGGGAAAGTGACAAGTAAATATATAATCAATCAGAATTCTAAAGTCCACACTTTCATTTTCCTTTATTCTATTGTTCATGATAATTTCAAGATCTTTTCCAAAAAAGGAGGAGAAATTAATACTATTACAATATTTTGCTCTTTTACAAAATTGGTCAGACCCATGTGATTCATTTGACTATATTAAGGAAATGTACATATATTTTACACTATATGAGTTATGACTAATGGTAACTACCTAGGTCCTAGTAATTATGTGTACAAGTCAAATGATTCTTTTTTTAAATTTTATTTAAAAGGAAAAAGAGAAAAAAACAAAACAAAACAAAACAAAGTGGTGTAAGGGAACAAGTAATACAGAACTGCAAAAAAAAACAGTAAGAAATCAGAAATTAATAGATTACACATTATCATCTTAGAGATAGTTGCTCAAGTCACAGTATCAAAGCATACAAATTGAACATTCAAACAGAGAGACTGCAAACAGTTGTGTTCAATGATCCAACCAAAAAATTAATATGGTCAGCTATTTAACACCCCTGAATACACTTGCAGTTGTATCCTTTAGTGCACTTTTTTTTCCCCTCTCTTTTTTACAACAAAATTTACACATTTTGGGTTTTATTACTCCTTAGTTCTTATTACTTTTTTTTTTGGAAGAGAATAAAGTCAAATATGGCAAAACAAAGCTGTCAGTCAAAACCAAGGATAGACAGAGTACATGATGTAAAAACAGAGTACAAGGTTATCAACAATGGTTACCATAATGTCTCTTGTTTCCCTAAAAAGAATTGTTTATCTCATTAGGTATTATAAAGTTCAACAAAATAGTAGAGAACAAGACCAATAAAACTTAAGCATTGTAAACATTACAGGACTTCCAAAAGAGATAATAGTCAAACCAGAATGGGCATCTTAGTGAATCTTATTGCCTTCAAAGTAGTTGCCTATACCCTCAAACTTGATACTATCATACAGAATGGAACAGAGTCTAATCAGTCAAAACAAGATAGTGGGAGTATTACAGGACTTCAAAACAAGTTAATAGAAAAATCAAAAAAACTTACTATAATATATCCTGCTAATTTTTAAAAAAATTTCCACTTCATTAAAAAAACATAAAAAATAACTAAATAATTTTTTAATGAATAAGGGAGAGATTGAGATAAAAAAGAACATAACAACATAACAATACAGGTCAAAGCATGACTGTTTCAGCAACCTAGTGCTTCACCACCAAATAAGCCGACTTAATAGTAGTTACCATAGTGTCTGTCTTTTTCCTTGACATATTTGAATATAACTTCACATACTATAGCTTCAAATATTTCCATATCAAGAAGCCCAGAGTAAAGCCTTTCCAATTAATAAGTGAAAACTTTATAAGGCTTCAAGGCCACATAATGGGGAATCATGATAACCACATACTTTTATATATTTGAATCATTACTTACATTAGGGAAACTATTCAGTATTCACACATGTGAGATTGATTTATTTCACTTATGAGTATGGTCTCAAGCTGCGCCCATTTATTGATAAATATATCAATGTGATCCTTCTTTATAGCTGATTAATACTCCATTGTATAGAAATACCACAACTTTTTTATCCATTCCTCTGTTGATGGACACTTGGGTTATTTCCAAGATTGGGCGATTACAAATTGTACTGCTGCAGACATAGGTGCACATATATCACTGTGGTATGATGCTTTCAGTTCTTCTGGGAATATGCCTAGAAGTGGAATAGCTGGAATAAATGGGACTTCCAATCCCAGCTTTTTGAGAAATCTCCAGACTGACCTCCACAAAGGTTGTACCAGTCTACATTCCCACCAACAGTGTAGGAGAGTTCCTTTTTCCCCACAGCCTCTCCAGCATTTGTTATTGTTGGTTTTCTTGATCCTGGCCATTCTTTCAGGAGTGAGATGGTATCTCAGTGTGGTTTTAATTTGCATTTCTCTAATGACCAATGATGATGAACACTTTTTCATGTATTTATTTGCCATTTGTATTTCTTCTTCTGAGAAGTGCGTATTCATCTCAGATGCCCATTTTTGGATTGGATCTTTGAAATTTGGGGGTCTGAGTTTTTTTAATTCTTTATATGTTTTAGACAATAGTCCCTTGCCTGAGAGAGAATTCACTAAAATCTTTTCCCAGGTGGGTTTTCTTTTCACTATGCTGGAGATTTCTTTTGACATGCAGAATCTTTTTAATAAGAAGTGGTCCCAGTTATTGATTCTGGGAAGTATTTCCCGTGTGGTTTGAGTCGTGTTCATGAATTCTCTACCTACCCCTATGATTCTTATTAATCTGGATACTAATAAAGAAAAACTGGAATTATAGAGATTTGTTCTGCAGGATAGACACAACTGGTACAGATTCTCTACTTTCAATATTTGGTTTTCAGGATCAGCTGAGATTTTGACAGCCAACTAGTATTTTAAAAGAATGAGAAACAATGACGTATTATGGAAAAAAATTATTAAAATGGGAAATAATTATTGGAAAAGTTGCATATCTCTCATGCTTGTTTGTTATACATGACTTATTTCTATCAAAACTTTAAGAGAATCAAGAATTATCCTCTGGGACTGGAGATGAGTGCCAAGTTATATAACACAGGTTTGAACACACAAAAGACAATCTGCACCTCATTAACAACTTGACAGAATGAGGAAGAAACATAAATGTTGGTCATATCATCATTGTTCATAATTTTGATTTTTAGGCTTTTAATCTGATGCACATCTAATAAAAAAACTCTGCTTGATTATGGATGAATGGCGTTATTTTATTAGATTAAAATTTACTTTGAGTTACTAAAATATTAAAAAGTGATGTTGAGGAATGAAGTCCTGCATATAATGTCAAGAATATTTAGATTTGAATCCCAACTCAGGTCCTCACTATCTAGGTTTTGAATTTATGGACTCTGTCTGGTCTTTGTCTATAGTTGTGAAAAAGATACAAAACTTGATTACGTTCCCTACGATTTACTTACTTTTCTAAGCCACAGTATCTTGGTTTGTGAGACTATAAAACCAAAAACATATCTTAGCAATTTTTCTATTTAGTCTGAACATAAACTATATAAAATAAGCAAATCAAATTCTGTACTCAATTGCCTAGCAAAGAATGGATACGTAATAATTATTACACTTTATTAAGTTGCTTGCACTATTACCAAGTTAGTACAGATGTCTTTTCAGTGGCATCAACGTTTCTGTGACTTGTACAGGGAGTGAAGTCCTGTGAAGGACCTAAAAGAGATTAAGAAAAAAAAGCTATAGACATATACTAAAAGGAAAGCTGAGACTGGCTGGGACTTGACCTCTCTGATGTAGAGGCGATGACAATGTCCCAGCCTCAGCATCTTTATTTATACAAAGTAAAAGAAAGAAAAAACTAAGTGATTGGATCCAGAGTGCAAGGTCTTAGTGTTTTCTGAGAACTCTGAAAGCAAAATGTTCTAAAAGCCATCTACATTATAGTTAACAAGGAAGGAAATGAGGTCCAGACATCTGTAGATATGTTGAGCTAGAGCTCAACTTGTTTACGCAGCCTGCCTCTGGCATTCTGTGTCCTTGGTACTGGATTTGCTCTAGTTTCAAGTTGTTTATTGGTCTCAGGCTCAGTCATATTTTAACTACTCCCCATATTGACTTTTTTTTTTAATTTCTTAGTTGCAAGTGATGGTGGTCAGCTGAAGTTGGAGGGGTTGTATTTGCAGGACTCTGGAGATCTTCTTTCTTATGGAAGGCTTTACATTTCCTCTCTTTCCCAGGCATTCGAGATGAATTTTCTTCCTCCAAAGGTTTTTCCATCTCAAACTCCTTCCACTCTGAGTGGGCTTACATGTTTAGGCTAAAAAAATTACAACCTAAGATTTTAGGTGCCTGTATTCAGCAGTTTAACCTTTTACAGTCTGATAATTCCTAACAGTAGCCAACTATTAGTGTAGCTGGAAATTGTGAGAAGATATCAGTGATTTGAATTTATTGTTGTAGCTCGCTTATTACTATAGCATTGTTTTATATTTCTAGTAGTTACAGTTTTCTATTAAATTTTTAAGGTTAAGTTAAAGTGAGAGCTATATGAATTAAAATTAATCTCTTACTGTCTATCAAGATCAGTAAAGTTTCCTCAGGAATTACCTTGGAAACAAATACAGTACCCCTCACTTCTTTTAGTGTCAGCCATCTGGATGAGTCATGGCCTTTGCTTGACCAAGCTGCTTTCCACAAAAGCTTGGGAGACTTATCTCTCCTGATAACACGTCTTAGGCACACTTGGAAGCTCTTCTAAGGCACACTATAAACCATATAAACCTATTTCCTCTGTGATCCAACAATGTCTTTGGTTGGGAGATGGTGTAAGTCACCAGAGTTGCAGGATAACACTGAAAACATTTCCTCAAGTCCTAGGTCCTCACTGAATTTGAAGGGCCAGAATCAAAATACTGACTGTCCTCCTGGCCGATTTTTCTAGATATTGGTCTCCAAATCTCAACTGCTGAACATCCAGAAAAGAGGGTTAATGACATCACACTGTAACGGGTGCAGTCAGCTTAACTATCATAATTTTACCTGAATATCAAGGTCCTTGAAATATAAAGTATAGACAGAGAACCATTATTTTTTACTAACCATGGATGTGTTAGTAGTTTAATCCTTGTATAATGTTAACAGATAACAGTTATGTAGAGAAAATTTGAAATCAAAAGTCATATATGATATTTAAATATGACAATCATGATGACATTTTTGTAGCATTCTTAAATCTTCATTTTGACACAGAATAGCCTTTTTTATCAATGTCTATCTAATATGTAAGAAGGTCTCATCTAATTTGTTGGACTTTACTAATATGACATTGAAGTGTGTGAAACTTTTTGAACTGCTTAATGTGTAAATATTTGCAAGTGTAGTGGCTCATATATAGCATATACATCATGTAAGTTTTTGTTAAAAATATTATCAACTGGTGCCCTCATATTGACTTGGCATGAATATCCTATCACAAATATCTGGAGCACAGAAGAAATGCAGATGTCTGAGCTTGAAAGAAAAACTCTATTACCATAAACAATTCTAGCTTTACATTTTCAAAGACTTGTATATCTGGAAGGCATGAATACATTTAGTACACTGTGAGATTAGAGCAGTTAATTTTCATAGGAAAACTGTGTTTCTTAATTTAATTTTGTACCAAGAGCATCTGTAATGAGACCTTATTGTTTCGTTTTTAAATAACCTAACCTTTTGACAATGACCAATACAAATATATCACAACAATATATTTTGAACAGTATTTTGGGGTTGTCTCTCTTAAGACTGTATAATCGTTGGGGCCTCCCATTAATGAACAATAACTGGATAACTATTACTCTAGGCAGCTGCTTTCTTGTTCATCAGTTGGAATCCTATCTCATAACCCCCAACCCCAAAAATTCCTTAAGGGACTTTTGTTTAATTATCTTAACATTTTTTAATGGCATAAAACCCAGGATTATATCACTTAGCACATTATTTTTAAACAATGAGAAACTCTCAAATGATCATGCAACCATAAACAACAATATGCATTACACTTACAAAACCGATTTTACAATCATTTAATCAGTTGGCAACTTTGGTGTCAGTATATCAGACAAATGCTTTAAAAATCCAAAAATGCAAAACAGAGAAAAATTTGTTGAGCTCAAATAAAGCATCTGTTACAGATTGGAGTCACAGAAAAACAAAATACACGCACACGAAACAAGTAGGACAAATCTGTTTATAAAATCACAGTGCACTCATATATATTTTTTGCTAAATGAATTAATTATTTAGAATTTGGAAATTTGTAATTATAAATAGACCATCAGAACGTTTGTAGGTAATTGACAGAGAACTTTTGTAAGAAGAATTTGGAAGAAATAAAAAAATAAACTTTCTCTACAAAAATGCTGGCAAGTTTCATGATTTTTCATGGTGCTTCCAGCTCAGTTGACTTCACACACTCTCACATACTTACAACATCTTTTCTTCTAACAGCATTCTCTATAAGGCTTAATACAATGTAGGTTAATAATATAATTTATATAAATCCTCTTTATCAGTTCCCATTGGTTACCTTTGTTGGGTAACTTGCTATGACTATGACCAAACAGTTCCCAACTGGCTGCAAAGGCCACAATCATTTGTGATATAAAACTGAGTGTGTGCCAGAGCAAACACAGGTGTTGGTCTTCTGTACTAACCGAGGCTCAGAAAAGGTGAGCTGCGATTGTCCATCAGCTTGAGGACAAATGTGCAGTTGTCATTGGGGGCCAGGAGCCAGGGCACACAGCCCATGTTTTCTGCTGCAGTTGACAAATACATTTGGGTTTCTCCAGCCTCCTCTGACCAGGCCAGCTCCCAGCTGGGCAGCGTAACTCCTTGGTTCCACCTCCTGCTTCAAATCAGCAGGTTCTTCCTGTTAAATAACTCTTTAAAAGTCTGTAAAAGTCTAGATAGATTAGTGTTAGTTTTATATATAGAAAGAAGTTCCAAAATAAAGGGAGTAAAATACCCTGTGTTTTCCTCTACATTTACTCACCTTACGAGACAAGCACTTTTGTAAGGGACATCTACTTCTATTTGCTGTAGGTCCATGCTGGCAGTATCAATAGGCCAGGCAGAAAGCCAATAATTCTTCAAAATGACCAGGACATCAGCTCCAATGTCCAAAATGCCTTTGAATTTTTTTTCCATCTATCTTTAGCACAAGCTCAGGCTTCTCCTGTTTGATAGATTTAACACAAAATGCTTTTGAAGACCCAAAACCTGCATTACCTCAAGGTGTATGTTGTCGAGTCCATCTCACCTTTATAGATGGGACTAACTCTAAGTGAAAAATTCTAGTAATAGTTGAATAATTGTATTAGAGATATGGGTCACAATTTTAATTTTTGGTATAATCTAAATCTATAACTCCTGGGGTACAATGGGCCCTTTCAAACTAGCACTGTCATGTCCTAAGAGCAGCCACACAGTTCAATGAGGCAGGTGTACATTGGCCCCATAGGAATTGCCTGAAGTCCCATCTCTGAAGCTAGTGCCAAGCTGGAGTGGGACAGAGTTCTAATCCTGAACAGCCTGGTGTTGCCCCGTGGAGGTTGCAGGCTGAACACCTTTCTGTGCTGGTTAGGAAGGCTGGGGACTCACCATAGAAAGTGCCCTCCTGGCTTTTTGGGGTCAGGACTTGTCAGTGAGGGGTTTCCTGACAAAGGAGTGTCACCATTGTCAGTATATCATTGGCACTTATTAGTCCAGTGGTGTCCCTGAGGGCAATGAGGGGGGAAAAAAAGGGTTTTTTTTTTAAGCCTCTATTGTCTGTTTTTGGTTATTTTCCTGGCAAGAATGTCAGTGTCTTGCAAAATGTCTTTCTCACTCACATGAAAAGCATGTATATTTTGATTTATCGTCATTTTCTTTAAAAATGTTGCATAGCAGCCACCAAGTCAATTTCTGCATAAATCTTGATCATCTCTTGTAGGGAGGCTTTCTTCATATCAGGTCCTAATGCCTTTTTGCAATATTTATTAGCATTTTCAAATCCCAGTTGCTTTACGAAAAATTTGCCCTGAAGTTAAATCATTTATTGTTCTCCCCACCAGCTTGTAACAACTGGGATATAAAATCCTCAGAATATTCTTCAGGTCCCTATCTCATACTACAAAGATCAAAAGATTTTTTGCCTTTGGTGGGCAGCTCCCTCCATGCTGGGGTTTTGGTAATACTAATCTGTTGGTAACACTGGATGATAAAAATTAATCCATTAGCTAAACCCTCAAATTGCCCTGGGTTATGAGGGTCAGGTCTTTCAAGAACTGGGTAAGTCCCAATATGAAAACCAAACAAATCCTCACTGGCCTTTCTATCTTCTTGTAACCCTGGCTGAACTGTGGAGAGAAGGGAAGCTGTGGGTCTTGCACAGTGACCTACTTTTACTTTTGATTTCTCTGCAGCTGCTTCAGCTAATGTAAGTGCAGCTATTTGCTGCCCAAAGGACCCTTTTCCCTCACCTTCTTCAAACTCTGAGCCAAAAGTTTCATGTTCCTCTTAAGTACTCAGGGAGTCATGCAAATCAGACTCATCTTGAGCTTTAGGTGGAGGTGCAGAGAACTCAAGTGATTTTATTATAGAGTTTAAATGCTCCATGATTTCCAGACCTGCCAAAACAGCAATTTTTCATTGTCTGGGTGTGAATCCAAACACTCTCTCCCAAGAGTCCATATAGAAAAAGTAAGGATAGGTATATCATCTGGCCCCTTGGCAGTATAACTTGCACTTAGTGATTTTTCTACTTTCTCCTAAGTATGTAAATGTACAGTTCCTCTTCTAGGAACTACAAACAAGTCCCTTGAACAAACTCAAAATTTTAGCAAGCTATGTAGTCTTAATAGACATCCCTCTAACTTTAAGCAAAGCTTTAAGCATTTTAATATACAAAACTAATATACAGAACTATATTTCCCATAGTTTACCTGTGATTAATCAATGCACTTTGTACTTCAATGGTGCACCCCTTCCCCCCAGTGCCTCCTAGACTCCACTTTCTGAGTACCTCCAGTTCAGACACCATATCTGGACACCAACTGCAGTGACCTGCCAAGGGAGTCCTGAGAAGGGGCAACAGGAGATTAAGAAAAATCTACAGACACATACCTAAAGGAAAGCTGGGGCTAGCTAGACCTGACCTCTCTGATGGAGAGGCAATGACTATGTCCCAGCTTCAGCAGGAAGAAAAGAAAGAAAATGATTGGATCCAGAGTGCAAGATCTCTTCTGAAAGAAAAACATTCTCAAAGCTATCTACATAGTTAACAAAGAATAACACAATGACCAGACACTTGTTGATATGCAACTGAGCTGGAGATCAACTTTTTACTCTGTCTGCCTCTGGCATTCTGCGTCCTTGGCACTAATTTTGCTCTAGTCTCAAGGAATTTACTGAACTCAGACTCAATAGATAATATTCTTGGTGTAACCAAATAGTTCCTACATCTTAATATCACTTTCAAGTCATTGAGGACACATTGATAATTGGTTTATTATGGGCTCCTAAATATTAGTGGCTTTCATTGTTCAAAATTTATATAGATAATGGATTTAATTTTGTATAGTGATCAATTACTTTGGAGATGCATTGGTAATCAATCAAGTTAAATTGATATTGTTGCATTAATACTTAAATTATCACTAAATAGATTACTCGGTAATCCTCATTAGTTTCTTGTAAAAACAAATATACGTCATCATGTACATGATACCAATAGACTGCAAAACTACATCATAGTCTCAGACATTTTGTTGTCTTAATAAAGGGAAAGGAAACTCGTTTTTTAATTTAACCAAGGATCAAACTCGTGAGCTTGCACTTGTCATGAAGGTCCTTACACCACTGAGCTAAATCCTTGGCCCTAGAAAGTAATCTCCTTTGAATGATTATTTTGTTAATTTTATGTAGCCATTGCTCAATATTTTTTATATAAAGATTTATGTTTGTATATAAAGAATTACATGTGCACAGTAGCTGTGTTATACAAATTAATCCCACAATAGTTATTATTGGTGATTTTTTGAGTAGAAGTGCCTTCTGATTGTAAGGATAATTTTAACTTCCATACTTATTTCTTTAAGTATAAACCTTATACTTAATCTCTCTTTGTGAGAATCATTTGTTTATTTGAAAAAAAAATTTTAAATGTGTAGAAATTAATTTTTCCATGAAACAAATGTGAAAATAGACAACATCTATGCTCTACTTGAACTTAATCTTAGGAAAATAATTTAACCTCTACCAGCCTGTAAAATAGGAGTATCAATACCCACACTGAATAGGATAAAACACTAGGATTTGTAGGTGGTAAAATGTACTACTGTGTATAGTTTTACAAGAATCTAAAACTGCAGATTCTATGATACTATTAGAAAATTCATTTGAGATAATTTTGCATGTGTCTTCTAAAAGTCACTACATTTAGAATTCAACCAGAACATATTTTAGAGGACACCATAATGCCTTGTTTGCTTGCTACTATTTACACATGTTTTCAGACATAATTTACTGAGGAATGAGATAAATGGAGATGTTTGTTACTAAACTCTGTTCCTTGCATTTTAGCTACATCAGTAAAAACAGTTTTCTGGATTGCAAGTGCTAGAAAATGAATTATTGAAGTGTGAAAGTGAAAGTGTGTATTGAAAATTGCAAAACACGCAGAGAGTGGCTGGTCTGCCTTATCAGAGAAACTAGTTTTGTTAGAACTTTAGTAGTTAATCCTTAAAGGCACTTCTACTTACTTTTTGGAAGCAATAATCTGCCCCTTCTTTCTTGCCTTTTGCCCCTGGAAAAAAAATTCCATACCTAATATGTTGTAAATGTTAATGAATTCAGTGCCATTTCTTCTACTGTCTCTTGCATTTTAATTGCTGTATAGTCTAAACTCATGACTACATTTCCAAGCCTCAAACAAGGACACTTTCTGACACATGGTCTAACCCTGGGATACAAACTATGCCAAAATAAATAGCCAGGCTGTGTCTTAGACTAAAAACACTGTACTTTGTAAAGACTAAGTAACGTTATGGCATTAACTACATGTCTTCATTCCTTGGAAAACATACTTATTGAGAAAATCATAAAAATAGACTCATGTTATGTGACTTCTATAAGATATTTAATGTTATTTTTCTTTATGGGTAAGGCATTGTGAAAGATAGTTCTTTCTTAGAGAAATACTAAAATTTTGATAGTATAGTATGTATCCATAATTAGTACCTTACTAGATTTTGAGATTATTATGAAGTAATCCATTCAAAATCCTACACGGAGGGGAATAAAATAAAAGAGGTTAAAATAGAAAATGATTAATATTTAATAGCAATTGACAATTGATAAAAATCTGTATTTATAGTTACTAATATAATATCTCCAACAACTTTCTTTTTAAAATTTCAGTTTTAGGGATAGGGAAACAGACACTAACAAAATTAGCAACTTGTCCAAGGTCATACAAATTCTGAGTGGCAGAATCAAAATTTAAGCATGGCCATGAGCTTTAAGTGAAACCAAAATAAACTCCTACAACTGTTGAGTGTTTTTTCCAAACATTTAAGCACATTGTTTCAACACTAATCAATTTTGTGATCCACTGACCCAGACTACATGTTCTTACAATTTAATTCAATTCTAACATAAATTATCCAGAATTAATACAGACCCCAGAGACAGTTCATAGGACTCTTCTCACTTTATATGTCAGCAGCAAATGAGATGATCACATTACTGGAACTTCTTTCTGACCAAGTACTAATTGAGGGGTTCCCATGACCCCACTCAATTCTGGTAATTTGCTACAATAACTTATAAAGCTCAGGAAAATTCTATATTTAAATTCCAGTTCCATTATAAAGGATACAAGTCAGGAATGGAAAAATGCAAGCGTCCCATGTGGAAGACACGGTGAGATCACCACAAGCTTCTGTGAGCTCTGTGGGAATGCTACCCACTCAGCAGGTCACGTGGAATATCTAGCTTTAAGTTTTAGGATTCTCCATAGTGATTTACATACGTTATATCATTTAATATTCCTAAGTACCTAACTTTAATAAGCCTTGGTTTCCTAAATATTTGTAATAGTACTAACTTACTGAGTTAATCATATACTTATAAGTAAGATAATTCTTGTAGGGTGCTTACTATACATTATAGCAAATCACAGACATCTAATAAGGTTACCTATATTATATATACTAAACTTAAAAGGTACAGAATAACAAGAACAAAGCTTATCATATTATGATGTATGGCCAAACTTCCATAAGCCTTTCAAGATACCATACCATTAAACCTATTAGATTAAATTTATTCCATTCTAGGTAGACACACTAGACATTCATGCCACTACAATGAATGTATGAATGAATAAATAAAAATGTAATGTTTAATTTCAACAATTAGATGCTGAATATAGAAATATACTGATAAAATGTAATCTGTGCACTAAGTATTTTGGAATATATCTGTGGGGACAACATCTAAACAGATCATTGCAATGAAGAATGGAATACACAGTGGTCACACATCCACATGAACAGAGCCACAGACCAAAGCATTCTGGATGTCTGTATGGTAATGTATGGTTTCGAAAGCTTCCTCATAATCTTACCCCTTTTACATGTATTATCTGAAGGTAGCAATGTCATATTCTTGTCTCCAGTTCTCAGGTATGAAAAATAAATTTAACATTTCAGGAATTCGTTAAAAATTCTGAGTCCACATCCACTCTCTCTGTCTACTTTAAACAGCCCGTTTTTCTTTTAAACCTTTAGTATATGACAGTAATATCATCCACCTTAACTGTCTATGGCCCTAATTCCACTATGTATATTCTTATCCCATTAGTCTTTCTTTCATAATTCATTTTGCCCTTCTGACTTTTCAAGGTAACAAAATCTTATAAGTACTGTTATAAGTGATAATTTATCTGGTATATTTCTGATTGGAGATGGCAGAAAGGATTTTTGTTCTAAGAATAACAAATCAAGGGAATATCATCATTTGTAGAGTGAAGTTAATTTTAGTAAATGGTTCTCATTCTGTTTATCTCAAGGAGCCTTTGTGAATATTAAACAAAATAATATATATGGAAATGCCAGAATAGAGTGTTATGCAATTGGACTGCTCAGTACTTGTTAGTCTTTTCTTTTCCTGTTAAGATCTGCCATCCTTGGTCATCTCTTCTGTCTGCACTACAACTGTACAGCCCTTTACTGTCCAGCAGAGTGGCTTTAGAACACTTTACATAACATCATGTGGAAATGGCATTGTAGGAAGCACAGCGGGACTCAGCACATACTGTGTTTTATTTATGTAAGAAAGTTAATAGGTTCTATTATGTCTATATCAACTCTCTCTGCCCATTCCTAGACTGCAGCCAGGCTACATTATGGTGCAGCAAGTGTGAAATTCCAAAGATTTTCAAACTGTTACAAATTAGAATCCACAAGAGAAAAGCTCCATAGAGGACATCACAGGCGAGGTTATCATTTTTTTTTTCCTTTTGAAGTTGGGCCTCATATCTTTTTCTCATTACAATCATTACTTTGAAATATGATTTTTTTAAACAGTAATTTTCTAGAACAAAAGGGATAATACCATATTTCAAAAGCTTTACTGTGAAATTAAACCTTTGAACTACTGTGAAAGAAATTATTCCCTCAAGGCTGCAAGGCTTAAAGGTTATTAAAAATTTAATTTTAAAGAAGGCACCCAAGAAAAAAAGTATATAAATGCTACTTACAACCCAGATTGCCCAATTTAATAACTCCCGTTGCTCCTTATTTTTAAATAATCTGGAAATGTGAACAAATGCACTCCATTTTTTTCCCCCCAGTGGCGAATCAGTATGTCAACAGATGGCTGACCCTGCTTGTTAACATTATCCGTTTTCAGCTGGAGGCACCTGTTGTGCAGTGGTCTCAGCTGATGTCTCTGCCTCCTCCATTGAACAGATAACAGCATGATGTAGAAAATTCAACATAGACAGGAGACAGTGAATGTAAAGTATCCCTTAACTTCACATATTATTATAATTATTGTAGGGAAATATGTAAACCATTGTCAGCAGAAAGGACTGATTCATTCAAAAGTGTTTCAGTTTTCTTACCTGTAAAATTACTCTCTTCATCTTGTGATATGGACATGATATTAACACATTCATTACACAGGCATAGTGACATTAGATTGCTGAGCTTTTTTTGCCCCAGTTTCCTCATCCACAAATGGGAGTACAAGCAATTTTTATCTCAACTATCTCAAATGGTTGTCAGGGAGATTAAATTAGTGGATGTATATACAATGCTAGAGCCCCTGTCTGTCACACAGTAAGCAATATATATTATTTGATCATTATTGATTTTTCTCACCATGTGTAATGCATCTGTAAGTTGTAAAGGTGAACAGATAATTGTCTATATACTTAATTCAAAAGAAAGTGGAAAAGTGAGCCACATAAGCAATATAAAAATAGCTATTATAGTTTGTATTTGAATGCCCCCCAAGCCTTATATAATCATGGACATAATTGAATCCAGCATTTGTGATTAGTTTATGGTTTAACATTGGGATTTGTGGTATGAGTGTTATATCAGGAGTGGAGTCAACACACAAGTATAAGGGCAGGAAGAGGACATATCTTTTCTTTTTTTTTTACACTCTTGCAATTTTGTGGTAGTCATAACAGCCACCTTGCCTTGGAGCCAGCTGAGTACAGACTGACACCTCCAAAATTGTAGGAAATAAACCTTCCCTTTCCTAATTTTGGGCATCAAGTATTTTGTCTCAACAATGAGAGAAAAGTAGCTAAGACAGTAGCACATCAGTAAGGCACATCAAAAGTGTGTTGCAAGTACTATGATTTGGCTCTGACTGAATGATGTTAGAGTGGGATATGGTTAGAGAAGTTTTCCCCAAAGAGAAACTTTAGGAGTAGCATTCTAAGCACTAACCCATGGAAGTTCATGGAGCATAAATAAAGGCTTTTCACCCAGGAGCACTACAGAAAAACAAATTCTATAAAACAGTGGTTTTCAACTCTGTCTGAAACTCAAAATCATTCATAAAAGTGCTTCAAAATACCATCCCCTGATTTACTGAAACAAAATATTCAGGGCTAAAGTCTAGACATAGGCAGCTCTAACAATCTGTACATGTACTTCTAATGCACACCAAGGGTTGAAATTTATCAAGATAATATATGTAGACATGACAACATATTGTAGATAATAAAGTGCAATGCAATGCTAGATGTTAAGAATTTCAATTTTTTTTTTTTTTTTTTTTTTTTTTTTTTTTTTTTTTTTTTGTACCGGGGATCAAACTCATGACTGTGAGCTTGCAAGGCAGGTGCTTATGCTGCTGAGCTAAATCTCCAGCCCCAGTATTTCCATTCTTAATTACAATGATCTCCATATCCTTTCTTTGCACTTAGTTTTTGTGGGGTTGGGGTAATAGAAGTAATGTATACTCATTAGTGGAAGAAGTGACAAAAAAGACCAATAGTGACAAACATGAGAAGTTAGACTTTTGCTTTTGCCAAGCTCAGAAAATGATCAGACCTTATATTTCCAATAAAACTTACATCTCTGTTCTGCTGTTTCTTAGAGAACAACCTATGTTAGCACAAAGATATGTATGGATCTGTTTAAAATCAGCCTCCAGTTACTCAGCATAGACTGGATTTGTTTCTCCTTAACAGCATTCTCTTGCTCCAGTCTTTTCAGTAAGGTTTTTCTCTCACTTCAGCAATAATTTCTTACATTAAATTGTATACTTCTGTGATAGTGATAGTGATAGTCTGCTATTCACTATTGTTTCTCCTGAACCTTATATAAAGTAAGTACCAGAAAATATTTATTTAGTAAATGATTGTTGGTTACATTACTCTTTCCTATGTACCAATCTTGAGTGAGTTATTTGCTTGAATGATTTTGGGTAAAGAGCTGCTTCATAATATTCAGAAGCATTAACTTATTTCAAAATAATATTTTGAGAACTAGTGGTATCTTTATGCTATGACTGCAAGCAGTTGTTTTCTGATTAATGCAAACAAGTGCTTAAATTCTGTTATATAATTCCATACAAGTCAAGAGATGAGACCAATGTTTTCCCACCTGGAGTATAATCTCAAGGTCCTACCTCCCACATTAAGATATTAAAGTATGTCTGTGACATAATACATATTAAGTATTCTAGTATGTTAATATACAATAGTCTAATTATAATAAAAAGTTATACTTGTTTCTTGTTAGAAGACCTGGGTATTGTCTGTTTTCCCCTCTTATCAAGAGTTAAGCAAATCATTTACTATATTTTTAAAGAAAAATTGCAAATATTACACTTTATGTGCAATTCCTTATTAGTGTAATGATTGTTCTCCTAAATGCCTAATATGTCACCAAAAATGAATTTTCTTACTAACGTCAAACATGTCAGCTTGTCAAATTGTGAAGAACCAAGTAAGACTGTTTCCAGAAATTCAACTGCCATGATTACATTTGTATGGTTTTGCCAATTAAGTCTATAAATAACTCATTTAAACACATTTCAGAGTTCTGAAAAACTAAACTGGCTTCTGGATATTCTGAAATACAAAAATAGTAAAAGAGATTATTCCAAGAAAAGGAGAGACTAATTTGTTCTTGTCAGAAAAACAAAGATTCCTTAAAGGAACAGGGATCAGATGGCAACATAGAACTTAAACAAATACTTATTTGATAGCTGATCTGAGTATATTTTAGATATAATGCATGTGACTTTCTAAACAATTCACTATAATTTTTAATTCAATACAAACACACTACTTAGCAAATATTTATTATATTTCTATTGGACATTATGTAGGAATCTAACATTGGAGTAAAGAGGTAAGAAATATTACTCTGTTGTCAGAACTCAGACTTGGGAGATCCTAAAATGGCAGCTTGCTAGGGGTTCGGGAGGAGAGTCTCTCCAGAGAAATCATATTAGATGATAGAATATGACAACATGGAGAGAGCCAGACGAATGGATAACGATTCTTATTAACCAGTGCGGCTGGAGGATTTAAAGTCGTGCTGAGACTGTGAAGGCTGATAATGGGAGGCTACAAATCCCACGCCTTTAATGCAGCAAACTGACCTTGAACCCAACAGGAAAAGCTGTGTTGGCTTTTGGTGACTGCTGGAAATTGAGACCTGGGACCCCAAGAAGCAGCCAGGACTGCCCTGCTGCACCAGAGGAGACTGTGAAAGGCTCTGGAGCTCCAAAGCCAAATGCTGTGCAGTTTTCTGCCCATTCCACGCTGTGCTGGGAGCACAGTGAGGGCGAGTGGTGTGGTGTGCAGTAGACTCAAGAGGAGGACCTGCACCAAGCCCTGGTGAGTACTGGGGACTGGGTCCTGCGGCTGCTGGGGTTGGCCAGAGAACATCTTGGAACTGGGCAGAGCCCGCCACCACAGGGACATCAATAACACAGAGAGTCTGGTGGAAGACATCTTAGAGTTAGGCAGAATCTGCAGCTCAGTGACATCACCAAGTCGCCCCTGTAGAGAGGTCTGGTGGAGGACATCTTGAAATTGGGCAGAGCCTGATGCCGTGTTGGCTTCAGCATCATACAGAGAACTAGTGGAAGACATCTTGCAATTGGGCAGAACTGCTGTCCTGGTGCTCCTGTCACAGAGAGGTCTGGAAGAGAACAGTTGGGATTTGGGCAGAACCCTGTGCCATGGTGACATTAATAAGCTGCTTCTGGCACAGAGAGAACTGGCAGGATGTGCTGGGGCTGAACCAAGCCTCTGCTTGGGGCCCAATTAGCAGATACAAAATAGTCACAACTCAGTGACATCCAGAAAGTACAGCCTAATTTACGGATAGACTGGCACAGAGGCTAGAGGCTAGCCTGTACTGTCCCTGCATCCCAGCCTACCCCAGATAACAGCAAATTGAGGAGGACAGCAAAAACTCAAGTCAGCATGCTTCTGAAAGGCCCTAAGCAATACAGAGAGGGCTAGAGACCCCCAGAACACTCCAGTCTGAGAGAATCCAGAAACATGACAAGAGATAAAAATAAAAGAAAAAATCCAGCTGCCCAACATAAGAAAATAATCCCAGGAGAAGTAAACACTGAAGAGAACAAGCACAGTAACCATCCAATACTCGACACAGCATCAGCCAAAATTAAAAAATACCTCCATGACCTCATAGATGAATATAAAGCTGTATTCCTGATCCAAGTGAGGGAGATATAAAGAGATTGATTAAAGAAATGACAAGCCCCACCCAAGAGAACACAGATGGAAGAACTGAGGAAATCAGAAAAGAAAGAGAAACTTCTGAAGAAGAATTTAAACATAACTTAGAATACATGAAACAGATCCAAATAGATTCCCAGGAAACTAAAAACTCCATTGAACACTGGCAAATATCGTGACAGAAACTAAAGACAGCCTTCTGAAACTTGAAGAGAGATTTATGGCATATGATCGTGAAAGAAAAAGCCTCTAAAAAGTAACAAGGAACCAGAAACAATTCAAAGGCTAGAAGATGACAAAAAGATACATAACTTAAGAATAAAGAAGTGAGAGGAAGCAGGAGCAATCAAAAATGAAATACAAAGAATATTCACAGATATATTAAAGCAAAATTTCCCATGTATAGCAAAAAGAAATGATATCCAGATAAAAGAGGCATACAGAACATCAGCTACTTACAACCAAAACAGATCTATGCCTAGACATATAATAATCAAGATTCCAGAAATCCACCAAAAGAACAGAATATTAAAAGCAACCAGAGAAAAGAAGCAGATTACCTACAATGGGAAAATTATCAAAATAACAACAGACTTATCAACACAAACTCTTAAGTCAAGAAGGGAATGGGGAGAAATATTCCAAGTCCTAAAAGAAAATAATATGCAACCAAGGCTCATATACCTGTCAAAACTTTCTCTCAAAATTAATGGAGAAATAAGATTCTTCCAAGACAAGGAGGAACTGTGGGAGTTCATGGCCACCAATCCAACCCTACAGAGAGTGCTGAAGGACATTCCAGAGAAAGAAAGGAAGGGATACCAGGATTTCAGCAACAGTGGCAGAGAGGCCTCAATGAACCGGGCAGACAGTGGAATGAGGGAATAAGGTGGACAAATAATAGCAGAAAATTGGAGTAGCAGACATGAGGCAGAGACGGTAAGCTATAGTCTTACCTTTGTTCTGGTCTGTCCACTCAGGTCAGATTTGAGGGCACAGACATCTGACCCAAAAATAGCAGGTTATACCATGGTAACTATCCTTACTTTCCTATTAACTTAAACTGCAATTCTGTATTACTTACATTGTCTTACTATGACTGATCTTAATTGAATCTGAATCATAAGACCATGGGTTGGCCTTGGCTGATTTTATTTGAATTTGGTATGCTTGTTTGTATCAACACTAAAAGTAGAGGCAACTACTCTGAAGATGACAAGATGTAAAAGATATCCATACTTGTATCAACTATTAACAGCTCCCAAATCCTACAATGCTTTCAAACTTGTGTTTTTATAAAAATAGGTAATACTATATTTAACTATATTAAGCCGGTGTTGTGGACAAATCTATTGAAAATAACAAGAGAAAACATAGTAACCACGGAAGATCACCTATATTGTGGTCTTATATGTCTTATCCATTGCATGTTTTTCTAGGAATTTGTTTTGCTGTCTTGTTATGACTTGGTTTTCCCTATAATACAGAGAGGATAGATATATATGTAGAAATTCACACATGAGGGTTTTTTTTGTTTTTTTGTTTTTTTTAATTATTTACGGGAACAGATTATATAATGCAAGTTGTAATGAACAGATACTCTGAAGAAGAGATGCTAAGAAACCCAATGTTAATTTTGTAGCACTATGATTTAAATTCTAGCAATACTATTGTTCGCTGATTAGAATGACATTGGTCTGGTCTCTTGAGTTCAACTTCAGCTTATGTAGAGATGGGAACGGCTACCACGAAGAGAATGAGAGATGCGATGGTAGTTATTGTCTTCCCTAATGTTGGATCTTGAAGACCTAAAAAGCCTTCATCATCCTGCAATGATTTGATTAGTTCTATAATATGCAATAAGTATATAAAGTGGGTGAAGATGGGGACAACTATTTGTAAGAAACTAGAGACAGTTAGATAGTGAAGATCTATAGTGGACTTGCTTTGAAATCTGTATTTCTTTAAATTGTTTTTTTTTAACTGTTTTGTTCTGTTTTGATATGTTTAATCTTACTCTCTTTGAGATGTAAAACAAGTGTGTAGGACTGATAACCATATTACTGAGTTTTTGTTCGATCATTGAACAGAACTGTTTGTAGTGTCACTTTTTGAATGTCATTCTAAATACTTTAATTTTGTAACCTGAATAGCTATTGCTAAGATGACAATATGTAACTTATCAACCAGCAATTTATTGCCGTTTGTTTTTCTGTAAATTTGTATTATTCTACCCTTTTTTATCTCCATGTATTTTTTTGTTTCCTTTTCTTTAAATAAAAAAAAAAAAAGAACTCAGACTTGTTAGAGAATCAAATATTCAGAGAAGGAATTGAGAGTAGACATGGTGGCATGAATGCATGTGCAGGTATAAAATGATGACAGTTAAATATAGAAGGATAGATACCAGAAATAAAAGGATCTGTAAATTAAGAAATTACATAATACAGTTCAGAAGTTCAGTGAGCATGTTAAGAATGAATGTGACTCGAGCATTGAGTAATTTGGTGCTGGTTAGAGTAGTAGTTTTTGAGTTCTCTGTAACACATGTTAGAGGAAGCTCCAGAGAATGCACACAGAACTGACTGGCCAGTGTACATTGATGGCAGAGCTCAATGTTTTCATGTATCAGGAATGCAGTCCATTTTGGGTTACATCATATCCAGCTTATCTGACACCGGCAAGCAGAGGGAAATTAATATGACCTATCTTTCTCCGGTAGGTGCCATAAAGAATAATCTTATGATTCAGTCATTCCTACTGAAGTGCCTTCATACCCTCGAGCTTCACAAAATATTTTCAATCCCTTTTTTTTTCTTTCTGAAAAGAGCTTTAAAAATTTAGTTTTCCCCGTCAGGTTTTATTCTCAGCGATATTGTATTGCTTTGTGGTATTGTAATGTCCTCCCTATGTCCAACTGTCTTTCCATTAATGAGAATCTGCAAAGAACCA
This sequence comes from Cavia porcellus, assembly GCF_034190915.1. Classification (NCBI taxonomy): domain Eukaryota; kingdom Metazoa; phylum Chordata; class Mammalia; order Rodentia; family Caviidae; genus Cavia; species Cavia porcellus. Next base: position 52,921,528 of record NW_026947492.1, read on the forward strand.
ACAAACAGTTAAAACAGAAAAAAACATTAGTTTGTAATTTAGAAAATCACAAAGTGGGTCTCTACCTGTAAGCATATTGAATTGCAACGTAAGCATCAGTGAAGGTGAGATGCCAGAACTATACCTACTGCTGCTGCTGTCATGTAATTGAAACCGTACATTTACTAATGCTTCCTATCCACAACCTGAACGGCTGTTTTCTCCTCTGCTAATGTTGTATGAGCCTTGAGAACAAAAACCATCATTTATATTAACTGACTGATGCCCAATGTTCAATGAAAGATGTAGGAAATAAATTCAAGGCTAAGTTAACTTAATCTTCAAAAGCCTGAAATGTGCTTTTGAGTTGCCATAGTGAGCTAATGTCATTTTATTCCCAGACTAAAGTTGATACCTAGTCAGTCAAATTCTATGATTTCATTTAAGAATGCAGGTTTTTTCAGAAAAGAAGACAAAAAGTGGAAGTATAAACTTCAGGGAGAAAGAGGAAGAGAGACATAAATAGGAACAGAAAAAGAAAAAGAAACACAAAGGAGAGAAAAGAAGGAAGAAAAGAGACTGAGATTTTCTAAATTTAATAAGAAATGATGCGACTTCTGACCTCCTCATTTTTTCAATGGAAACATTATTTCTCTCTTTACTCTTTTTGGATAGCATAGGCTCAAGATGAAAATCCCAGGGGCTGAAGATGGAAGGAGGCACACACAAGCTGAGTCTGTGAATATAGATAGTACATTTACACACTGGTCATAAAGAGAAATGGGTATGTACAGAATGGTAGCTTTGTTTCCTTAAAAGAAACGAAGTCTGTTTCTTCACAAATCTTGCATTCACTTACATTTTTAAACGATGTTCATAATGAAAAGTAGGTGACATTTTACGGCATTCCTCCTCAAAAGTAACTGGTATGAGCTTCAGTTTCATCTACATAAAATGGGAACACAATAAAGTTTATGCTTCATACTGGGTACTGAGGATTACATTCATGGATGTAATATTTTTTGCTTTATATCTTTATAAAACATTCCTCACCTGGGTCCTGAGAGGTGAGCTTTTATTAATCTCACAGGTGAGGTAGCACTGACCACCAGAATTGAACCGGACTGTCTCGCCTCCTATCTTTACCATAAATGGGAGCAAGATTCTAGTTCATGTATCCACTGGAAAAAAACAGTCTTCTGACATAAATTTTCTTTTTTTTTTCTTTGTTAAAGTAGGAAAATTCATTCAGAAATAAGAATGGGGAATAGGGATATCTCCTGAGAGACAGGAGTCCCAAATATGTTGCCCACTAACTTTTCTTTTTAAATTGCAGAGGCCTATTTTTAAAATTATTCAGTTCTGATAATATTTTCTTTTCCTGCAGTTTTTATTTTTAGGGCTTAACAGCCTTTACCTTCAATTAAAAAGGGGTCTGTTTGATGGTCAGACAGGAGTCATTTCATCGTACAGTAACAATAGCAAGTTTTATCTGAGATGCTTCAGGTTCCTAAATTTAAATGGCTCCTTAGGATGGAAATGAGTTGCAGAGAGTCATGCATGTGTTTCCTACTAGAACAGAAAGAACTGGGGGAGAAGATAAGCAGCACCAGAGATGAAGGGATGTTCCTGGAAGTTAGGTATCTAGACAGCTAAATATTTGGAAAAGAGCTGAGTCAAGGACACATGGTCGTAGGCACAGCTGAAGAGAGCAATAGGGCTACTTGGTATGGGCAGTAAAAAGTTAAGGCAGGAGAGTGAACAAAGGAACAAACATGATTGCAAAGCAAAATACTCTATGCATTTCAATTCCATCACTGTTAGAATGGCCTGTTAGCTAGATACTCTTGAAAGATTGTCTTTTTCTCTTTAATATTAGGTCGTATTCTCTTAGGTTAGCCTGGTCATCAAGAGAAAAATCTCTGAAGATCCTGAAACTTTCCTGAGTTCCCTACAAGTCCTGGGGTTGACTATTTATATGAAGTTGTTGAACTGTTTTTTGTAAGAGATGATGGAAAGTATAGGTGATTGGAAAGGAACAACTTTTCTCAAAAGGTGTTTATTTAACTTTGTTCTTAAAGGCAGCAGCAGGAATCAAATGTCTGGAAGAGGGGTTTGTAGTCCAGGCCCTGGAGAGCGGACTTAGACACTTAACACTGGTCCCTCCCTTGTGTTTGGGAAGCAGAGTGAGCAGCAAGTCCTCAATGCCCTTTTGAAATCAAATATCCACATGTGTGAGATGATTATCTTTGTGTCCCAGCTCTCAGTAAGTGATTCCTTAGACACATACCTGTTTAGGTCGCAGATCAGAAATGCTTCTCCATTTGATGAAGGTGGACTGGCACATCCTCAGGTATGATTTTCCAAACTGATTAATATAATAAACGGGACTCCTGTGCATGATTCATAGATTGACTCCTATGTTGGCACTGGAAGAGGGCGCTGCATGTTCTGAATGTTGTTTATAGGTGCCCCCGGGTTAAAGGAGGGTTAAAGCAGGTATATGGCAGTGAAACTTCATTTTTAGTTTCTCTACCTTCTATTCTAGTGGCTTGAAAGGTTAGGAACCCTCAGAAGCAAAACAGGTTCTTCCCAGAGGGAATTCTTTGACAAATGGCTCAGGCTTCCCTTACTGTGCAAATGAGAGGGAGAAAAAAACTAGCTTCTGTGCACACTATCAGAACTACTCCTAGTCTACCAGGTTCCTGTTGCTACTCTGCCTTAGAAGACATGTCTCATGTGCAGATGGGTTTAGTTTTCCAAACTGAGGCTGAAACATGCCTGATTTTTTCAAATGGTCATTAAGGTTAGGGGAGCCATGCTATTGAGTAGAATGGAATCACGATGCCATTGTCTCACAGTCTGCATGATCTTTGTGTTGTTTGTTTTTCTCTGAAGTCTACAATCATCCTCAGAAGTTTATAAAATTCCATTAAGTTTCTGATACATACACACATACACTCAGTAGTTTCAAAGCAACTAACAATGCTTTTGATACAATAAGCAGTAGCTGGCCACATCTTCAGGTATTTTATCAATGATGATGCTAATTAAGCAAAGCCATGCATCTGTGTTAATATAGGTATTAGGCTGATAAGAGTTGGTTATAGTCATCCCCTGTTCGAAGCAAAGAATGATGTGTTATTCCGCAAAATTTTCTCAATTTATTATTATGCACTATTGATAGAGAAAAATACTCATTTTGTGACATTATAGCATTTTATCCTTTGTTTGGTTCTGCTTTTTGTTTGTTTGTTTGTTTTGTTTTGTGCCTTTTTGAGACAGAATTTCATTATGCAGTTCAGGCTGGCCTTGAGCTTACTTTGTAGTAAGGATCACTTCAAACTCACAGCAATCTTCCTCCCCCAGACTCCCAAATGCTGGGATTACAGGTCTGTGGTACTATGTCTCGCTATTGTCTCCTTTTTTAAGAATGTTTTTGAGAAATTAGTAGTTACAATATCATTTTTTCAAATACATTTCTTTTTGTTACTTGTGAATTCTAATTTTGATTTTACTAGTTATTAACTTGACTACCTTAGATTAATTCAATTCTTTTTTGTTAATGATATAAAATAGAATGCAACTCGAATAAAATAAAATATTTAAGGACCATATGATTTAATTGGAAATTAATATACATATATTGAGTTGTTATTTGCCAGATACCCTATATAAATTATTTATTTCTTCTTCTCTATCACTACTGATACTATATCCAGTCACACAGATGAAGAATGTGAAACTCAAAGTTTTCATACAGTTGCTCGATTTTCACAAGACATCATACTCAAATTCAGGTGATTATAATTCTAGAGCCCTTTCACCATCTCCAATTATGAGTCATTGCTTTTGTGGGTTACTTATTCTGCATGTTCCAATGTGGTTTTTCAGTAGTTTTTCAAACACCTCCTTCTGGTCATGGTTTACATGCTTTAAAGTCAATATCATATAATAAATGTTAAAAAAAAAGAGACAGCATAGACAAATGGAAGGATATGTAGATGCTATTGAAAACTGAGAAATGATCTGAAACAAAAAAATGAAAAAAATACAAATTGTAAGAAGAACAGTTAATCGTTTAGGGAAACTCATACTTTAGTATAAATCATGGTTGTGAATATTGGCATAATATTGAAAAATATAATCTATCAGTTCCTGGCTCATCCTTTTAATAATCTCCCTTCTCTCCTTTTCCTCAACTCCCCAAATGTGTTTTAATTCTTGCAAAATCTGTCTTTCCTTTTATAAACTGCCTATTTGGTGAGCTACATTTTTCTAGCTCCTAAGTAATTACACTTCATTAGCATCAGGCCCATTGTTGTTCTCAGAATGTGACTTGTGTTAGGACCTGTAGGGAAGAGTTTACAGATAACTTCCTCAAGAAGTAGGGTTCAGTTGATCACAATAATGATGAAAATGAAATAGTGACTATGTTCCAGGTATTCTATTTCCAGGAATAGGAATATGGATTTCAAGGTAGACTCCTTATTCCAAGATATAGCATTCAAACATGTCTTAACAAGAAAAGATGAAAAAGTCAGTAATCAAAATGCATCATAGAAACAGGAGATGTAGCTACCATATGGAGGCCAAAAATGATGTATAGATGATATAATAACAGTTTAAGTCACCCAAATTATAGATATTTTTGATTTAGTGTAACCTGAACATGGGATGACAGACTTCAAATCTAGAGGTGGCACAGAATGACTATAAAAGATAGAAAAGATATGCAGTATATTCAATCTGACATTTCCTAGTTGCTTGCTATATCCCCCTGAGAAATGTAACATCTCTGACTTAATTTGCTAAATTTATGAGAGATAAAAATGCAATATATTTCATATGATTATCATGTATATCAAAACAGCACATAAAATGTTCAAAATAATGATTGTCACTTGATATATCCTCCATCATGGTTAGCTAGTGTTCCTCATGTCTACCAACACTGAAGGCATAATATGGTTTCTTCATCTAGTAGCTATAATACTTTCCTACTCTCCTTTGAAAAAACTTCTTTTCTACCTCTCAGCCCAATAATTGTCAGAAATATCAATCAAATTTCCATACTCCAAACTTTGGACAACTAATCTAAGTCTTTATGAGACTATTCCAACACCTTGATTAATGATTCATAGTCAGGTGAACCCAATAGGCCTCTAAGAATTCTTCCCAGGGTTTTGCATGCTGATCAGCAGGGAATATTATTGTTTTCAGATGATAGTCCTATGCACTCACACTGTAATGGCAATGTCTGCCCCTACATGAGGGACCTGGGAAAATGAAGCCAATTCTCCTACACAGAAGTGTAGGTGAAAGATGGAAAGCCTGAGCATGGCCAGAAAAATCTCTAACTCATTGTCTTTGAACCCCAAATCCTGTCCTGAATCCTGAGGTTTTCCCCTCTCTTTTTGGAAATCTCTTGTGCTGCTTAAATTGATTTGGATTGAGTTTATCTTCATAACAATGAAAAACATTCTGACTAAGGTTATTACTATTGTCACTATGGACAATGGTGAGTAGCCACTGGGAAGCACACAGAGGACTCATGAATTCACAGTGAATTTTTTAATGAGTTGAGGCAATGCAATTTTTTCAAATTAATCACACTAAAGATATTCCTTGAATTACTGTGTTATTATGATAAATGTTATAAAACAAGTATATTCAGAATTGAATAAAATATCAGATCAAAATATGAAAAAACACAGCATGGCAAAATGTCAGGAGTTTCAAGTGAGGCTGACCAAAATTCAAATCTCTTTTTTTTTTCATTTATCAATTGAGCAGTTACTATTAGAAGCCCTAATCTCACTGACATCAGTTTTCCCAAACCCCAAAACTGCATGCATATCGAATATTAACATCACTATTTATTATTCTTTACCTTCTCCAACTCTTTAAGATTCTAGGCTCTTTGATTATACAACTATCTATTGCATGGTGTAACTATTCTTTCCATGAAACACAGTACTAATGCTACATAGGGGCAGCATGACAAATTATGAAGTTATTTCAAAAGAATGTGTATAGTGCTCCAGTGATATTCTGTCTTTCAAAAGTAGCTAGAGCAAATTTAATTTGATGTGTCATGTTTTTTAAAGCTTTTTCTAAATAATACTGTAACTGTGTTCTATGAATAGACTGCCATTTCCAGTATGCATACTCTTTCAGAAAAAAAAGTAATAACTAACTTGGCACCCTTTAATTATTCACTGACCACAGGGTCTTTTCTGTTAACGACTCATTGCCCCATGAGTCATTCTTATTCTCATTTTCAAATGTATTCCATCAACAACAATTTTCCATACATATTTTAAAATATTTTAATCAAAGCTTTTGCACCACCAGTAATCAAAATACTAAGGGGTGGATCACAGAATCCCTTTGCCTTTGCTTCCTTTTGAATGCTTGTCTTCCCTGATAATCTAGGGTATTATTTCCCATAGACAGCCTTGTTTCTGTGACATATTAGAAACTGTCTTTAACAATCATTTTCCATTACCAAGGGAGCTTGGGATAATGGAATGTGTAGACACTTTCAATTTATGTCAAATTTTCTGATACATTTATACCACCAACATTTTATCAGCTTGTCATCAGAACAAATGAAGTTGCAAAGTGCATCGACTTTTTTTTTCATGAAATCTTTGAAACTGTTTATTTTTAATATGACTTCCCTTCTCTTTTATTTCTGTAGTACAGCAGGCTTGATTTTCAACTTTCAGGGTTTTGTCACTTACCAAGTGTGGCAGTTAGGCATGGCAATTTCCTTGGTCCTTGAAGGTTTTGAGCAAAAGAATTCACACTTTTAGGCATATTAAAGCTGAATGCAGATTGAAGCAATAAGCATGGAGCAATTTGATGAACTACCTGTAAGCAGGGGTGCAGAATTTCTGACACTCTAGGAAAGCCATTATGTGCCTGTTATGTTCAATAGCCCAGTTGGCCTAAAAGGTTACAAGTGATGTATGTTTTCATTATTTCCAATGGGCTTGATGCCTCAGAAGACCCCAGATGGCTTACTCCAGTTGCAAAACTCCTCATTTGCACTGTGCCAAGGTCTGTCAGATAAGCCAATATGTTTGTGAGGGTCAGTTTGCTTTGAGGAATATTGTTCCGTGATCTCTGCAATATTCTTCTGCCTGAAAATCTGCAAGGAGTTACCACCTGGAGAGTAATTGAGCACTTGAAAAACACATTTTTATTTCCTAGATACCAGCAATCACTCTGAAAGCAATAGCAACAAAAATCATCAAGAAAATTACTTATTTATTGAACATATATTAGGTACAAAGCATGACTTAACGTGTGTTATTTTATGTTATCTTCTTTATTAAGTCCTAGCAAGACAGATACCATGATTCCTATTTTCTATCTTAAAAAAGAAAATAGTAAAAGATAAAATAATTTTCCTAAGTCAGAGTTCTAGTACATATTTAAGACATGTTAAAATCCAGGTCTGCCTGACTTAGGAAAATGCAAGCAATTACAAATCATCTTTAGTTCAACATAGAGAAAAACAGGGTCTGCTTGGTAAGACCTTGGCACAGTGCAAATGAGGAGTTTTGCAAATGAGGAGTTATCTAACAAGAATTTTCATTAAAATATTTGTATATTGAAAGAATGTGAGAAGCATTTTTTACTCAGTGCTATCTTTGGAGAAGTAATTCAACCTACAAAGAAGGGTTCAGAATATCTTCAGAGAAGAGGTAACCCTGGAGTACAAATACAACATTCTATCTCATTGAACTGTTTAAGCAAAGGCTCAGACTGATGCTTGAAAGAACACAGAATGCAGGGTCAACAGCAAAAAAGTAAGGGTAGAATAATAAAAGAAACGCTGCAGCCTCCATTTCTGCATGCATAAGATTAAGAAAAGTCAAAGGACAGAAGAACCAGGTGTTTTTATTAGAGGAAGATAGACTGAGGGAGTTAGGGAGGTAAAAAATGACTTTCTTTTTTCTTATTTAAAGAAAAACAAAACAAAATGGAAAATGGGTAGAAATAGTACATACTTTCAAAGAAAAAAATAAACAGTAATAAATCACTTGTTGATGTTTACATATTGTACTCTTACAAATAATTGTTCAAGATCCAAAAGTGGAACATATAAATGGGAATTCAAACAGGGAGACTGCAAATTGTTCTGTTCAACTATCTAATAAAAACTTAGTAATATGGTTATCAATCCTATACATTAAAACATACACACATTTATCCATATCTTCATCTATGTTGAGATTAAATAAACTAAAGCAGACTAAAATCACCCAGAACAAATGTTAATAGTACGGCTGGATTTCACATCATGACACTCCAGAATCAGCACTGGGTACTGTAGTGCCTTTTTTTCCTTCAAAGCTTTTATTTCATCATGTGTCATAAGATCAATTCTCATAAACTATAGGTTTTATGCAAGCGTGAATCTTAACATGTTTTTCTATCCTTTCTGTATTAGAGGGAGAAACAGAACAAAGTGGGACAGAACAAAACATATTCCTATAGACTCCTAAAACTAAAAAGACATTTAAGACTGCTGTACAAGGAGTTCTACCATGGTTACTGTGTTGTCTCTTGTTATCATCAATAGAATTGCCTTATCATCAGATAAAGTATAATTAAATACATCAGTACATAACAGTACATAATAGAAATACAACTTTGTAGATAGTGTAGAACTATAAAAACAGGTAGTAATCTAATTAGACTGGGTATCATAATGAATCATTGTCATTTTCAGTATAGTCATCTATATTTTCTGACTTGATACTTTCAACCTCACAGTTTTGGATAAAATCTGTAAATAACAAACAGCAATCAAACAAATCAGATTTAACTAAGATCAATCATGATAAAACAGTATAAGTTATACAAGAATCCAGATTAAGTTAATAGGAAATTAAAGATGATTACTGTGCTATATTCTCATAATTTTGGGATAGCTGTTCCCGCAGATCTAGTGCTTGTATACAAACTGGGATGGAATAAGTTCTATCTAAGCAGAGTGGTGTGAGTAATATGAGTTTTAGTTCCTGATACACTATTAGCCATATCTTCTGCTGTCTTTTATAAGACTGTTCCTCCCCTTTCACTCCCCCAGGGTGTAATGAGTACTTTTGGATCTCCCCAAAACCCTCGGTTTTATATTAGGGGGCAACCTGCTATTTACCTAATTGTTTCTGAAATTTCTCACTCCTGGACTTGATCGTTAGTTGTATTTCTTTACTTATTAAAGCGTGTCTTTCCAACCTATCCATAAATACTGGTCCAGCTGCCCCTATTACTCTCTGGTTCCCTATCACATAGAGTTCTTCTCATATTTGATTTTGTTCCATATATCCTTCTTCTGGTTAATTATATTTCCTATAAAGAGCATCTCAATGGATCCTACCACTTGTTCTACTCTGCTTGCAATTCTCTCTTTTTTTTCCCTTAATTTCGTGTATCTAGGCCACCTATATTAGAAAGTATATCCAACCTTGTCTTCCTCATTTCTGTTGTGCTCTTTCTCCATCATTAGTTGTTTGTTTGTCTTCTTCATTTTGCTTTTTGCTCCATTCATTGGGGCCTCTCTGCTACTTTTCCTGAAATCCTGGTGCTTTTCTCTCTCTTTAGAATGTCCTATAGTATTCTCTGTAGGGTTGGATTGCTGGTTGTGAATTCTTGCAGTTTCTCTTTATCTTGGAAGCATATTGTTTCTCCATTAGTTTCCAGGGACATTTTTTCAGCGTACATCAATCTTGGCTGGAGGTTATTTTCTTTCAGGACTTGGAATACTTTGTTCTACTCTCTTCTTGATTTGATGGTTTGTACCAAGAAGTCTGCCATAATTCTGATGGGCTTTCCCTTGTAGGTAATCTGTTTCTTGTTGCTGATGGCTTTTAATATTATATTTTTATATTGTATTACTGGGATCTTGATTATTATATGCCTGGGTGTAGTTCTGTTTTAGTTGTGGGTGGCTGGAGTTCTGTATGCCTCATACATCTGAATATCTTTTCCTTTTCCTATGTTTGGGAAGTTTTCCTTAATTATTTATGTGAAGAGACTTGGTAGTTTCTTTGTTTGTAACCCTGCTTCTTCATTCACATTCTTTATTCTTAAGTTATAGATCCTCTTGTCATTTTCTAGCCTTTGTATTGTTACTGCTTGTTTCCTTGTTATTTTTTAGAAATTTTTCCTTTCACGATCTCACATTGCAAACCTGTCCTCTAGCTCAGATAATCTATCCTTAGTTTCTTTCAAGCAATTTTGCCAGCTTTCAAAGAGTTTTTCATTTCCTGGTAATCTCTTTGAACCTGCTTCAGATATTCTATGTTTTCTCTATTTTCTTCAACAAACAGTTCTCCCCTTTTTTGTGTTCTTCCCTTTTTCCATCTGTTTTTTCTTGAGATGCACTTAGCATTTCTTTAATTATTCTATTTATATCTTGCTTTACTTGGTTAAATACTTCACTTTTAAACTCTCCTATGAGGTCCCGAAAATATCGCTTTATGTCTACTGGTGACATGTCTGATATTGCATGTTTGCTGTCCTCATTCTCCTTTGCATTTATCTTTCCTGGATCAGTGTTCTCAGGATTAGTGACTGGAGACCCTTTCTTGTTACTTCTTCTTCTCATATATTTTATTCCTTCCATACAGGTGTATATAGGAGGCTCAGCTCCTTTCTTTGTTGGTTACAGTTTGTTTGAAGCACTGCCTAGTTGCTCCCATCCACTGAAGTGTGCTATGGAGATACAGACCAGGATACCCTATGCTGAGCCCACTCCTCTGAGTCAGTCAACCTGCTGAAGGCTTCACTGCATTAGGGTGCACTTCCAGCTGTAGGGACTTTTGGGCTGCCCTACTGGGTCTCAGTCCAGGGCATGACCCAGGTCAAGTGTTCCAAGTGTTCCACACCAATCCTGCTTGAGAAGGGAGCAGCTGACTGAGCACTGCAGCCCCTTGTTCTGGTCAATTTGTCCAGTCCCAGAATGTCATCTGTTGGAGCCTCTTTGTCTATGGAAGGGTTTTTATTCCCGTCACTCATCTCAGGTCAATGCAGGGTTCCCCGCCAGCTTGGCTCTCAGTTTGGTTCACCGATTCCTGTCCTTAGTGAGATCACATCTCCAGTGAGTTGAAACTGGCAGGCTTTCCAGTAGCTTGGTAAATTTCCATTGCGTGGGTTCAAGTGCACCAGTGGCAAGTTCAAGCAGTAGCACCGAGAGTGTAGCTGTTCCAATCGTAGCATTGGGACTGTGTTTTTAATTGATTTCTCTCAGCTTAGTTTGTTCTTGGGTCATGAGGGTCTATCTCCCTCTGTTCGGGACTCTCCACACTGTATTATTTTTGGAATCTAAGTTGACTATCTCAGGGAGCCTCGGTGGCTTGCTGTTATCTATCCAACATCTTTTTGAGTGCCCAAAAAGGACTTTCATGACTTCATTTATAATAAAATATCCAAGATATGAAAGTACAGTAAATTTATGAGCACTGTTTGTTTTTAAAATAAGCTGAAGATTAATTAGAACCTGCAGCTATTATAAACTTTGAGATGACCATTGTACACATGACAATAGTTATTAGAATCTGCAACTTGGCTGCCCTCATTGTGAGTGACTCCTGTTGTCTTGAAATATTGTTTTTTTTTTTTTTTAACCTAAAGGGAATGAGTTGAAAAAAACCAACATTACATTTACTTTACTATTGTCTCTCATTTTCTAACATTTCTTCATGTCATCATTCACGAAAATATTCCATGTGTTGTAGAAATGAGCAAAGGAGACCCCAGTATCTGACCCAGATTATTTAAATACAAGCCCTTCCCAGACTTTAAGTAATGAAATCCGTTTTGCAGAGGTTTCCAATGCAAATGTCATGGTATTTAGTAAGTAGTTAATATATCCTTAACATTAATCTAATAATTAACTTGGTCTTCTTTTGTAAAAGCAAGGGTTCTTTCGCTCAAAATGACCTCCTATCATACAAGTTAAAAGGTTGACCTAATGCAATGGGGTTTTATCCTACCAATTTTTCTTAGAATGCTATGCATTTGCCTTAGAATAAGGATTGCACTTTCATTACCTATGTATATTTACTTTGTCAAACAAATCCCACATGGTTTTGAGCACATTCTAGAAATAGAGATTCTTTGGAAATGGTGATGAGAGTGTTCCACTATCTAGTGCCCTATATGAACCTTACTGGATGCTCAGCAGTTGGTAAAGCACTCAGATGATTTACATAGTGAGGCAAACAAATCTGGGAAAAAGGGGCTGGGGATTTAGCTCAGCAGCATAAGCACCTGCCTTGCAAGCAGGCAGTCGTGAGTTCAATCCCTGGTATGGATAAAAAGTTTTTTAAAAATCTGGGAAAAAATGATACAGCTGAGCTACACTAGGATCTACCCATTCAAGGCCTGTGATATGTAAGTTTCATTATCTGTTTAGTCACAGAGCAGTCAATACATGCTCCTTTGATTTCTTTAAACAGTTTTATTAAGGTATAATTAACGTACATTAAACTACATTGCTGTAAGTAATTTGTCAGTTTTGACAAATGTACATATTCTTGACACTGTGGCCACACTGGAGAAAATGAATGTATCCCTGTTTTCCTTTGTATGTTTTCCCACTTCCTGTCTTCCCTTTTGCAATTCCTAATCTTGTGTACAATATTTAATTGTGTTTCCCATAATGGTATAAATAGAATTATATATCATATCCTTTGACTTATTTCACTTAGCATAATTACCTGAAGAGCTGTCCATATTGCAACATGCTTCCGTGTTGTTTCTTTTATTTCTGAAGTGATGCTGCTTTGTAGAAATAACACAGTTTATCAACTTACTACTGGTAGACGTAAGTCCCTTGCTTTTGCATTACCTTTTAAAAATTTTGTCTCAGATTTTTATATTAATAAATCCTTTCTAAAAATCACTTCAATTCCTAAATTCTCCAGTGTTTCAAGAAAACAGGCAAGAAACCAGCCTGAGTATTTATGACCATCATGATATTATTCTGATGACATGCATGGTAGGAGAAGAAATTGTTTGATTTTGTGTTATTATAGGTTGGACATAACATCTCTTAGGAACAATTGGTTTTTCTCTATATTTTATTTTAATTATTTTACCAAACAATTTATGGGTTATAAAGCTGTGATTTCAAGCAATCATGAGTGTATTGGTGTCCTCTAATTAATAACTATTATTTAGTGTGTACTGTGTCAGTTAGAGGAATATGAGCAAGCAATCTCAAAGTAAAGAAGACATTTGTTCTTTCAATTTCCAGAGTGAATTTATTATGAAGCTAATGCAAAACTTAAGCTTTAATGTCCCTTAAAAGTGCACATATTGGCAACACCCTGGACTTACCAATGTGTTCATATGGTAATCACATTTCATGTGATTGATACAATTTAAATGCAACTGATCAGAACTTTATTACAGCTTTTCTATCACACATTTTCCCCCCTGGAAAGAGTGACTTGGATATCTCAGGAAAATTTGTAAATCCAAATGGAAGTTGGAGTTTGAGGTTGGGGGAGAAAGGAAAATATGTACACACATACACACATACATTTAAATATTTAATTCTAAAACAATTTAATTCTTACATATGAATTAGAGGGATACATGTATGTGGTTCACAGCAACTTCAATTTACATTGACATAGACTAGCTATCACAGGATAGAAATGATATTTACAATTCAAGTTCCCACCATATAAACTCACTGAGTTCCATAGGCAGAATATTGCCAGGTAGGGTCTCATGTGACTTTTTTCTAAGTCCTTTGAGTCCTGTACAGAGAACTGGACAAGACATATGAAAAAGACAGAGACTACCTTGTGGGACCCAGCAACTCCAGCCAGCAGCACACATGAGACCAGGCTAGGCCTGGGCCCTCCCATGACCCCCACTGTCCTGGTAGAACACCTCACAGGACTTAAGAACTCTAGCCTGTGAAGAGCACCCCTGCATTCGCACCACTGCCATCAGGGACTCCCCGACTTCCTGGACCTAGCATTGCTGTTAATCTTTGGCTACCACACCTCGCACCAGAACCTTAGACTGCAATGGATTAACCATGCAGCATCAAGGGAAGACTCAGTAAACCCTCATCCAAACAGAAGAGCTCAGCAAGCATTATCCATCAATGAGGTGAGTTTGTGCCTAAAATAGTAATAGAGTTTGGACCTTCAGTGAATAAACAGAAGCAATAGCAAAGCCCCCTCCAGAAGTAGACCACTGCTGAGCTTGGAAAGTGGGTGGGTGACTCCTTCCTTCACACAGATAAGATACGGTAGGTTGAGAAGGGTGTCAATAAGGCATCCCCCAAGCTAGAGAAAATTTAAAGGGCCTATAAGACACCCAGAGACACATTAGGTTCCCAGATGAGACAAATACTATAAACAGGGAGATCTGGTGACTCTGAACAACCGGAAGAGATAATAACAGCAGGAACTAGGCATTGATTTCCATAAGTACTCCTAGGCTTGTCAGACTAGGAAAAATATAAAACTCATCCAACAGGCCCTGCTGGAGGAAATCAGGTGACTGGCCTTCCTTTTCACTGTAGAACCCAGCAATCGGACAAACATCAACCTTACTGTAGGACCCACCCAAAATACACACTACCAACAGTTGCCACTAGTGGGATTGAAGACCAAATATTAATCCAAAATGGATTAATGGAAAAACATTCTCATCTAAAATGGGAAAATGGAAAAAACAAAAAAGCAAAATGCAATCTCAAACATCTAGTCCATCAGGAGCAAGCACAGGAGACATTGAAATAGAGGACTTCAACGGTAACACACCAGAAGTCTCTGAGAAGATAGCGAGTGAAATTAAAAAAAAAAAAAAAAAAAAAAAAAAAAAACTCTATGAGGCTATAGAGGAAATCAAATTAGAAGTAATCTCCCATGTAAAGACAGAAATAACCTTAGTAAAGGAGTTGCTCAGCGCAGCGAGAGAAGAAACAGATAAAAAGTACAGAAGCATGCAAAACTGATTGAAACCTTGAATGAACAATATAGAAAACAAGCAGAATTCATGAAACAAACTCAAAGAGACATCCAAGAAACAAACAAATTCTATTGAAAACTGGCAAAATCATTTAAATGAAGCTGAGTATAGAATTCCACCTTGAAGACAGGATTGCAATTAGCAATCCTAAAAGGATAGAACTTTTAAAAATAACAAAGCAACATGAAATGACAATCCAGCAACTTCAAGATGATGCCAAGAGAAACAAAATAAGACTAATAGGCATCAGTGAAGATGCAGGAGTCAATGTAAATAACATACCTAAACTATTCATAGAAGTAACAGCACAAATTTCCAAACATGGGGAGAAATCTGATATGCAAATGAGGCACAAGAACACCAAACAATCACAACCAATATAAATCTACACCCAGACATATAATAATTAAGATCCTAGACATGCAGTATAAAAACAGAATACTAAAAGCTATTAGAAAAAAGACAACTTGCTTATCAAGAAAAGCCCATTAGAATCACAGCAGACTTTTCCGCACAAACCCTCAAGTCAAGATGAGTTTGGAGTGAGATATTTCAAGCCCTAAATGAAAACAGATTTCAACCTGGACTGATGTACCCAGAAAAACTTTCATTCAAATTTAATGGAGATACAGTATACTTCCAAGATGAAGAACAATTGAAGAAACTCATATCCACTAATCCAACCTTAGAAACAGTATTGAAAAACATACTAGATAGAGATAAAAAATACCACAATCCCCAAAACAAAAACAGAAAGCAAATACCAGTTAGGACAAACAATTAAACAAGGGGGGAAAGCAGAAAGCAAACAACTAGAGAATAACTTTGCAAAGTAGAATTGGTACACATCAGTTATATCCATGAATGTAAATGGCCAGAAATAGGTTGACAGACTGGATCAAGAAACATGATCCCCAAAAATGTGGCATACAATAAACACATCTGACCAAAAAGGAAACTCATAGATTAAAAGTCAATGGATGGAAAACAGTATTCCATGCAACAGGAACCCAGAAAAAAGCAGGGGTAACAATTCTATTTGCAGACAATGTGAACTTCAAACCCAAAATAATTAAAAGAGATAAGGAAAGTCACTACATACTTGTTAGTGAAAAATTCAAGAGGAATAACTAACCATATATATATATATATATATATATATATATATATATATATATGCAAAGATTCTCAATAAAATAGTGGCAAACAGAATGCAGCAAATCATCAAGATTATATGTCATGACCAAGTGGGATTCATTCCAGGAATGCAGGGATGGTTTAACATATCCAAATCAGTAAATGTAATGCACCTCATAAACAGAGTCAAAAGCAAAAACTACATGATCATTTCAATAGATGCATAAAAAGCTTTTGATAACATCCAACATATGTTCAAGATAAAAACCCTTCAGAAACTTGGAATACACGGTGTCTACCTTAATCTTATAAAGGGCATCTATGATGAACCAACAGCCAACATTATACTAAATGTACAAAAACTGAAAGCTTTCAATCTAAAATCAGGAACAAGACAAGGATGTCCACTATCACCACTCCTATTCAATATAGTTCTGGAAATATCCAGAACTATAGAGCAATCAGACAAGAGAGAGAAATAAAATAAAACATCAAAAACCTCACTGAGAGATTAATTATGGAAATATTGCCTTTCCCAGTAACATCTAAAAAAAATTGAAATACTTAGGAATAAACTTAACCAAGAATGTAAAAGACCTATGTGCTGAAAACTGTGCTAGGCTAAAAAAGGAGATAGAAGAGGATATTAGAAAATGGAAGGATATTCCTTGCTCTTGACTGGGAAGAACCAACACTGTGAAAATTTCCATCTTCCCAAAACTGTTTTACAGATTTAATGCAATACCAATCAAAATACCGTTAACATACCTCACAGATCTAGAGAAAACACTCATACAAATTCATTTGGAAACAGAAGTAACCTAGAATAGCAAAGGCAATTCTGTGAAACAAAGACAAGGCAGCAAGTACCTCAATTCCTGACTTGAAACTGTATTACAAAGCCACACTGAGAAAATCAGCATGGTACTGGCAAAGAAATAGACCTGGGTATCAATGGAACAGACTCGAAGATGCAGACTCAACTACAATGACACTCAGCCTCCTAATATTTGACAAAGGGGCTACACATGTTCATTGGAAGAAGGATAGCCTCTTTAATAAATGGTGTTGGAAAAATTGGCTCTCCACCTTCCAAAGACTGAAACTATACCCATGCATATCACCATGCACAAAACTAAACCCTAAATGGATCAAAGATCTAAATATTAAAACAGAAACAGTAAATCTACTGGAAGACAACAGAGGTAGCGGTCTTGGAGACGAAGGGTTATGCAGAGAATTCATAAACAAAATGTAAACTGCACTGGAAACACTTCAAAAAATCAACAGCTGGGATCACGTATTATTGAAATGTTTTTGTACTTAAAAAGAAATCACAAACAGAGTGAAAAGAAAACCCACATTATGGGAAAGAATTTTAGCCAGCAACCCCTCAGACAAAGGGTTTATATCCAGAACATATAAAGTATTGAAAAGCATCAAGCCCTGAAAATTCAAAGACCCTCTCCAAAAATGGACACCTGAGATGAACCACCTTTATCAGATGAAGATATACAAATTGATTGATAATCATATTACTGTTTTTGTTGGATCATTGAACAGAACTCTTTCCAGTCCCACTGTTTTAATGCCCACTTTGTGTGCTTTAATTTTGTAAGGTGAACAGCTGTTTCTTAGAGACAATAAGTAATTTATCAACTAGCGATTTCTTACTGTTTTTTTTTGAAATTCTGTATTATTTCTACCATTTTTTTCTGTTTTGCTTTTTTTCTCTTTAACTACATTTTTTAAAGAAAACTTAAAAAGAAAGAAAAAGACAGCCAAGGTGTGTCTCTACGGAAAGTGGAAAAGTAATACATCTACAAAATGAGAGTGGGTCAGTGAGAAGTCTCATAGTATGCCTGAGGATAAAGGGAAAAGAGTCTTTAGCATCTAAAATTCTCTAGTTTCTTTCCCTTGTGTGGAACACTGATACTATCAAAAACTCTCTTTGTGTTATGCCTGGTATAAACTGTCCAAAAAGTTCACTTGGCTTCTCATCAGATGTAAATGAAGGATCAGAAACAACATTTTTAAATTGATTGTTCCCACAAGTAGATGAGGAATTGACAATAATGTCTTCAGACTGCTGTTCAGATCAGACCCAAATTCAAATGAGGGAATGAAAATAACACTTTTCTGATTGGACTGCAAACAGCAAAGGATCTAACTGAAGAACTGAGTGTTGTTTTCTGGTTGGTTCAATCTGAAGAGGCCATGCACCATTAAGCCACTTTGAGTCCTGGGTTCTTCACATGTCTTATTTTTTTTCCAAAGATATTTTACTCAACCTGTCATCCATGAGTTTTCATGATCTTTGGCGTATTCTTCCTATGTGCTCATCTGGTTTTCCTCACCCTTAATCTCCTATCACATGGAGAGCCAAGCCTGTAAATTGTTACACAATATAAACCTGCTCATTGGTTCCTGGCCCTGGGAGCATAGTAATGAAGGACAAAAACTACATTTTAAGTGGTCAGACCCTGAAATTTGTCGGTAGAAATGCTTAAGAGTAGAGGTTGTTAGGCAATTAAGTATTAAAACTATGAAAATATCTTTTTGTGTATGGTGATGGTTCTAATATTAGCCATCTTTTAAATATTAACTTTCATTTAATTTCTTATTCCAAATAATTATTTGTTACGAGCAACCTAGGTTCATATGCTCAGATTGATTTGCTTCATTCATTGTTGTAGATCAAAGCAAAGGAGGCCATTTATTTTGGGAAAGAAGAGAATGGATTGTCCAAAGCTTGCTCTGAAGAGATGAAGGGGCTTCTTTGCTCCAGACAATGTTGATTATGTGCTCTAGAGGAGAGGGCTTGGAGAATTTGCTTATTTTTTAAATTAACTTTTAAAGTTCCATTTTGAAGTATCAGTTAGATATTCACACATACACATATTTTTTGTTTGTAGTTTTCAGTTACGTTTATCAGTGATTTTTCGCCCTCATTTTACTTTTAGGGGAGGATCCACAAATCTTGGATCTGCCTGTTTCAGTGTTCTTTTCAACAGAGGTGATGGATCAGTGAAAATACTATTAAGATACAACACTATAGAGGTTACAATAAGAGAGCCTCAATAACTATAGGGTTTCACAGGGCAAAAATACAATTTTCACTTGGCAAATTTTGGGAAGGGTTTTGGGGAAAATGGTGTAAAAGCTGAGATGTAGTCAGTGAGTAGGTGTTGATCAAGGAAAGTCACGCGGAACCATATATATCTATGTATTTGTGAGCATTCAGGGAGGGAAGTTGAGTATACCAGAAATAAAGACTTAAAAGACGCAAATAAAGTGGCACAAAAATCAAATTTGTGTGAGGCTGGGGTCCAGTGGCTTGCCTAGCAAATGCAAGATCCTGAGTTGAATTCCTCGTACAAAAAATTAGATTTGTATATATTTTACAAAGTTATTCCTAAGAAATATGATTAATCAGTGTCAAAACTTAAAGTGTAGAGACCATATCTGACTAGTGAATGATGGGGATATGTTTCAATTATTTTGTCCTTAGACAATTTCATCATCCATCCCTATGCATCACAGTGAATTTACACAAATTATCTCTACTCTGCTATTACTAAATGGAATAGTTTTTTTGGAACTAGTGTCATGTTTATGAGTTATCAAGGACTGTAATGTCATTATTGTTTTCATGACTATAGTTGTGTCCCAGAACTGTTTTTGACCTTTAAAAGGAAGCCTTTAGTTGTTTAGTGCTTTTCAAAGTGCAGTTAGAACACAAGGAATTTGGAGAAAGAAGGTTCTTCCTTTCTATGATTTTATTTTGCACACAAAAGACTCTATGCTACTTGTATTTCCTCTGTCATGAGCCATTATAAACACTATAAAATCAAAGTTTACTACACTGAGATAGAACATAGACACATATATACTTTTATAAGTATAATATATTTACTCTTTATTCTGTGAGATTAACAAATGATTTCAACCCTCTAAACTTTGGTTTATGGTGTTGAAAATAGAGGTTAAAACAATACATTTTGTAGGACAGTTTGAGAATACAAGGATCTGAATATAGAACTATCCATAATAAAATAGATGTTCAATAAATTTCAAAAGGATATGCATCTAAAAAATCATACATTTGTCTTAATGCCTTTCTGTTGTTCTTGATGGCACGATCTTTGGAGAACGTCTTTCAGAGGATTTATTTCCCTAAATATGGAATACCTATGAACTAAAACACTTAACAATTTGAATAATGCCTGGACTCCTACGAAGATAATCATTTTACAGATCATGGAAAGCTTACTTTATATTCTTTCTCAGATACCCCAATATTTATTTATCATATGGAGATGATCCACTCTTTTATAAAAATATTGGGACCATAACTTCTCTAAGGTCCTGTTAAAGTGTAGCTTCATCCTGATGCAATTTTGAAGAATTAATTGTAAATGAGTATTCCCTGTTACCCAAAAGTAACTTCCTGGAAATCCCAATTTTATTTTATTTTTAAGTTAAGTCCTAACAAGCCACATTTGGGTAGTGTTGAGCCAGGAATGTAGTTTGGGACAATAACTGCCTGACTAACTTTTACTCATTCCAGTCGTCTTGCTTTATGTCTTATTGTCTTTGTGTCGCACAAAAACCAGGGTCAAACTGAAGGAAGACTCTGCACTGAGGAGCTAGAAGGCAACTTTACTTATGCTAGTGGGTTGGTGAAAATCAGTTCCAAATCACCAGTCACAAGTCAGTCTAGAGCTCTGTTTAAATACGGTTTGCAAGTAGGAAGTATGAGGCTGATGGCAGGTTATCACATGATTGGTTAATACATTAAATCATAAGTTGTCAAGCAAGATAGTTATAAGTAGATTCCTGGGAAGGAGCTGAGGGGGTTTGCATAGTGCAAGTAAAGAGTTAAATGGGCCAATCTGTCCCAAACTTGAAGCTCTTGAAACAAGTTGGAAACAGTGTATATTTTTCTAAGTAAGGAAAAACACAAGCCTTGCAGCTGGTCAACTGGACACAGTCAAGTTGACATGGCACATTAACAAGAAGAAACAGCTGGGCTGCAGATTTAGCTCAGCGTTATAAGCACCTGCCTTACAAGCAGGCAGTTGTGAGTTTGATCCCCTGTACAGACTAAAAAAAAAAAAAAAAAAAACAAAAGCAGCTGATGCAAACAGTCAAGGCTGACTGAATTTAATAGGTTAACTTAGTGACTAGCAGCAGTTGCTTAATCACAGGCTAATACATGAATTTTAACTTTGCTATGAAATGTTTATCAGTTGGCTATTCTATAACTGTGCTTTTACATTTGGAGATACTTTTGTGGCCTTAACGTCAAGCCTTGTTTTATATTCCATTTGTTCCCAGTGTCATCTCATTCATTGTCTACTCTTGTCTTTGTTTTATATGGCACATGCAGATGTCTCTAACAAGTAACCTCTGAGATAAAAAGGCTGAATTTTACTTCTTAAAATTATATCCTCTTAACTTCCGGCAGTTCCAGATACATAACAGGTGTGTAATAATAATTAATAAAGGAATGCTAAGGCTCACTTGGAAATCAAGCACTACAATCAGAAGTACTAGTCATAAGTCCTTCGGGGTCCTTACAGAAAGTTACTCAAATTTTTAAACTGAGGAAAGAGAAAACTTTGGGAGATACTTCAAAGAAAAAAATTGAGGAATAAATAAATACAAAAGCCATATTTATTTTTAAAGCCTTGTGCTATTTTAAAAAACAAAAATTGCCATGCATAGCATAGTTTGCACATAAAATTTTCTCATTTGATTTACTAAATTGAAAAGTAGAGTTTATAGAAACAAGTAACTATTTACAAATTAAATTTATTTTGAGATATTTTTCATCTCTGACACAAATTCAGCCGCAAGATTCTGACCTTTAAAAAAACCAACACTTTTTATCATTTGCTGGGTGATGAGAGGAAGGAGAAAACTTGAAGTTAGAAAATAATTCTTGTGGTACAATAAAAAAAGATAATGTTATTAGAGTGACTAGCCTGATGTTTTTTAGGAACAGACACAGTGGGAGAAACAAGGACAGAGGAAACAGATTTACCTTCACTGAACATTCATCATAAGCCACTCTCAGGTTTGGGCACTTTGTGTGGATTAATTCATTCCATTTTTGTAACAATAACTTGGGGTGACTCCTGGTTAAGAAAAAGGAAAATATAGTTTTAACTAGCATCTCCCACCCTCATTGCTCACGCTCCTGGCCTCTTTAATGACCTAGAATCAAATGAAACTCTTGTTTCTAAATGAAGAGTTCAGCAACAGCTATATGCTGGAGTCCTTTCCATCCTGTGAGAGAACCAAGGTCTCCAAACGTGGAAGATAACTTTTCATGTTTTGTTCTTTTAGCATGTAGAGCAATTACTGTCCAAAAAGGTGACCCACACATATAGAAGTACATTTTCTAGGAAGTACAGTTGTGTACAATAAAAAGAAATGGATAAAATTAAGTTTAATACAGCATACGCATGAAGGTTCCAAAAATATGCTCACTATATTGACATTTGAACATGAAAACAAATAAAAGTTATTAATGTGCATTCTTTTATACCAATGAAATATTTGATATCAGATATGTACTTTATACACGTGCACATCGACACTATACATATTTTAAATGTCAGTAGCCATAGGCTCACTAGCATTGTAAAGCACAGATGTGGAGATTTATTCTAAAACACAAATTTGAAGAATTCTAGTTAGGACTACTAATAAACCACCTTGGACAGTAACAATTTAGGACTTTGTCATTATGGATATCAGTACTATCATTTCCTTCGCTCAGTACTGCATGGAAATCAATAACCTAGCTGTTAAATTAAGTTTCTGTAGTACTCTGCTCTGCCCTGCTCCTAGCTGTTGGTTTTTGAACTATTGATTTAACATGCTTGAGGCTCAGTTTTCTTGTTTATAAAATGGGGAGAGTGATGCATACCTGACAAGTCAAAAATGAGTTATCTATCCATCTTCCAGCATACAGCAGTTGCTCCATAAATAGATGCTCTTAAAATGAAAATTGAATCACATTTTCTTATGTGTGGATGTTAAAAGAGATTGAGTGTGCTATTCTTGACACAGAAATCTTATATAATGTACTATTTATCACATGCTTTACCACCCTCCCAACACCTTTAAGATAGATCTTGATCACCTCCCACAGACCCTGCATCCTGTGACAGCATCTGTCCCTCACATCTCCATTTCTGCTTCTTTCATTTGTTCTGTGGCCACAGTACCCCCAGTATTTGTAGGTCTCAAAATTCACCAGGAAATGCACCAGATTTTCTCTCACCTCTGTACTACACCAATTATAGTGAATCTGACTTAATAACTCACTCACCATGAGTCAATAAAAATTGTTAAGGGTTACACACATGGTCATGTTATGTATTGTATTTTCTGAAACATTGTAATTTCTTGCAGAATGAACTCTGTAGGCTAATTGGAATAATTTGCAACCTTTAAAATATCCCATTAGCTCACTATTAGATGAAATCAGCACTGAACTCTTAAAAAGGAAAAGAAGACTTATGTACTATCAACCAAAACAAAACAAAATGATGGACTAGCCACTCACTGATTTCCCTCTCCCTGTAGAAAAGATGTTTTGCAAATCCCCATATATCATTTATTGGTTTCTCTTGGTCTCAAGCAAGTTGCATGAGTTTTCTTGCTCTTTTCCAGAAACTGGTAGATTTTGGATATGTGTCAAGTTTCTGTCAGATAAGAAATAGTTAAGGCTTTCTAAGGCAGCATTTTTATGTTTGGAGCTCAGAATTTTATTCATGTTACCTTTCCCACTGCTATCCATTTCCAGTGCTTGTGAATGGCTTATATTTGTCTACAGAAGTCTGTGTGATGGAGGTTTGGTCCTGTATGTGACAGTGATGATGTTGGGGCACCTTCAATGTCTAGAATAGGTCCTTAGGTCAATGGGGAGTTAGCACCCTTTTGCAAGGGATGGTGGGACCAAATTCTTTCTGTTTCCTGTTTGGCAATGTGATCCTTTTTATTCTAAAATATACTCTAGTCATCTGCCTTGAATCCCTCACCTGAGCTGAAGTAATACTGGCACATTATCCTTTAATCTCCAGAAATGTGCACTAATTAAATCTTGTTTCTTTATAAAGTTAGCCTGTTTGGGATATCTTGTTATAGTAATGAAAAACACACTAATATATCATCTACGAAGCTTGTTACTATTTTCATCTTAAAGATGTTACCTTAGAATCAGATTACTTATCTAAAAGATTCTGTTTCTCATTTAAAATTGAATCTGATTCATTTATTTATTATTTATTTATTTATTTTAAATGAGGAACAGAATCTTTCAGATAAAAAATTGAATCAGAGATGAAGTGCAGAATTTTTAGTAGCCGCATTTCAAAAATTTTTCTTTGTGGGCCAAGGGATTTATCTAAGCAGCATAAGCACCTGGCTGGCAAGTGCAAGGGTGTGAGTTTGATCCTCAGTGCAAAAAAAAAGAAAAAGAAAAAAATTTCTTCTTAAAAAATATTATAAATAAATCATAAAATTATCTTTATGGATGACACTATTGTCTAATGTAAAGTTTTCATTTATCATTGTAGTTTTTGAGCAAAAACATAAAAGTCGTGTCATTGCATTGTGCTTTTTCCTAAGAAAAATCAAATTCAGAGCAAAATTTTCCTTTACGTTGGCTAAATCTTATTTTAAATATGAGCTAATAACAAACTAAATTTTATGAAATACTAAAATGTAATTAATCATAATATGAACAGTGGGCTTAAACACTAAATTAGAAAGCATGTTATTCTTGTATTTTATAACAGTATCATTAGCAAAATGTACTTGTGTTTGTAAAATTTTTGTCTTAGCTTACTACTTTTAAAGTCTGGGAAGAAACCAAAACAAAATGCAGTATATATAAATATATTTAAATGGAACCATTTCAAATTCCTAAAATATTTTAGTTATTTTAAATTCTTAAGGTTGTATACTTAAAAAGTTTGTGAAGAAACCAAAACCAAATGCAGCATAACTATATTGAACCACTTCAAATTCATACAATGTCTTAATTATTTTAAATTCTTAATGTTATATTGTGAAAAGATGCTTTTATAATATTTTATAGATAAGACCATTACTTTTTGATAATTTAAGTAGCATTATTGACAGAACATAAAATTTTTGTTTCAGCAAAAGAGGTAGTCAGATAATCTAATACATTTGTAGGAAAAACTATTGAGGAACTACATAAGATTGACATAACTAAATATATTATAGGTAGTGTTAAGATTCATTTTGATAAAAATCACCTTTCAATAGAGGAAATGAATTGATTCATAAATAAAAATGTAGTCTTGAGATTATAAAAATCATCTTTATTTTTTTCAAAGGTTGCAGTACTGGGAAGCATCATTTGGTGTCCATCCCTGATTGACCTATAATGATGCTTACTCTCTCACGTCCTGTTTTTGTGGCCATCATATCTCAGATGCTCACTTACTGAAAACACTTAGACAGTATGCAAAATATCAAGAGCCTGGACTAGGCATGGTGGAACACAGCTGTCATCTCAGCATTCAGAAAGCTTTGGCAGGATGACCTTGCTGCAAGCTTGAAGCCTCTAAAGTGAGTCCAAGGCCAACCTGAACTGCATAATAAACTCTGTCTCTAAAAGACCCCCCCCCCCCAAAAAAAAAAAAAAAAAAAAAACTCAAGTGTCCTTGATCAATGAGCTTAGTTAACTCATGTGGTCTACGGAAGTGAACCACGACCTCAGAAACATATTGTCATGAGTTGGATTTGGTTTCAGTATTCTCTAGCTCCACAACTTGGTGAGGTACTGAGTTCTCTGACTCTTATTTTTGTCATCTGCCAAGTTGTTACTTTGCTCTCCCACAACTAATGTGAGAATAATGCCTGGTGAAATATGAAATATGATGAAATATGTTTCAACTTCTGCAGTTAATTAAGATGGATACCGAAAGAGAGCCACTCTATGAGTTACATGGTGGAATACCAACTCCATTTTTTTCTTTCTATGTTTTAAAGCAAAAGGAAGGCACCCCAGCCTTGGACTAACAATCATAACCACCCTCAAGAGATTCAAACTAATTTCTCATCTTGTGAGATAGCTAACTTATCTTTGAATTCAGAGAGCATTCTACTCTCAGGTCCTGTGCTCTTAGCTGTCACTATGATGTTTCTCTCCCTCCTAAACCATTGTTCATTAATATATGATGCCGTTCTTATACCAGCTCTCATTATGTGGAAAACATAAATCGAATAGGTTACAGTCAAGCATTCAAACTCCTGTTTTGTGTGCAAGCTCAGACAGCTCCCATAGGTATGTGTGAATAGATAGATTTCCAACTAGAATATCTATGAGTGAGTAAACAAACTCTTACCCCCAACAGCAGCAGCACAGTTCCTGCATCATGCCTCAAGGGAGTCTCATATTTCTCTTAATGCATATTTGATTTAGGCAGTTATCAGAATTAATTTGCATTGCTCCAGAGAGGATCAAAGGTGCTAATTTGCATTATTTACATATTAGCTGCACTTATTTACTATTTAAAACTATAAATGATCTCCATTCCTTCATTCTTCATGATAACTACCTAAGGACCTGAAAAGGGCAGTTGTTTGTATAAACTCACATTAAAAAATCTTCATTATTTCCCAAAGATATGAAAGATGGAAGTTTATGTAAAAATACTTCAGCAATGTACCACATGAGAAACTCACCTGTTTTAAGCTTACAACATCTAAAATAATAATTTTTCTACATAGTATATATCATACTCTCAAATACGAAATATAACTAAGTAATTACAAGTAACATGAAGACCTTGTGATATAGGGAAATAAAACTGCCAACTTACTAGATGTCCAGTACGAGTTCGTGTTCTATAAAATTGAAGAATGAATTTTAGGAACAGCAGTGATTAAGAGAAGATTATATTTATTGAGAGAAAGAAAGTGGGTTGCCAGAGGCTCTGTCTTTTCTAGGGACTTTTATAGGATAAAAATCATGAGGTGAGATGGGTTCAAGAGGGAGAAAATCAGGAATGCACAAGGCAGATATGCTTGAAGTGGGACAGAACTATAGTCAACCAATAAGATTAATTGTTCAGGTAAAATTGACCAAATCAGGGATAAATGGGGAGACAAGACATATTGCAAGCAGGCATGCTTAAAAGGGTTGGGATGGTGACTCCTGGCTTCCTCAAGGTGGACCACACTTACTTAGAATATTAATCCCTGATGCTTATACTTACGACGTGGTTGTACTTGTTTTGCCTTCTGTCTTGAGATCTGGCCACAGCGGGAGGTATCTGTTTCCTCCAAGGTTCCAAGGTATCTGGTCTTCTGCACTGGCTCCTTTGAGCACCCAGCCCTATCTGACTGCCTATTATATTTCTAATTTATTCAGCTGCCTGTAACTCTTACGTCTTACTGCAATCATGAGTTTGCATGATTATGTAATCTGTCAAACTCTTCCACTTTATTTAAATTGCAAAACATGCAGTTGTTTGGACAAATTTATCTGCCAGCTGTAAATTATGCAGGTAAGAATATGTGGTCACATTACACAATTGATATTGTGTCCTATTAGCATAAATTCTCCTAACATAAAAGCCTATTTAATTAAATGCATTCTACAAGTTTTGTTTTGTAAAGAAGTAATAAGAAAACAAACTATTGGGATATGAGCTTACATTGCAATTAGGTAACAGAGAAAGAACTGGGTTGTGAAAGAACATTTGATCTGCAGTAGATTTCCTGTGTGTGCTCAAAGCCACTTTCAGCTCTTATTCCAAGGGAATATCGGGATGCACGCAGCTACTTCCTTTTGCTATTGTAAAACCCATTAAATTAATTTGTAGGAAATAACATTGTCTACTGCTTGCACTATGCTAGAATAAGTTCTCTCTGAATCTTCCTTGGTTTCAGTGTGCAATGCGGATAGCCTTTGAATTTTAGTGGCAAGAACTATAGTTTTGCTCTGCTTATAAAAGAAAGCTGGATTGTGAGTACTCCTAAGCAACAAAGATTCCTCAGGAACTTGTATTTACTTTGGAAGGCTGCTGCATATATTTCTTATCACTTTAGTGTCATTTCGGGTACAAACAAAGCAAAAGAATATAATTCTTTGATTATATGCAAGTCTCCAAATTTGAAGTTATATATTATTTTAGTATTCACCAGAAAGACTCTATGCAGGAACAAGATGCTATATAGTGAGAGAAGGATTATAATTGTGGAGAAGAATATAATTGTAATTTGTGTATCATAATCCCAAATTCCTTTCTTCACTAAAAGAACAGTCAGTGAGTATTACTCTAAGACAGGCCTTAAGGAGGATATATATAGGATACCAGATAAATATATACTTTTAAATCTATGCATACATATGTGTGCATGTCACTCTAAGTCATTCGAATGTAAAATTGAATCATGTATATATATATATATATATATATATATATATATATATGGAAGTGGGAAAGAATATATTTTAAAATAAAAATGGCAATGGAGAATTGGCGTTGAATAATTTTGAGTAAGACCAAAATATTTATTTTGAAACAAAAAGCCACAGTAGCATAGTGCTGAGAATCAAGTAGACTGCATATGTTTAAGAGCCTTTACAAAAAATAATATGCAACTGGACATCTTTCTGTAGGCAGCAGAGAGGTATTATAGGATTTGCCATTTTAAAGATTGTCAGTGAGTACTTTGGCCATAATCAAAATAACACTTCCTATAGCTAAATGGAGATATTTTGAACTTTCCTAGATTTACATGCTTGAATCACTACTGTATTTTCTGTAGCTGACGAAGGAAGTGTTTCACCATCCCATGAGTCCTTATGTTGTGCATGGAACATCTGAATGGGTGAGAAATAAGTGGATTTGAACACTGCTTTTGTCATTAATGAGCTGTGTGGTTCCAGCTAATCATATTTCAGCACGTTAGCATTTCTCTCTGCAAAATGGAACCAAGAGCTGCTGAAATAAACAACATCAAACCCTCTCAGATGGCCACCTGCTATGAATTCAATGACTGCCGCTGGTGATACCTGCCTTTTATCTTTTAGGTGATAATCCAGCCTAATACTAAAGCCCAAAAACCTTTGTTAAACCAGATTTTGAAGTATTATGTTATCATGTGGAAACAAAGTGCTTACAAAGAGAAAAAGAAATAAATAAAAGGTACTGCTTCTACAAATTACCCGATGGAAATTTGGGCAGTCCTAAAAGTTACTGTCTTAACTTTTTATAAGCTTTGAATACTCATATAAAATTAAACATTTATAATATTTCTTAATACATGGTAAAAGTCCAGTTATGACTATCTTTCTATAAGTTGTTGATAAAATATAAATAAAATACAATATAAATAAAATGTGGATTGGTATTTGTGGTTTGTAAATTATGTAACACATTGCTTGGAACATAGAGTTCTTTCAAAATGGTAGTTTCTATCCACATTATAGATTATTCTCCACCTAAGCTTATGAAAGTTGTAGTTTGCCTGTGCTTTCTGGGTGTTTTCCTGTAGGACTTATTCTATTTGTACAATAAGTAGCTAAGTTTCAATAATAGGAGTTGAGTTGTTTTGAAGAATGCTGATAATGTTAAGCACTGTAAAGAGAAAGAACTCCCTTGAAGAAGATAATAATAGCAAACTAGATACAGTGACCTCATTTTTTTTTTGCAAGCCCAGTGTCTGGTTGATAAATGAAGAAAGTACAAAAACAAATATTAATGCACATGAGATAAAAAATGCTTCTTTAATGATTTTCTAGTCAGTGCATGGCATTCTGATCCAGTCCAGATTCGATGATAATGGCCAGAGACCTTACCATATGTGGAAAAGACATTTTTACTTCATAGAACTGCTTCATGGAGAAAAGCTGAACACATACATATATACACACACACACAGATGCATGAACAAAAAAGAGTAAAGAAATGCTCTGAGTGGAAAAGAAAGTTCACTTGATTAGTAAAAAAAAAAAATTACAGGGGTTGGGGATTTAGCTCAGCGGCATAAGCGCCTGCCTTGAAAGCAGGCAGTCGTGAGTTCGATCCCTGGTACCGATAAAAACGAAAACGAAAAAGACAAAAAAAAAAAAAAAAAAAAAAAAAAATTACTTCTGAAGATTGCATGATAAAGCGGGCATGGTGGTGCACTCCTATAATTCCAGCACTTGGGAGGCTGAGGCAGGAGGATCACCAGACTGGGCTACATGGTGAGCTTAATGACAGCCTGAACTACATAAGGAGAAACTGTCTCAAAACAAAAACGTTTGATGATAAAAATTTTTTGTATATTTATGAACAAACAAAATCATTTTTTTTTAAACGGAAAGGCATATAACCTACTATGTGTTATTGTCAGCTCTTCAAAAAACTTTGATACATTAGATATATATTGCTGGCCTTGCTTGCACTTAGGCTCAAGTAAGAATTTGGCTTTTCTGCCACTCACTCACTGTAGTGAAAATTGATTATACTTTTAAAAGTCACTTTTTCATCTGTGAATATCAAAATGTTGCTGGTAGCATTATGCTAAAGATTAAATAAGTCTGATCTTGGCTGATACTGTATCTATAATTTAGTTGGGAATAAGTTGACTTAAATCAATCTAGTGTCAGAAACTTTATGCCTTGGAAAATCTCCTTTTATTCATTTCTCACTTTTCCATGTGTAGTGAGCATTAGGGGAAGATTGTTTCTTAAATTCATCACAACTATCACATCCTACTCTTATGTCTTGCTATATCATTATTATAAGGAAAACACAAGTATTTTTTTTAAAAATATGGAATGGTGAAAACTTCCAATACCCTACCAGTTAATGGGTCATTAAGGCAATGACTGGCCGCTTTGAGCTTTACATAGTAATATTGATTATTTAGTCTTCATGTCTATATACTAAGCTGGCTCTTTCCTTCAGGAGACCACAAATGAGAGGGAAAAATTCAGGATACGCCACTTCCTTTTTCACAGGAAGTCCTGAATGTTTTCACTGGTTTGTCTACTCTTTTTCATAGATCACTAGGACTGTGGTACTAGAAGCTATGCAGCTTTAGCAGCGTGACTTGTATTGCTTATTACTTGGATACATGCTTTTTTCCTTATTTCAATTCACTGTTGACTGTAAGGCGATCCTAACTGGGTTAGCTCATACCCATTCTACCAATGGATCTTTACATTTACCTTTATCTGAAATCACAAAAATATGTCTCATAAATAATCAACTTCACAATTACTTTACTAAGCACTTAAGACTAGAAATCACAATGCCCTTTGGCATCCATCAAGTAACACATGCTACTTTGAAATCTGAAAGGAAAGTTTCATAGCTGTGCTCATCATGTCTTAGAGTTCTTGGAGTGTTCAGTGTTGGAAATTTTATAATCTACTTCCATACCTAGACTGTATTTTGGTGGCATATGCTAAGCTCTTAGGTCTTTTACAATATTTTTTCTGCTATTTTGGCATAAAGGATATTATTTCTGAGAATTGTGATTGGTATTTGTGGTGGGTACTTGTAGACATAGTTATATTTCGGATCAACACATAGTTTAGCCATGAATCAGACAGTTGAAAAAATTTAATATATAAAGTAATACATATTATAATAAACACATTACCAAAGTTTTAACACTGAGTATAATGTCCAGAATATGGAGTAGCTTCTCAAAATAAGAATAGCAAGCCAAAGTTAACTTCTGAGTGACATTTACATGGAGTAGATTATTTTCCACAGGAAAGTCATTGTCCCTATTTGGTGTGAAACTATTGTCTCCTGTTAGTTACACAACATAAAAACATAGAGACAGTCTGCCATGACCTGCATGTTTGGGCCTTCACAAATTCATTTTTAAACCTTATCCCTAAGATGATAGAATTAAGAGGTGGAGGCCTTCTTGGAAGCGATTAAGTCATAGTGGCAGAGCCCTTACACATGGGATCAGTGCCCTCATGAAAGACTAGAGGGTCCTTCTATCATGTGAAGACACAGTAAAACATTATTCTTACGAACAAGTGGCGCTTCCCAGACAGTGAGCAGACTTACCTCGGTAGCTTTGTCTCAGAAGTTCTTAGGATTCAGAGCTATTAAAAATACATTGCTGTTGTTTAGAAACAACACAGTACATTTTGTTTAAAGAAACCAAGTAGATAAGTCATAGTTGTTTTGTTTTTTACATTTGACTAAAAAATTTTAAGATCTCTTCTATAAAAGCAAAACATCAAGAAGACAAATAAATCTTGATGTTCATCATCTAGGCATCTAGATATAAATTATAGAAATCATAACCACATGTACAGGAAAGATACAAAAATAATAGAGTTAAAAACCAATCTGACATCAAAACTTGAAAATTACCCTATAACCCTGTAACCTAAAAAAGGAAAAAAAAAATATACTGAATTTTAGAACAAAATATTGCTTTATACTTTAATGCTGAAATTTTAAGTACAATATTGGGTGTACTTGTATAAGTCATCCTACCTAACTCAGTGGAAATATGTGCACATACTGCCATTTGGTTTATTCTCAAAGCTTTCTTTGTAACAAAAACAGTCCCATAAAATATATCAAAGTCTCTTTTAAAATCTAATGCACTACTTAAATGAATTCTTAGTTATTACCTGTGTGTCTTATATGACACTGAAAGATACTCAGTACATAAAAATGTAATACACAAGCTTTTTTCAGAGCAGCTTTGTTATAGGAAGTGAAGTACAGTACCAGCATACTGATATGAAAAGTATGGCAGAGCTCTGAGTTTTTGGACTCAAATTTACCTTTATCTGCCGTGAATAATACCTTGAAAATTTCAAGTATGTCCCTTTTGTTTATATTTCATAAGTTATATATATATATATATATATATATATATATATATATTCTGTATTGCTATTGAGGAACTGCCATGACGCTAACACTTATGATTAAGCTGCCTTGCCAAAACTATTAGGGAAGAGTCCAAACATATTTTCCGATTCCTTACTCAAACAAAAAGGGATTACGTCCCACATGACAGTAGAATAAAAGTATATCCCCCAACTCGCAGATGAATAGTTCTGTAATGAAGTACAATTTTCCTCAGAAAATAAACTCCAACAAATGGAAAATTGGGGTTACAGTGCATGTATTGCAAAGTAATAGTCACTTAAATATTGAACCCAGCCAAAGGATGATTAGAAAAGATGAAGGGCATTCAAACAAGGAACTAGAAATCTAGCAAAGGTGAAAAGGGGCTACTGAAAGCTTTATTGAACAATGATTGCATGTGTAATGGCAAAACATTTTCAGCTCTGTAAGATGGAGGAGGTTTAGAGTGCAAGGCACATTGTGGTTCACGGTCTAGACAACTTATCAACAGGCTGTAGTCCAATGCATGACCTGACAGCAGTAAATAAAAACCATTAACAATGAATAGATGAAAATAGATAAAGACATTTCAAAAATTAATAGCCTAGTGCAAATTGCATGTGGTCAAAACAAATTTTGACTCTAAATATAGTTCTTTAGGGTATCCCAAAGCTCTGAAAGCATCTTACTGTCATAGAAAACGTTTTCTTATGCAACCAGTATCTATTAAGTGCTAACCATGTGCCAGGCTTAGTAATCCATCAAGGAGAGCAAGAAAGAAAATGAGTATGGTATCTCTGCTTATGGAGCTTCAACGTAGTGACTTATGCTTCGTACAATGAAGTACGTCATACTTTGTTACTAAGATTACTGGTAGGTTGCACATTATCAGCTGTCATTTTTGTAGGTAAAAAACACTCAGTTATTGATAATTTTAAAGGGTTAGCCCAATATTGTTCTGCAACATCTGTCTGAGTTTTTGTGGAAGCCTTTTAGATGCATTATTTTTGCTTTGAGAATATTTTATTTTCCCAAACCAGCATTTTCTTCTTCCTTGATTTAAAACTGAATCTCTCCCTTTAGTATTCCTGTAAGACTTACTTATCTCCAAATTAAGTATCTTTTCATGCTGTATAGGATGTGACTCTTGTCACCCTAATGTACCAAGGGATAAATGTGGTATAATACAGACTTAGAATTAATCATTTGATAGCGATTTCTTTTTTTAAATAGAGATTTCTTATGGCAAGCATAGTTTACAGAAGTGAGAAAAATGCCTTAAATTCAGTGTGG
Organism: Cavia porcellus; assembly: GCF_034190915.1. Classification (NCBI taxonomy): domain Eukaryota; kingdom Metazoa; phylum Chordata; class Mammalia; order Rodentia; family Caviidae; genus Cavia; species Cavia porcellus. Next base: position 52,955,844 of record NW_026947492.1, read on the forward strand.
AACCCTAATTTGTATACAGATTTAGTATGCAAATGAGATTTTTACTCAGATTCTTTGTTACTTTCTACAGTTCTTTCTTCCTTTCTTTGTCTATGGAAAACAGTTCGAATCTCAAACTGTGGGACCCATATTTTACCCATATCTTATCTACTCAATCGAGTTGCTGTTTCACCCAGCTGCCCCATTCCTTCTACCACCCCTTCACCAAGATTGACCAACACAATGGATTTCAGGTGTGGTACAAGCTCAAAAACTCCTGTTGATAAATGCAGTCAGGAGTAGCTCATCTGTAGCAACCGTTACCTCCTGCCAACTGTCAATAAAGGAAGGGCTAAGACACAAGGAAAGAGAACTACAAAAACCCAAACTCTAAACCAGACATGCGAAGTAAGAAAATCTGAAGTGGGTCCCTGTCATTTTCTTAATTCTTTCAGGTAATTCCAGTGTTGCCAAAGTTTGCAAAAAAATAAACTTGGTTTAAAATCATCATCCTAAATATGGATTTAGGGCGAGTCTTCAAACCAGGTGTAGAATATCAATATCAAGTAAGAAACACCTAGATCTGAAATAAGTACTGGCACTTGTGTTCCCCTATGACAATCCTGATCCTATTGGTGGGTAAGACAGCCTGCGCCCTGTTGTGTCTTTCTGCTTTAAAAGCTGCCCCAGTTGATATTAACGAAGAGCTGAGGCTCACAAATGCTGATCTACTGAGGTCAATGGTTTTTAACATAGTTTCTACACTCCTGTGCATCAAACTAGGCTTTTTAACTTTCAGAAGTAGGTTTAGAAACTATAAAAATGGGTCCCAGGTTTATCTACTTTGATTAACTGTTGAGAATACCTTAATTGTACTTAAACTAAAGTGCTATCTGACACCTGCTGGTGACCATTGAGGAGTATCATCATGACTGGCCCTTTCAGACACGGGAAAGCCCAGCTGAAGTGCATGCTTGCTGCCTCATGCTGCTCCCTTTTCTCTGCCTCTCCACACAGGTGGATCTTTTAAATTCCTCCCTTCCCTTCACTGTCTCACCTTCTGTGTTCTAAGCTTACCTCTGTCTTTCCTTTTTCATCTTGGAAATCATGTCTTCAGCATAGACTGTGAGTGTGGGACATTATTAATTTGTTCATGATTATTACAACTATTTGGGAAAAAATGAGGAAAAAATTATATTTAAAGTTGGAAAACATAGGAAGAACATAGCCATTGCCTTCATTCTAGGTGAAAGTCAGGATGTATAGTTGAATACAGTACTTCGGAAAATATCTGCAGTGCGTGGAAGGTGGAATCCATCACAACACAGAACTAAATAATGTGCAAATTTTGTAGGGAGTGAACTTAGGGCAGGTGGTTTCTTTCTCCAACTAACTAAAATACAGTTTGGGGACTGGCATGAAGAGAAGGCTTTCAAGTGAGTCCATATGGGATATGTGTGTGTGTGTGTGTGTGTGTGTGTGTGTGTGTGTGTGTGTGTGTGAATATGTGTGCTTGATGAGGTTTAAGGCACTATTAGGTCAAAGTGATGACAATCCTGCTGACAGTCCAGATAATTTTTTTTTCTTTCTGAAATTTTATTCTCCCCTAAATATGATACATGGATACCTAATTTCAAAGGCCAAGATATTTCAGAAAGCCAGGCTTATATGTATATAGTGGGTAGGTTTCTATTCTCCCCGCAAACAATATTTCAGTTATATTTCACTAGAGAATGTTTTGCTCCTTAAAAATAATCAGTTTTACTGCCATATTTGTGATGTATTTTATAGCAATTTGCCTTTTGCCAGTATGTTAATTGTTATGGATAAGTGGAAGTGATTTTGGCTCACATAAGACTCTTAAAGGAAGTCAGATTCTGCCAAAGAAAGCTATAATTTATAGACAGATTAAAACTCTAGGAAAGGAAACCTCTTAGCCCCTAATATGGAAACACCTAATTAATTGAGTTTGTTATTGAACCAATGATACGTCTGAAGTCTGAATTCATGAACATTCCTAGCCTGTTTTTTAATGAAGTTAAAGATTTCAGCTTGGAATTAGAAAGTAAAGAAAAAAATGAACATGGATGAAATGTAAGTATGAATTCATTTGGTTAGTACCTAAAAAATTACAACCCCCCGCCAACAGAATAGAAGGACCCATGTTTTTTTCCCACTTTCTTTTAAGCATAGCATTCTTAATGTGAATAAAACGATGTTCTATTTCATCTCTTAAGTTCTTTACTACTTCCTGAAAAGTATTTGCTCAGGGAATCCTTTTCTATCTGGCACAGACTGACAGAATGGACGGGGAAGAAGAGACCCTTTAAAAGTCTTTCTTTTCTTTTCCTTTCAAAACCCTCAGGGGTCCTAGCTTGCAAAATTAGGCAGCCAAAAATATTTGATGCATAATTTTGAAATGTCAGACCTTACATAAACCTTTCCCAAAGTGACTGTAGGTTTTTGCCCTAGACAAATTGATAGAATTACTCTTCTCAGTGAAGTAATATTCTCAAACTGCCCTGTAATTCCACATATTTTGTGGCCTTTACCTTAGGGAGCTAAATTTAGGGAATGAAAAGAAATCGAAGGTCAGAATAAATGTTTATAGAAAACATCAAGCAAACTCTTGCCAGATAGCTTTATCCTTTATCAATGTCTCAAAGAAAATATTTTACACTCAGATAGACATGGATGTATTAAGCAGGATAAGTCACTGTTAAGGCAAGAGAATTTTCAGTAGCAAGCAAGGTTTGTTTTAAAGGTTTTTGTAGACTGAGCAAATGAAATGATTTGGCACTGATGAGAATATGGAGCTCTCAATTTTCTCTGCACTGCCTTATGTTTTTATCATCCTCATTAAACAAATTATTAGTAGACAGCTTTTATATTTATTTTTGCCAAGGGCTACAAATTGGTATTTATACATGCATGAAGTTTGACATGTACTTATGAGAGAGTCTTCATATGTATCACTCTTCACATTTACCCACTGGTCTTCAAATTTTGTGTGTCAAACAAGTATTCCCCAAAATTTGTGTATTCCTTGACAGGAAATGCTAATAATAATGGCTGCCCTCTGCCAAATGGAGACTCCTGAATTTTTACCTGATTATTTCTATTCTCCTTCCAACAGCCATGAGACTTAGTGTTATAATCTCCAGTTTAGGTTGAAGAAGCCATAGTGGAGAAGTGGCGTGGTCAAAGCAGCTAGAGAAAGAAGTTAAGTTTAAAACCTCTTCACTGTAATGACAGATCTCTGCTTTTTTTTCCCTCTCTGCATCATAGTAATTCTCAAGCATCAGTCACAACATTATTTAAAACGAAGTTCAGGTTCCAATAGGTCACTCACATTTTGTCTCTTTTCAGGCTATGAATAGCGAACTCTCAGCTCCATTAAAACAAAGGTCATCTGTATCACGCTATCATATACTCCTTGTTTCCAGTCCTATTTCAAGAGTATTTGCAATAAATTTTTTTCATGTACATTGAACCGGGAGTGTGCAATAGGTATTTTTTGATAAAGTGAATCAATAAATGGGTAATTTGGCTTCTCATACCTGTCATTTGAAGTGGTATAGGTTGGAGCCTAGGCAGGATTTCAAATTGTTTCATACCTTCTTTGTTAAATAAACTTGAAAATGGCATTGAACTCTACAAAAATCTCACTTTCCTTATCTACATAAAGAACATAGTTCATAACATCGGATAATTTGTTTTTGTTGTTGTTGTTGTTGTTGTTGTTGTTTTTGTTATTGTTTTTGTTTTTGTTTTTTGGTACAGGGAATTGAACTCACGACCTCATACTTGCCTGGCAGGCACTTACACTGCTGAGCTAAATCCCCAGCCCTGTAAGATCAATTTAAAATGAGTGTAAACACATTTATAAATTCCCAATAAATATTAATTTGAGTAACTGTGTAATCTATAAAGCCCTGGAAATTGATTTCTTATTTAGATCTAAGATTAAATCATCCTGTTACATAGTTTCTAAAATATGGCAATTGTTTTTCAAATATTTTGGCTTCATACCTTGCCACTAATTAAGAAATAGATTTTACATTAAACTAGTCTACAAATAAGTGACATGATATTTAAAACTGAAGAAATATTGCCATGAAAGAATATTTAAGCCTATTTATTATGCATGTTGATATCCTCTATCCTATTGTTTTATTCTGTCCAAATGGAATACTGCCTATTAGTGTTTTTTAATATCCACTTTGCTTTTATTTTTAATTTTACTTTCTGAAAAAAATAATGCCTTAAGGGAAAATACCATTCTTATTTAAACTTATTCATGTTTTATTTTTAAACACTAAACAAAGTGATGATGTTAGGGTTTGAAGGGTTTGTGTATGTATTCACATAGTTATGGGGGTGACTGATGAAGAAGCACAAATAGAGACTATCAGTCTCTCCTTTCACCCATCCATCTGTCTATACATTCTTCCATTCACCTGTTCATCTATCCTTCTATCTGATCACTCATCTCCACTTATCTAAATTTACCTACCTAATACATAACTCATTGTAAAATAAATACATGAGTATATTGACCTATATGCTTTCTTAAGACATATTTTGAAATGATTTTCATGAGTCCTTTGTAGATTATGACCACACAAACTTTTAACGAGATCGAAAGCTTATCTTCTAGTATTTAAATGCTGATGGTGACAGATGACCAATAAATATTAATAGTTTATCAGATTTTGAAGTTTTCAAAATACTTCTTTATATATTGTTTCAAACCAAACATATGTAACCTATTTTAAATGTATAGGCTATAAGAATCTGTTTTGCAGTTTTGTATGTAACTGATAGCTTAACTCCAATAACCTTATGAAAATTGTGTATTATTTCTTAAGCAGAAATAAAATATTTAAATATTTACAAATAAGTGAACTACATAATGGACAGAAACTATAGAAAAGATACATTGTGCCAGAGTGTCTTTTGATTGATTAAACCAGCAATGTACCTGTGGGCATTTGGGCTACATAGATTTATAATTATAATAATTTCTGTAATGAATCATTTTATGTATCAGTCATTTCATTTATGTTTAACCAACATATATGTATGCTAAATATTGTCAAATTACCTTTCACAAATATGTGAATTTTACTCTCATCTGTAATTTTTGTATTTGTTTCCTCACATACTCCTTAATTCTGTGAGTTGTACATGCTTTCCTGTATTCCACATTCAGTAGATTACAAATGGAATGGTAGTGTAATTTTTTTTTTTGTTGAGACAGGATCTTGCTATGTAGCTCAGCTTGTCCTCAAACTCACTGTGTAGTCTAAGGTTGCCTCAAACTCGTGGTGATATTCTTGCCTCAGCCTCCTGAGTGTTCGAATGACAGGTATGTATTACCATACCTAGAATTAGTGGAATTTACATTTAACTATTTTGTAATGAGATTATACAATGTTTAAAATATATTTGCATTTTCTTTTATGTAAAGTCTACTTACTTTCCTGTTCCTATTTTTAGAAGCTTTTGCTCTTATTGCTTTTTGTAGATATATGAATGTCCTACTGACCCATTTTGTATTTCTCACGGTGTATTGAAAACATTTTCTGGCACATTTGTGTGCTTTGCTTATGAAAGTCTTTTCCTGAAGGTATGAAGTTGAGTGAGTCATTGTTCTAATGGCTTTTTAGTCTTACATCACCTTTACAAATGTCTTTTTCCAACTGATATCATTTTTACAACTTAGATGAAGTAGTGTCTGAAAAACAATAATTTGGAGAGGAACTGAAGTGAGTGGGGGGACACCTGGGAACCATGAGGGAACTGAAAGAGGAAAAGAAAATAAGGTGAAGTAAGACAGAAGAAAAGGACCACAGCATGGAGGAGACACTCCCCCGGGCCACCAACATCAGCTGGCTAGCCTCTATCTGGAAGGCAAAGAGAAACTAACAGTCTTTTTGCTGACAGGAAACTGGAAAACTACATCCAGACAAAAAGAATCACCTGAAGTTGTAACTAGCAAGGAAAATGTGGAACATTGCTTCCAAAGTAGACTTCCACAGTGAACACGTGGTGAGTGACTCCGGTAAAGTGCCCAGTGCCTAGGGCTAGAAATGCAAAGCAAGAGCTGGTGGGAATGCCTTTGTAGGGAAGAGCTCGCCTGACCATTTGAAGATGCATCACAGACCAGCTACTTAGCTGCTTCAAGCTGCCAAATTCCAGAATGAATGGGCATCACAGGAGCCCCTCCTCCATGAGCAGGTGGAGAGCTGGGAGGGGTCACTGAGAGGTAGGGTCAGTGAGCGCAGGCCAGCCTCCTGCAGGCAGAGGCCAGGTCCAGACTCAGGTGCACAGGAACGGCATTGATTGGCACCAAGTTCTCACTCTAAGCAGATCTGTACCCACAGCAGTCTTCTGGGGACCGACTGTCACCTTGGATTTCTAGTGTGAACAAAGAATCATTTTGGTTTGAGCTTTTCTCCTTAACCCTAGGTTCAGGAAAAGAGTGACATATCCAAAGCAATAGAAAACATGCTTTTATTATTCTTTATTTGATTGTATTATCTCATTTTTATTTTACTTTTTAAATTCCTTGTTGTTTTACTCTTTCTATATATTCTCCCCACACATATATTCTATTATTTTATGCTTTTTTTCTCTCAAAGATGCAGAACAACTAACAAACAACAACAATAAAAACAAAACAATAAAGAAGTTTCAGACCTGAACCACACCTGTGAATTAATATACTTAATGTATATATGCAGAGTATTCTACCTCTACAACCTGGTAGTTTTTTTCAGCAGCACATGGTACTTTTCCCAAAATATATCACATACTAGTCCACAAAGCCTATTTAAGTAGACATAACATGATAGAAATCACTCCACTCATACTATCTGACTTCTGTGCAATGAAAATAGAAATCAATAACAGAAGAAAACTTGGAAAAGTCAAAAGCTCTTGGGAAATTAACAATATACTCCCAAGCAAATGATGGGTCACAGAAGAAATCAAGGAGAAAATTTACAAAGTTAATGGAAGTTAATGACAAAGAGAGTACAACTCATTGAAATCCTTGGGATGCTATGAAGTCAGTATTAAGAGGAAAATTAATTGTATCCAATGTTCACATTAGGAAAACAGAGAAAATTTAAATAGATACGCTTATGAGAAATTTTAAGACACTTGAGCAATAACCATAAGGCCAAACAGAAATTTATGAGAGAAATTATAAAAAAGGTGTATAAAGCAAATAAATTGAAATGAAAATACAGATTAAATCAAGGAAACAAAGAACTGTTTCTTTTAATATATATATATATATATATATATATATATATATATAGATATATAGATATATATATAGATATATATAGATATAGATAAAACCCCAGCCAGCTTTACTAAGAGAAAGCAAGAAAAACTCACAGTGTAATTAGAAATGAAACAGATGAAATGACAACAGAACCTAGAGATCTTGCAGGTAATAACATCTTTGAAAAATTAAATTGCAACAAATTAACAAATTTCAAAGAAATGAACAGATTCCTAAACACATACAAACTACCAAAACAGATGCAAGAGGACCTAAGTATGCTTAACTAACCAAAAGCAATGGAATTAGCATAGTAATAAAGTATCTACAAACTAAAAAAAGCCCAGAACCTGACAGTTTCACTTCTAAATTCTACAGAACCTGTAAGGATGTTAAGTCACAAACACTCCTCAAGCTCCTCAAAAAAAAAAAAAAAAAAAAAAAAAAAATTGAAAGGATGGAGTTCTCCTGAACTAATTTAGGATAAGAAGGAAATTATGAAAGTAATACCACTCAGAGTAGCTTCAAGAAACATGAAATATCTAGTAATTAACCTAACCAAGGATGTGGAAGATTTCTAGATGAATGCTGTTACCAATTAGTACGATGTCAGACATGGAGCAAAAGCTCAATATTATTATTATTGATGTTATTATTTTATTCAGTTTTCACAAAACTCTGCATGAAACTAGGCTGAGAAACTTATTTCTAGGAGCTATCAAATGACTTACATGGATCATACTTTTAGAACATATCAGCAGTAGATTACCAACGCAAGGCTTTTCACTCTGAGGCCCATGTTTCCCATCCTGTGTTCATAATCAAGGGTTATGCCTATGAATGAAGAAATGATACTTTATTAGTACTAGTTTCTGTTTGGAATGTAATCATTTATTTCATTTATAAATGTGTGTGAAACATTCAATAGTTCTATTCATTCCTCTAACTATATCATCCATAGGGATAGATTTAATTTTATAATGCAAAAAAATGGTATTGGGAAGGAGCAAAAATGGATAGATAACAACTGGATACAGAGGCTCCCTGAGATAGTCAACTTAGAATTCAACATAATACAGAGTAGGGAGCTCCAAACAGAGGGAGATGAATTCTCTCATCCCAAGAAGAAATTAAGATGAGAAGAAGCAACCAAACTTACAGTCCTGGTGCTATTATTGAAACAGCTAAAGGTTTAGTGTTGCTGCCACAGTGGGCGACTTGCCAACCATCAGAGGTCCCTCCACAGATTGCCAAGGTCCTGCCAAGACTTGCAGAGGTGTCCGAGGTCCCAAAACTTCAACTCCCTGGAGGCCCAGTTGAATTGAGTTCGGGGGTTGGCAAGCCGAACAGAGAGCTGAGTTGGCAGGGTGCCTGATCGACCTGTGGTGAGTGATGGGAGGGGTGCCATTCCACAGAAAGGGGGGCTCCTGAAGACGACATTCTGGGACCAGGAAGGACTGGCAAGTAAAAGGACAGCAGTGACTTTAGTCAATTGTTCCTTTCCCCAATTGGATGGGTGGAGTGAGCTAGGCCTGGTCACACGACCTGGCTGAGACCCAATAGGTTATCTGAAATCAGTCCCTACAGCACACACTAACCACACTAACCCAGTGAAGCATCAGAAGTTTGACTGATCCGGAAGGGAGGCAGCAAAGTAATACAGTGCAGGCCACAGCAGCTTGACTGATCTGGAAAGGAGGGTCCAATATACGCTATCCCTGTCTGCAACTCACTAGAACATGGCAGTGGGAAGGGTCATCTAGCCAGTATGCTTCAGAAGAATTATAACCAACAAAGAAAGAAGTTGGAGTCTCTTGGAAGAAGCAAAAAAGGTGGGAGGAGGAAGCAACAACAAAAAGTCCCCAGGTCCCAACCCTGAGAACATTGACCCAGGACAGGTAAATACAAAGGAGAATGAGAACAGCATACATGCAATATCAGACAGGGCACCAGTGGACATAAAGAGATATCTTCAGGACTTCATAGATTTGAAAAGTGAAATATTTAGCCAAATAAAGAAAGATATAAGAAGATTAATAAAAGAGATACTAAGCACCCCTCAAGCAGAGACAGATGGAAGAAGGGAGAAACTCAAACAAAGGAGAGAACCATTTGATGAAGAATATAAAAAAAAAATATAGACTACATGAAGCAGATTCAAAGAGATTACCAGGAAATTAAAAACTCTATGGAAAGATGGCAAATCAGCTTGAAAGAAACTAAGGATAGATTATCCAAACTGGAGGACACTTTTGCAATGTGGGATTATGAAAGGGAAAACTTTTTAAAAATAACAAGGAAACAAGCAGTAATAATACAAAGGCTAGAAGATGACAAGAGGATCTATAACTTGAGAATAAAAAGAATGTGAATAAAGAAGCAGGAGTACAAACAAAGGAACTATAAATGTTATTCACAGAAATAATTAAGGAAAACTTCCCAAACATAAGAAAAGGAAATGATATTCTGATATGTGAGGCATATAGAACTCCAGCTACATACTACCAAAACAGAGCTACACCAAGGCATATAATAATCAAGATCCCAGAAATTCAGTATAAGAGCAGAATATTAAATGCCATTAGAGACAAGAAACAGATAACCTATAAAGGAAGGCCCATCAGAATAATGGCAGACTTCTCTACACAAACCATCAAGTCAAGAAAAGCATGGAGCAAAATATTCCAAGTCCTGAAAGAAATATCCTCCATCCCAGATTGATATACCCATCCCAGATTGATTGGTGGTTGATTGAAATCACCAATCCAACTCTACAGAGACTGCTGCAGGGCATTCTAGAGAGAAATAAAAGTACTAGGATTCCAGGAACAGTGGCTGAGAGGCTTCAATGAATGGAGCAGAAAACAGAATGAAGAAGATAAGCAGACAACTGATGGCAAAAAAGAGAACATAACAGAAATGTGGCAGAGAACACTTTATTCAAAACTGATATAATTGATAGTATCAAGTCTGTGAGTATAGGCAACTACACTGAAGATGATAGTACTCTACGATACACATTCTGTTTGGATAACTGCCAGTTTTTGAAGTTCTATACTATATACAAAGTTGTGTTTTTATTAATACTGCTATGTACCGATATATTCAATTATACCATGTCTGATGATATAGCCAATTCTATTGAAGATAACAAGAGACAACACAGGAACCATGGTAGAACTCTTTTTTACAATGGTCTTATAGTTTTTTTTTTTTCATTTCATGTATTTATAGGAATATGTTTGGTTTTTGTCTTGCTTTGTTCTGTTTCTCCCTCTATATAGAAAGGATACAAATACATGTTAAGACTCATGCATGTGTAGAATCTATAAACAGTTTATGAGAACTGATTTTATGACACATGATGAAATGAACAGATACTTTGAAGAAAAAGAGACACTAAAGTACCCAGTGCTGATCCTGGAATGTCATAATGTGAAACCCAGCAATAGTATTATTCTTTGTTCAGAGTGATATTAGCCTGCTTGGGTTTATTCAATCTCAACATAATTGAAGATATGGATAACTGCACGTATGTTTAAGTGTATAGGATTGATAACCATATTTCTAAGTTTTTTGGGTAATTAAACAGAACTGGTTGCAATCTCGTTGTTTGAATCCCCACTTTATATGCTTAACTTTAGTATCTTGAATAACTGTTTGTAAGAAGACAATCTGTAATCATCAACTAGTGATTTCTTACTGTTTATTTTTTTCTTTGAAATTATGTATTATTTCTACCCTTTTCTGTTTTGTTTAGTTTTTCTTTAAATAAAATGTAAAAAAAAAAAAAAAAAAAGACACTGCAGTACCCAGTGCTGATCCCAGAGTGTCATGATGTGAAATCCAGAAATATTCTTTGTTCAGAATGATTTTAACCTGCTTTAGTTTGTTTAATCTAAACATAAATGAAGACATGGATAACTGCATGTATGTTTAAGTGTATAGGATTGACAACCATGTTACTAAGTTTTTGTTGGACAGTTGAACAGAACTGTTTGCAGTCTCACTGTTTGAATTCCTGCTTTACATGTTCCGTTTTTGTATCTTGAACAACTATTTGTAAAATGACAATATGTAGACATCAACTAGTGATTTTTTACTGTTTATTTTTTCTCTGAACATATGTATTATTTCTACCTATTTTCTGTTTTGTTTAGTCTTTCTTTAAATAAAATTTTTAAAAAAGGAAAAATAAAGAAAATGGCATATACCTTTTGTTTATTTATTTGTTTTGGTACCAAGAATCAAACTCAGGGTTTCATGTTTGCCAGGCATTTACTATGCCACTGAGCTACATTTCTGGGCTCTGTAGTATATATCTTAAATATCATTAAATAATGATATTTAAAATTGCATTAACTCTCAAATATGCTGCTGCAACTTATTTTCTAAGGTGCAGTAAACATTTATAATTTCATTTCAACAAAATCAGTTCATGACATTGTTACACATTTATCTCTCATTTTTGAGCTATTGATTAGAAAAAGATGTCTGTAGGTTTTCAGACATCCAGAGAGTTTATCCATATAAAACTGGTGAAAAAATTCTGCTAAACAATTTTGTGATCAAATGACCTGTCTCTTATCATTTATTTTTAACTATATTTCTTGAGGGACATATCATTGTCGGATGACAGTTTCCAAAATCTCATTCAAAGGAAATTTGAGACATCCACAATTGAAAGTAGCTGGCACTGAAGTCACTGAATTCTTCAGCTGGCAGAATCACCAGATGGGTTTTAATTGCCCTGTGAAGGGATAATTTTCCCCAAGAAATCCCAGGCATGCCCATACAGCACTGTGAGCTAGTCATAAGGTATCCTCTTTTGGCAATCTTTTCCAGCTGGTTGCAAACAGTGCTTTTCAAAGGGATCTTGTGACACCATCAAGCAAAATTTAGTAAATGCCTGTACTCAGTTGGAATAGAAGTGAAATAAATAGCCAATGCTCGAGGGACAAGCTGCAGACAATGCCCTTCAACAGCTCTGCTTGCTTATCAGTGTGCAAAAGGCCCTTGTGCAGAATGGATTGTGCTAAATCTAATCTGACAGCTCCCCCTGGGGAGATGAGCAAGAATGTGGAAATGATTAGAAGGATGATGGATTGGGATATAGTCCATCTTCCTTTAGAACACCAATCCTTCCCTTTAATCCAGTCCTGCTATGCTCTATGTTCTCTGCAATGGGAGTGATATTTGATGTTCTGAGAGTCCAAACGGTATCTTTCATGTTCTTTAAACTTTAGCATATATGAAGACAAGAATACTGATGCATAGAAAACATTTTTAAAATTAAGACATCATTTTCAAAAAGGGATAAAAGAGGAAAAACCTGAAGGAGCAGCCTTTTCTGTCATGGATGGCTAGTTCAGCTGGTTAGCATTCTCAAGTTAGTTTGCAAGATGAATACAATTAGCATTCTTTAGGTTCTGCTTAGGTGTTTTATATTGATTAATGTGTTTGTATCTATAGGTAATTCTCAAGATCATTCATTACCTACATTTTTGCATACATAAAAATGAATGTCAGAAGTTTAATAACTTCACTAAGGTTACATGTCCACCAGGAAGAGTTGTGTCTTTCACTCAGTTTATTAATAAATTCTCGTTCTCTTTGCCACTTTTATGGATTGAGAGTGAATTCAGTATTCATAAAAAAAAAAAAAAACTTCAATACAACTTTAGAATGTTTTTTGAAATTGGACTTTAAAAAATGAGTGAGATTTGCATCAGTAAAGCAAAGAAAATAGGTTTATGTAGAGAATCATATTCTAGAAGCATTTTTCACCAATAATAATACAAAGCAGTGTCTCCCGTTTTAACCTTAAAACAAGCGCTCTACTTTGCTTGTAAGTTTCTGTTCATACCTCAATCAAATTAAATTGGTTTTTCCACATAGCAATTTGGAGAAATACCAGGCCCATTGGGATCAAGTGAAAAACAGATGTGAAATAATATGCATTTCTCATGTGCCCCCAAGGGTTGTGACATTTCCAATTTAGTGACAGTCTGGAGTAAGGAAAACATATCTTGAAGCATGAAACTGAAGCACTTAGCCCCATGGTTTGGTTGCAGGAATGAGCCTATTTAGGCAGATGAAGAACTTCGCTGAATATCTTGTTTAGAAATTTGCAAAGCTTGGACCTTTTTATTCAATTGATCATTTGCGACAGCCAGATATTTCTCTGCTTGGGAACATCTGGTTTTTAAAAATACTGCAACATTAACTCACTTACTTACCCATACCTATCCATATAAATAATGTTATGCTGTCATAGAGTTTGCTGTAACAAATCCTATTTCAACTTTTATTTAAATATAGGCATTAATAAAATAGTGCTTTGATATCCAGATCATCTTTTGCACATGTCTGGCATACATTTATATAGTAATTCATTTCACTGAAAATTACCAAGTGAACTCTAGCTCTAAACTTATGCACATTTTGAAGGACAGAGGACATTTTGATAAACTTGCAACACAAGTTATTAATCTTTCTGCTGTGTTTGTTATGTGTGTTTTTGTTTATTTATATTTGTTTGCCTACTTTAAATTGATTTTCAAACACTGCAGACAACTTTACTCATACAGATTCTTTGGAACCCCTTTCTTTGGGGGACCTCCCTGTAGTTTAGGTACTTGCTAAACACTTTGAATTCCTGTATAGTTTCAGTTCTTACAAAGATGATAATGGAAGTAATAGTTCTACTCTTTCCAGTTAAGTGAACCTATCTGGGGAGAAAGAAGGTATCTCATGTGTCCCACACATTAAAATAGCTTTTATCATTTGCTTCTTAGCTGTCTTGTTGAGCTGTCTGAAAGACTAAGTTATTCCATTACACAAAATTGAATATTACCAAATAATATTTTATATTTATCACTTTTCTGTTGCAGGTCACACAAAAGTTTGGTACTCTAATTTTTACAGTTATGAAATACATGTCAGCTGTATTTCCATTTTAAGAACAAAGAAACTAATAAAGCCATGTAGTTTGTTCAAAGATATTCTCTTTAACTCCAATGCTTTGATAGCCCTTTTGCTAATAGAGGCTTTTTTTATTAAAAGGAAAATAAACATAACAGTATAAGGGTGCAAGTAATACAGAATTTAAAAAAAAACAGTTAAAAATGACTAGTTAATAGATTACATATTGTCATCTTAGAAATAGTTGTTCAAGTTACAGGATTAAACCATACAACGTGGACATTCAAACAGTGAGACTGCAAACAGTTGTATTCAGTGATTCAACAAAACTTAGTAATATGGTCATTTATCTTAACACACCTAAACACACTTGCAGTTGTGTCCTTTAGAGCACTTTTTTTCCCTCTCTTTTTACAACAACATTCACACATTTTGGGTTTTATTACTCCCATAGTTATTATTACTTTTTTAGTATGTGGTAATCATGATTCCCCATTATGTGGCTTTGAAGCCTTATAAAATTTTCACTCATTAATTGAAATGGCTTTATTCTGGGCTATTTGATATTATTGCCTGTGATGATATAAACAGCTATTTTGAAGAAAACAAGACATCATAATAGCTAGTGCTGATTTAATATCATCTTGTTTTGAAGTCCCACCAAACTGTTGTTCTTCTGTCTCCATTGGTTTTATCATGTTGTATCTTACTGGATTTTATTATATGTGATAGTATAAACAAAAATTTTTATAAGCAAAGAGATTATATAGAAACCATTGCTCATTTTCCATTAGCTGGTTCTAAATACCCTGCAATACTTTCATCCTCTTGAATGGTTTCGCACTGTCCTGATATGTTAGATGCTATAGTATACAAAGTTATATTCAAACATTTCAAGGAAAGAGACACTATGGTAACTACTATTAAGTCGGATTATCTTGTGGTGAAGCACTAGGTTGCTGAAATTGTTATGCTTTGACCTGTATTGTTATGTTGTTATGTCCTCTTTTATCTCAATCTCCCCCTTTTTCTTAAAAAAGTATTTATTTATTTATTTACTTTATTATTATGTTTTTAATTAAGGGAAAAATCAAAAAATAGCAGGATATATTATAGTAACGTTTTAAATTTCCTATTAACTTGATTTGAAGTCCTGTATTGCTACCACAATCTTGTTTTGACTGATTTTACTCTGTTCTGTTCTGTTTGACAGTATCAAGTTTGAGGGTATAGGCAACTACTTTGAAGGCAATAAGATTCACTATGACACCCATTCTGGTTTGACTTTATCTTCTTTTGAAATCCTGTAATGTCTCCAATGTTTAGGTTTATTGGTCTTGTTCTGTACTGTTTTGTTCAATTTTATTATACCTAATGATATAGGCAATTGTTTTTAAGGTAGCAAGAGGCATTATGGTAACCATTGTTGATTACCTTGTATTCTGTTTTTACATCATGTGCTATGTCCATCATTTGTTTTGAATGACTGCTATGTTTTGTCATAGTTGGTTTTATCCTCTTCAAAAAAAAAAAAAAAAATAGAGGCTTTTTGAAGAAAAGTTTCCCAAATGTAGAAAAGATTTTGCGTTGGACTTCTCTGCCTGTCCTGGAAGCCTCTTGAGAATGGCAAGAATCTCTCATAGCATCTGTCTTGCATCTAGGAGCACAGGCGAGCTCTGTCCACCAACTCTAATCCTCCTGAATGTCTGACCCATGTAGGACACAGTCCCTGATTAATCCCTTGAGTCTCAACTGCTACATCAACCTATTGTTCAGTCTGTCTTTACTTTTTATTTTTTTAAACAGAATGAAACCAAATAAAACAGAATAAAACCACTTAAAACAAAACAATGAAAATGATACAGAACTTTAAAACAAGATAATAGTAAATTAAGAATAGCTACCATAATGCCTACTTTTATCTTCAAAATAGTTTTCCAGACCATCAGACATAGGCATGTAAAATTAACCAGACAATACAAAAACTAAGTTGCTTCTTCATTTCAGTTGTTACCTTTTAAGAAATTTCAGCTGTGTGATCTTTAATTTCTACTATGTCTGTGTCTTCTGAACATCAAGAGAAAGGAGCAAAAGGCAATCTCAGACCTCCAGCCAACACAGAACATCAGCTCATTGTTGCATACTAGGTGCTTCCTGCATTGGCTGCCAGTCCGTGGGTGTAGTGGATTGGAGTAGGCATCAGGTTTCCTCCACTCCAGGGTTCCTGGAGTAGTGGAGTAGCACAGGGCAGTGGTTCAGCAATCCCCCGATTGCGATGGGGCCTTGGAGTGTGACTTATTTTCCAGGTCCTCACAGAGCTTCCTGGATCTTTCCAAGTCTCACTTGTGGGGACTCAGGGTATAGCTTCTTTCTGTTAAGTCCATTTGTTCACAGGTTTAGTTCAGCTCTGATATTTCTTGGCTGATTTTCTGTCTAATTGACCTGGCTCTCAGTGACAAGGGAATATTGAGTTCTCCCATTATAATTGTTATTAATCATTTGATTTTCAATGTCTATCAATTCCTGTCTTATATAGATAGGTGCTGCTATTTTATGTGCATATATATATATATATATATATATATGATTGTTATGGCATTTGTGCTGTCTCTAGATTTCTCACTGACACCAATCAATTCTATGGTATTCTTCCTTGTCTCATCTTGTAACTGTTGGATTTATTTCTCATGATCTCTTGACATTTTTGAGTTATCTACCTTTCCATGATCACTAATTGCAATTGTCTTTAATATTTAAAATTCTATCCTTTCTTTTGTTTAAGCTGATGCATGTATTTTTCCAGAAGATTTTAAACTTCTGGATCTCTGTTTGGATCTGTTTCATAGATTCCATTTTTCTTCTGTGTTGGATATTTTTTGTTTCCATCTTTTTCTAAGCTCATATATTCTTTTATTTGCATCTTTTTTCAATATCTTTGATTTTTAGTATCACTTCTTTTTGTACCTGAGAGATCATTTTCTCTATAGCCTTTTTTCTCTTTGTTTTTTTTTTTTTCTCTTCAGTTGTTAACTTTTCAAAAATTTTCAGTGTTTGACTTTCAACTTCATCCATCTCAGGCCCATATTAGGTGAGTTGGGGGTTGGGGGCTGCACTCCACCTCCGTGTCTTGCCGTTCTCCACTTCCTGTTTTTATTTTTATTTTGTCTTTTATGTTGATGCCCACCAACCTCCTATGGTGTATAGCTCTACTACTACCATTGAGATTTATCTCAAGGAGGAAAGGAGATGTTCATTCCTGAGGGATGTCCTCCAGATGTGGTTGATTCTTTATAGTTTCCCAAGAACCTACCTTCTTCATGTATTTACAGTTCTGTGACACTGTCCATGTTACATCCCAGAGATGTGCTGGGTATGAAGCTCATTTTGGCCTCTGGATGTGGGGGCTGAGATGGGTCTTCAGTCAGTGGAATTCTCCAGTCTAACTGCTATCTCCTTGTGGCTGCTTCAGAGGCTTCCATGTTACTGACTTTGCTTATTACTTCATGTTCTAAAGCTGTGTGTACATTAGTGCATCAGGCTGTAGTCCTAGGTCTTGGGGTTCCTGTTGGTCTTCTACTTGTCCTGACCCCAGGGATGCAATAGAGGAGGCCTCAATTGAGAATTCACTGTCTTAAGTCACACCACCATCCAGAATAGCATAGTGTGGCACAGAGTGAAAACTCATTGTCTTTCAGCCAGCCTGTCCTCCAGGATATAATCTCAGTCTTTATTTATGGTGAGATCTTAAATTACAAATACTTAGAAGAATTCTAAAAGCATTTGTTCTTTGTTTATACCTAAGCCCAGAAAAGTATTCCATAAAAGGCCAGCTAGTAAGTGTTTTAGGTTTTGCTATTTTTTGTTGTTTTTATAACCCTTCAAAAATGTAAAAGTTCATAGATCATGAATCATATAAAAATTGGCCATAGTCTGACATTCTGGTTTCAATTTGCTTCTTCTTAAATGAAATTAAACCTACATATTTAAGAATTTAACTTGTTTAACTATTTTTGCTGAAACAAAGCCCAAAGTTTGCAGCAAGATATGGTTACTGATATATTTCAAACAGACCTAGAATTAACAACATTCCACTTTTTTAATCATAAAAAGGATTTAAACCAAGACCTCAGGTGTTCTCTACCTCCTTAGTTTCCTGGAGTTCATACCTCTGGAGCCCGACAACAATGTCTCTCCAGTTCACCTGTCACCCAAAGTCTTTTTTTTTTTTTTACAAGCAAAAGGGATATCCTAACCTCCACCACACGTATTTCTGGATTCTTAGAGATTCCTGTAATACTGTTTCCAAATATCTCTTCTCAGAGTCTGCCCCACCAAACCCATCATGTAAATGTATTACAAAGTCCCTAAGAAACTTTAAGGAGTAAAGAGCTCGTCTCAAGATCATGAGAAAGGCTACACTAGTGGTTAAAGAGCTCCTGGTCAGGATGGGGAACATGTAGTGAATTCAGTTACTTTATTGAAATTTATTTTGTCACAGTGTGTAACATAAACAATATATAATATAAAGGTAGCATAAATTTTTAAAAAAATATGAAATATTTTCCAGATTAAATTTTGAAGATGTTACCATGGAAAGGATATATGCAAGACTTAGGAAGTTAATATAGTCCTGGTTTGTCTGCAAGTCAATTAATTTAAAGGCTGTTTCCTAGACTGGACTTCAGTCACCATTTATAAGACAAGGTTGTAAACAACAAATCTCTAGGTTCTCCACAATCTTATTATTCCATCAGTGAGAGAAAGAAACCTTTTTGGCTTTGTTTTTTAATACACTGGAAATCTTCTAGTTGCTTTTAAAAAGATGTCTTAATTTATGAATAGAAGAAAGGCAGCAATTTGTTGAAAATCTGTACACACACAGTTCTTTTCCTTAGTTGCTAAATTTTTTACAATTGCTAGTGGAACAACTTGTGATAGGACGTGTGGGATTTGCTGTTATCACAGCTATTCAAGGCAAGTCTAGACATAGCTATAATAGAATCTGTGGAATTATATGAATACACCTCTGAAGAGCTGTATGTAGGATGGGAAAGATACTCTGAGGCATGTCTCTTGTGTGCCTTTTGTGTCTAAGAGCACATTACAGTGCTGCAGATGGGTGATTATCTCTCCTTTAGTAGGCTGGCTTGGAGACAGCATTGATGTGCCTCTAGTATTCAGCTGATGAGATGTTGTTTAAAGTCAATGAAAAGTAACAAAACAATTTTTAAAAACAAAGATAAATTTTTCATTATTCATTCCATGCCTTTATTTATATGCTTTACTCTTTTGTTTACATTAAAATGGATATATCTTTGTTTCTCTTTGGCTCAGAGGAAATTTTATCCTCTTTCTGTTTTAAAACCTGATGAAAAGCAATGTTCAGAAATAGTATTTTTATTTTTCTACCCTTAAAGTGTTGAAGGGTGTAGTGTTACTAATAATCCTAATGTCAACAGTAGCTGAGAGATGTGAGCAAGGGGAAAATTATTGCACATTCAAGATACTGATAGCAGAGGAAGGACTGAGTAATTGAACCTTCACAAAGAGCAGTGATGAAAACCTCAAAAATATGGTAAAGAGCAGAGCAGGGCTTTAAACAGCACGATCCTCCTGATCCTCCAGCACGACAGATTGTTACAAACCAAGGACAGGGCTCTGAGGCCAGTTAACAGGGCACCTGATGGGCTCTGACACTAGGAACCCGCAGTGAAGGAGGAACAGGGCAAAAATGCTGAAAACAGGTGAAAGTCAGATCTTATCCCACTAAAAGCAGGATGAGGAGGTGTCAAAGAAGAAAACCGCTTTTCTTTTCCTCTTTGTGTTCAGTGTCAGAGAGCTTGCAATGTAACTGGCAAACAAAGGACAGATTAACTAGAGGAAAACAAGTTTGTTCAGTGCCAAGGAAATAATAAAAAGGGGATAAGAGCTAAAAGGCTAAACTTAGATGGTGAATTCCTATATTAACAAGAGGTGAGGAGTAAGAAGAACAAAACTATTACTTTAGAAAGACAGAGGAGCTTCAGGAGAACAAATGAGAGTTAATGGATCTCTTGAGACCATACAGCTGTGAAATGTTAGACACAGGTGCTAAACATCTCATGGTTTCTCTACTATGAGAGACTCAAAATAAAAATAATTTAAAGAACAAAATTAAGACATGTTAAAAAGCAGGGAGATAGCCTGTAGACATGGGAAGGAGATTTAGGAAAGAAAGAAGAGGTGGGAAGAGGGATTGGGGGTGTAAAAAAGATTAAGACATAATATGCATGTGTATCAGTCCCCAAGATGAACACAATCACTGTATGTATACTGTATACATACAATTAAAAGAAGGAAAATTTTACCCAGCCAACAAGAAAGAAAAGAGTGAAAAGAACAAATCTTATCATATTCCTTGGAGATAAGAAAAAAAGCTACTCTGCAGGAAGAGAAGCCCCCAGCAGGCTTCCTCATGCATCTGTTGAATCTCAGATGTCTTCAGTTTCAAATGATATTTGTGTGAATGCTGGGATTCCATGAGAGTCAACTCCTGGGAAGTGAACGGACCGAGCAAATTCTGTACAACCCACGGGGTACAGGGTGAGAAGAGGTCTGGACCACGAGCAGTAAGATTCATCCTGACAAGTGAATTAGAAAACCTTGAAACCTTGAAATAACCCACCTAATTTGTAGAAGGTCCTAAATTAGAGTTGTGGAAGCAGAGTAGGACGAGGCAAAGAAACAAGACATTTGGAATGAACGGAACTGTTGTGTTTCTATGACTGTTTTATAGGTTATATACAGCTGTGAGAAGAAAAAGCGGTTAAAAGTATATGGGCTCATTTATTCATAGGCTAATGACGTTTTCACACAATCTGTCTTTCTTTTAGAATTTAAGTAACATCGAGTTGCTGGGGAAGTTTGGGGATGATAGAGTGTGTTTTAAGCATGGGATTCTCTCAGTAACAGGAAACTGTGAGGAGTTTTGGAGGAGATAGCTATTGGATGAGAACTGCATTTTCAAAAGAATAACCAGTAGCAGCATTAAAATTGGCATGGAGTAGACTGTTGGAGGTAGCTCCATCAAGGTTCATCAGTGTGATCAGGTTAAAGTAAATCAATAAATAGTTAATGTAAGGTAAAGTCCATGTTTCTGCTATGTTGCTAATTTATCCAATCATCACACATTTAAAGAATTACTAATCTAAAAATAAGAACTCCCAGAGCAGACACTGCAGGTGAATTCCCTTTCGTTCAACAGAAAAGCTAGTGTCTATTAAGAAATAAAACACTTGCTGGCAAGGAATATCTTTTGGGAAGTAAGTAAGTATTGATAGGAGAAAAATAAAACAATAAGGTCATTTGAAATTCATGATAAAGGATAACATACAGTGGAAATAAGGAAAATGCACTAAGCAAAGGATTAGAGACACATTAAAGCTATCTTGTAAATGTGGTCTGGGTTAATGGCATTTCTTTTTTGAGTAATAAGAAAAATCAAATGAGAAAAATTTTATGCCACTTGTGACTACATTTAAATGGCACATTGATATGTATTCAAACATAATAAAGTCAAAAGGTAACTATAGACTTATGTAACATTATGCAGGAAAGTAATAAAATTTAAATTTTTCAGAAAAGATAAAATCTTTGTGTCTGATATTCATAGTTCACAAAACATTAAAATCTGCTCGAAAATGTTGTGTTTTTGTCAGTTACAGAGCTGTGTAATCCAGTCCAGTGAAATATATTCGTAATAGCAATACATTGCATCATTTTAATATAAATTCTTTATGGATATGACTAGTAGTTTGTCATCTGTGATTTTTTAGAGTTTTTTTTTTTTTGATGAAAAGAAAGCAAAAGATTTTGAAATGACATATCTAGAGAAGACTTTCAACTGATGAAACAGGAGTCTTGAGTCTTTGGGCTACTTTATGTACACAGGATGCTAAAGCCCTCATTAAAAAGAAATAGAATTAATTTGCATCAAAACTGACACACACACCAATGGAACAGAAGGAAAATTCGAAAGTGAAGCCAGCTGGTTTTCAACAAAAGCACTGAAAACGTACACTGGAGATAGGACAGCCTCTTTAACAAATTGTTCTGGAGAAACAGGATATCTATATGCAGAAAAATTACACTTGCCTCCTATCTCCCACTAAATATGGAAGTAAAATCAAAATTCATCCAAGACCTAAATATAGGATGTG
The DNA here is from genome assembly GCF_034190915.1 of Cavia porcellus. NCBI lineage: Eukaryota > Metazoa > Chordata > Mammalia > Rodentia > Caviidae > Cavia > Cavia porcellus. Next base: position 52,978,245 of record NW_026947492.1, read on the forward strand.
AAAATATAAAGCTACTAAAATAAAACACTTCAAGACATGATTGTGGGGGTGAGACCCCAATGTACAGGCAATTGAAACAAAATTGACAAATAGATTATACCAAATTAAAATACCTTTGTGTAATGAAGGAAGTAATCAGCAGAGGAAGAAGCAGCTTTAAATTAGAAGTATTTGCAATCTATTCATGTGACAAAGGATTAATATCCAGAATATTAAGAACTCAGAGTATGGTATAAAATGCACTTGTAATCCAAGCTATACAGGAAGCTGAGGACAGAGGATTTCATGAGACACAGTGAGTCTGTTATAGGGGGGAAAAAAGAACACAAAAGGATGTTAAGCACCAACAGCAAAGCATGGATAATTTGTTTTAAAATGGAAAAATAAACTTATTCTCAAAAGAAGTAAATGACCAAAAGATAAATGAAAAACTACTCTAAATAACTTCCTTATGTCTTAGCTTTAAAATGTACTCCAAGACATGTCTTAGGTGTTTGGAAGGAGGTTGAGTCATAGGGTGCTGTACTCTTCAGTGAGTTCTTTTGGTGAACTCAGTAACTACCTGTGTTGCTGGGGTGGGTGGCCATGGAGATGGGTCACTGAGTGGGGAGGACCTGGAGAGTGTATTCTTGCCACTGGATCTTCCTTTCTCTCTCTGCTTCCTGGATGCCACTGTATGTGCAGCTGTCCTCTAACATGCCCTTTTCTCATGCTGTTTCTATTTTGAAGCCAGCCAACTCTAGACTGAACCTACTGGAAACTCTGAGCTAAATAAACCTTTTCTTCTTCAAGTTCCAGGTACTGCATTTTGTCCAAGTGCCAGCAAAGTTACTAAATCAACCAGAAATCATGAAGGAAATGTAAATTAAAACTACAATGAAATTTTACCTCATCCCTTTGAGAAGGGCTGTTATCAGTAAAATGAAAAACAAAAAAGGAAAAGTCCAAAAATAACTAAAGGACCAGCCTTGGTTACACTGCAGAGAACAGGAGCTTTATCAACTTGTGGAAATTTGAATTAGTACCATCATTGTGAAAGGGATTCGGTAGTTCCTTTCAAACCTAAAGGGCAGGAGGGCATTTAATTCAGCTATCTACCATGAGAATATATATTTAAAGGAAATGGAATTAGGTAATCAAAGAGATATATGTATTGCCATGTTTATTGGAGAACTATTCACAATGACCAAGCTATGGAATTAAGCTGTTCATCATCTCCTGAATAGATAAAGAAAATCTAGCAAATTACACGGTGGAATATTACTTGGCCTGAGAAGAATTGCAACCTGTCATTTACAGCCAAACATGTGGGACTAGAGGCAGTTGTGATAACTGAAACAAGCCACACAAAAAACCAAATACATTATGTTCTCGATTACATGTGAGTACTACGAAGGTGGATTCCATAGAGGAGAGTGGAATAGTGATTACTAGAGGTTAGGAAAAGAAAGAAGCTGGATTAAAGCTATCAAAATGTAGATAGAAGAAATAAACTCTAGTCTTCTACAATATAGTAGGGTAAAGAAGGTCTACAATTTGCTATCAATTGTAAAAAGGAAGAAGAAATATAAGTGATAAAATATAAGGAATGGAAATACTAATTACTCCATGTAGATCAGTATACATTGTATACTTGTACGAATTATCAAGCTGTACAGTCACATACAATTATATGTCAGTTTAACATGTTGTAAAAGAAAATTAGTAGAACTGTGTGTTTTGGTGTTTCATGAGGCTCCAATCAGCAAGGTCTTGGGAGAGTTGAGCAGTAGGCACTGAATGATGTTGCAAGGATGATGGGCATGATGTTTTAAAGAGAAAAGTCAACTAAATGCAGTGAACAAAAGAAATCTACCTGTAAAAATGAGAACCACTACACTGATTAAGGGAAAAGGAAGCCTCTTGCGGTAAAAATGTAAATGTTTGACTTCCCATGCATCCCTTTATACACATGATGTAAAATTTAGTTTTTCCTGTCAAAGGCCTTGTTTTCTCATGTGTAACTGTGTTTTGTATGTTTCCTGATGAATAAACAAGTACAATGCTCATAGTGAGCACTAATATGGCAAAAAGAATACACTTTCCATCCTAGAGGTGTGGGAGGGTTGGATTGTCAACTGATTATCTTTGTAATACAAAGAAATAAACACTTCTATATCTAAAAATATTTAAATCTTAAAGTGCTTAGGATATCTTAATTCTTTTATTTTTTGTATTTTTTTCAACAAAGTATTCTATACAGGCAATACATGCTAGATGTACTACTGATACAAAGAATAAAATTTTCCCACTTTTCTGATTTGATAATCAACATCAACACCCTTAGCTATTATTGCTGCAATAAATATTTTAAGTACTATTGTAGTACTAATCATTGTACTGTATTAATACTATAATGGAATATATTTTATCATTATAATTTTATAATTTACCCCACACGTTTTAAACTATCAGTCTTCCATATTAATGGGCTATGCATTCATAGATTTAACTAACCGTAGATCAGAAATATTTGAAAAAATATTATGTCCTTACAGAACATATACAGATTTTTTTCTTGTTATTTCCTAAACAATATATTATAACAGCTATTTATGTAGGAATATATAGTAGTAGGTATTAAGTAATCTAGAGATGATCTCAAGTGTAGAGGCGCAATGGGTAATTATATGCAAATATATGTAAAGAACTTGAACATTTATAGATCTTGGTATTTGAGAGTTCCTGGAATCAGTCTCTCGGTTGACTCAAATGTATATTGTTAAAGTGAGTTATTCTTGTTTTTCTCTATTCCTATTCATTTCTCCTTGTAATAGGTCCCTGATTGTACTTTATAAAGTATCTTTCTCTGCTCAAGCCATATGATATAGATCTTATGAATTTAATCATTTGACTCAGAAAATGTATAAGATTACTCAGGACATCATATCCAATGTGTAATAATTCAACGATTTGTTGATATAAATAAAGAAGTGATACTGTTTTTAATTTGGATGGCCAAACTGATAGAATAAATTCAGACCTGAAAAGTTATTGTTTAAAGATACTATGTGATAAGGCGGGGATTTAGCTCAGAGGCATAAACACTGCCTGGCAAGGGCGAGATCGTGAGTTCAATCCTTGGTACAAAAAAAAAAAAGTGATAAAAGAATCCAGTAAAAATTACAGGATAAAAGATTCACACAGAGACACAAAAGCACATGCAGAGAATATGAGTCTAAAGCTATATAATACTTTCACCATTTCACTAGCTTTCCTTATGTGAATAAATTATGTTCTTACTATATATCACTTTGACTTAACCTCTATAATTTGGCAACTCAAATAATTTTGATAACTATAGATAGAAAATTTTGTTAAAATGTTACAAATTTAGGGAAAAAAAAAAAACGCTTGAAATGAAAAATCACTTTTATGTGCATATACTAAATCAAAAGCCACAATTTCAAACCAGTACTTCTAACTCCAAATTATGAGTCTTAATTTCTTAATGACTCATTCATTCAAAAACTAATTAATTGAATTAGTTAATTAAATTTATGCATTCCTATATTCAGTTTAACACAAGCCAAAATAGAAATGAAACTCCCAAATATTATCACATGTAGGTACTACATTTCACTGAAAGACTGAACAAGAAATCGCTAATCAGCAAAAAAAATGCAAGAAACATTTTAGTTGTGCTTTGAACCTGGGCTCTGGAGGTGAAAAACAAAATTTATAATAATCTCCATTGAGCAACAGTATAGCTCAGCACTAAAGCTTTCATTTAAGACATTTAAGACATTTCATTTAAGACATTTAAGACATTTCGTTTAAGATACTAGGCCCCAGTTTTGATAAAAATGATAAACTGATTCAGATCTTGTATTCAAATTATCCTTCACCTGAATTCCTCAAATGATAAGCCAGTAAACTAATTCTAAGTTGTCTAGACTGAAAGTCTGTTTGAAAGAAATGTTAGAACCCATGTACAAAAAGTCAAGGATAGGAAATGTAGTAGGTAGCAATAATTAGAAGTATTTAATATTCTTCAAATTTACAAGGGTAAAGTTACAACTAATAGTTTTTAAATAAAGATATGTATTACAATATAAAAGATGTCAAAAATAATAGAATTTATAAATTTACAACAAAGAAGAAAAAGTACTTTTTTTTAAACAGAATTTATTGGAAGAAGTAATGATCCAGAAAAAAAGGAAAGTGAGGAACTGGGGAATCTTATGTATCCATATTCCTGTATAGCCCTAAATTATTTATAGGCAGATATTTTCCTCAATTTCATTCTGCATCTACATAGATAATCCCTTTGCCACAGTGCTGATCAGGGAGAGGAAAGTCCCAGTCTACTAGAGGCCCAGTACAAGTTTGTGTTCCCTAAAATCAAAGAACGAATTTTAGGAACAATGGAGGTTAAAAGCAGATTATATGTATTGAAAGAAAGAAAATTTCTGTCAGAGAGAAACAGAAGGGGTCCAGGTCAGAATGGGTTGCCAAAGACTCTCTTTTCTAGGAACTTTTATAGATCAAAACCGTGAGGCAAGGCAGGTCCAAGGTAGACAAAAATAGGAGCTCTCAAGGGAATGGGCACAAAGTAAGACAGAACTATAGTCAACCAATAAGATTATGAGTGTAATTTGCAGGTAAATTTGATTAAATTGAGATGAAATGGGTAAGTAAGTCACATAACAAGGATGCATGAATATAGAACAGGGCCTTAGACTATCTGGGTTTCCTTAGTGATTCTTGGCTTCCCCAGGTTGATAGAAACCTATTTAGAATATCAATCCTTTGATCTTTTGTCTTGAAGTCTGGCCCACAGTGGGAGGTGTCATCTGATGTTCTGCACTGGCTCCTTTCAGGGCCTAGCCCTGTTCCTAAGGATTGGAGAAGCAGAAATTCAAATTCAGGCAGTTTAACTTCACAGTTGATTCATTATATTGTAGTGTTTCTCAGGCTTTCCTAAGCACATCTTTCAAGTTCACTGAAAGTCCATTTCACTGTTTTTATGTTGATGAAGTAAAAAACATTCAGACAATCAAAGAAAAATAGCATTTTATTTGCATAGTTGATGAGAACAGGAAAAAAATTCTGCAATCTATTTGTTTAAAATGCCCACATTCCATTATTTTCTTTACTTCAGATAGATTTGTGATTGCCATGAAAAGTCTGTTTTACTTTTCACCAGCCCTCAAAATATGTTTGAATATCATTCCTTACTAGGACTACAAGCAAAAAAAAAAGAGCCTCACTGAAATATCGAGAGTGCCATTTAACTATTTAATAAACTATTGTTCATTAGCACCTCCTTGCAGTATAATTATATGGGGTACAGAGAAGGTAATGATAAAGTTTCTTTCCTGAAGGGCCATAATGATTAGTAAAGGTATAAGACGAAGGTGAGAAGAATACTGTCTGTTAACCATCAGCATTTAGGAAAATTTGTTGAATGAATGAGGAAGAGAGCATTAAAGAAATAATTACTTCCTTGTAGTTGCCAGCCAAAGTACAATATCTGGATGGCTTTAATGATGGAAATTTGTTTTCACACTTCTGGAGCCTGGAATCTGGAAATCAAGATATAGGCAAGGCCATGCTCAGTCCATAATCTGCCACTTCCTAACTTCCGCTGTTTGCAAGCTGTCCTTGGTGTCTTTAGGCCTGTGGACTCATCATTCCAGTCGCTGCATCTGTCATCATGCAGCAATCTCCTCGTGTGCCAGTCTGCTCAATTTCTCTCTTTTTATAAGAACAATAGTCATTGCTTTAGGTCTTCCCCTAAACCAATTTGACTTCATTTTAGCTTGATTATAACTGCAAAATCCCTATTTTTAAATAGTGTCACATTCAGAGGTATCTGGTGTGGGACCTTGAACATAACGATAAAGACAAGGGCTGTGACAGTCTCTATGTAGGACAAGTCCTGATATGTATGACTGTGTGAGTAGGTGTGCCTAGGGATGAATGGGAGTGATTTCCTAGACAATGCGAAGCTAAACTGAGATTTGAAAAACAAGTAAGGTGATCCCAGGACACAGCGGGGTGGGGCACACATTGCCCAAAGCAGACTCACTGGCAAGCTCTGTGTATGGAAGGAAGGAATTGTGGATCCCTGGCTTCAGTCCAAGAAACCACAGTGTCAAATGCAGTGTTATGTTCTCTTTTTGTTGTTTATTTTCCCGGCTGAGCCTCTTATTCCTGATTATATGTTCAGTGTTGTCATGCCTAAGAATCTGTGTGTGAGGCTTAGGGTGATGCTGTGGCATGAAACTTCTTCTTGTATCCTAGTGAGAAGATCTGTCTAAGGAACTGAGATGCGGTAATGGCAGGGTCTGCAGCACACTACTGATTAGGTTTTCCATGTTGAAACTATCAACATTACTGCCACTGTTACTGCCACTTATTAGTAATTGTGTCAAACCGAAATAAATTGTCTTTGATGGTTTGGGTGAGAAAACTGAAATTGTAGCAGAAGAAAAAATATTAGACACAGTACAAGACACTGAAACAAGACATAAGCTACTAAATTCCTAAAGTAACTGGTAGTTTTGATCATTGGACCCATTAATAAGCCTTTATAAATGGAATATCAAACGTCTAAGATCATTGTATTCACATTGATGTAGAGTAAAAAGAATTAAAATCCCAGGATGGTGGTGCACACCTGTAATCCCAAGACCACGGAGGTTGAGAGAACAAGACCATGTCATCCTGGGCTAAATAGTAAGGCTCTATTACAAAAAAAAAGTTAAAATTTAGATTTATATAGATTTATATAGCTTAACTTATCAACAACAAAGATTTGGATTTGTTCAAGTAAATTATGAATAAATCCTTATTTGGGAAGAATATTTTTGTAAAGCACTTTTTAAGAAAAACTTAAAAACATAGGCAGTTGCCCATGAAATATTGTTGAAGTCAAAACACAGTTCACAGTGTATCTTATTTTTAATTAATGTGTATATGAAATGAAATACTCCAAAGATATATCAAAGTAATTCATATTTTGCTTTTTATGTTCCTTATTTTTCGAATTCACTGCAAGTAATTTGCACTTAAATAAACTTAACAGATTCAAAAGACATTTAAAAAATGAGGGAAATGGAAAATTTAGCCCAATATTCAGTATGGGGTTTGATATACTAGTGAATATTTAATTAGTAATTTGAAAAAGACAAAGTATGCTTCCTATAAATTTTATAGTTATATATGTGTAACACACAATTTACAAATAATACTTAAATAAATACTGCTGTTACTTCAATATAGATGTTGGTCTTCACAGAAGCTTTCTTTGACATTTGTCAAACTTTTATAATCGTAACCAACCTATAGTGTCAGGTGATAAGTCAGTATAGTTCTGGTATCAATTTTAGGTGATATTTTGTTTGTATAAATAAGTACAGCAACAGTGAGACAAGAAAGACCTGTGTAGGAATTTCACTGATTTGTCTGCAGCAGTGACTTCTTTGTTAATTTATCAAAAATTTCAAACAACACCAAGGATTTCTTCCACTTTTTGTGCTAGTCATGATGTAAAGTCTACTGAACTGACACTGCTTTGTATTTAGTCTGTTTTGTTAACATTTTCTGCTGCACTCTCTTAAATTTATATAATCAATAACACAATAAATCATACTTTAATTTTAGAATTTGTGAAATTTTTGATGAAAACATCACCACCATACCAATTTGTAGATTTGTAGAAAATGCAACATTATTTAATTCAAAATTAAGGAAAGGTGCATGAGATATTATTATATAGTCTCTACTACACACATATATAATAGATGGGAATATCCTCCACTATATTATATAAACATTATGATAACATGAATTTTGAGTATTTCTCCTTTGCCTTTAATTTCAAATTTATGTAACTCAATTTTCAATAGTGTCCAATAATTTCTAAGAACATATAATAGCTGACATAATTTATAGTAGCTGACTCTAGCACATCAGTGATTTGGAGAAGAGTTTATGAGTCAGAATGTAGGCAGATTTTGTAATGTGCCTACACTTTAATTTCTCTAGTGAAAGAACAATGTAAAATCATAGTTAATCAAACAATTGTACATATACAAGTATTGAAAACTATTTACATGAATTTTTCTGCACCTGTGAACACTATATAAAATTCAATAATAAATAAATATACAGATATAATGACAAATATTTACATATGCACATTTATACGTGTATGTGTACCTTTACATATACCCATTCATGCTTTATTGTTGTTGTTCTCAAGTTTTACAGTTGTTAAAAACAGCTGAAATGTCCCCTATTATGAGTAATATGAACAAGAGAAAACTTAAATCAAAGTTAAAATTTAAAAAAAAAAAGAAAAGTAGAACAAGACTTGGTGTCTCATAATTTCTCTCATTTTCTTATGTGTAAGATAGAATTATAGTAAAAAGACTTACCTTAGGCTCGTAATAAAGATTAAATGAGTTAATGTAAATAAAATAGGAAGTATGGTGAATATGTACAATAAAATGGTTATACTTAATAGTTTGCTCTAAATTTTATAATTGTGTTTATTTTCTTGAGTAAAATTTACCCAATGAAAGTGCTACACATTTATTTTTGTATATTTTAATCGTATTTCTCTAGAACAATTGAATACATTTGAATTTCCATGATCAGTATATAAGAATGTTTAGTAAGTGTTGCTTCTTTAACATTGTATATTTTCTTTTTATTGTTTGAACCATGTAATGAAAGTTATATTTGATTGTCCTATTTTTTGGTTATTTATCAAGTTGACACACATTTTTACTTAAAATAAAAAACAGAAAAATGAAGACACAGTAAGTAATTAAAAAAAAAAAAAACAACAAAAGTAGAATGGCAACAACAACAAAAAGCAATGACAATCTAGGATTTCAAAACAAGATGACAGGAATTTAACTGTGGTTGTTATATTGCATATTGCTTTCCTCAAAGTAATTGCTCAGGCTAGCAGACACAGGCTTGCAACATTGATATAATTACTCTTAACAATTGGCTCTAACTTACTCTGTCAGTGTTTTACACTATTGAGACAATATAATGTTTACACATGTAAATCTGATTTATTTTACTTATGAATAGGGTTTCTAGTGGCATTCACTTACATACAAAAGCCTGGAGTTTATTGTTCATTAAGGCTAAGTAGTATTCCATTATATTAAAGCCCCACACCTTTTTTGTCCATTCCACAGTAGAAGAGTATTTGACTTATTTCTCAGATTTAGAAATTGTGCTGCTATAAACTTGGGCGCACATATATTGTTGTTGTACCATGCTTTCAGTTCTTTTGGGGAAACACCCAGAAAGGGAGTAAATGGGTAGAATGAAACTTCTAATCCAAGGTTTTTGAGCAATTTCCATATTGATTTCCACAGTAGTTATATCTGTGTACATTCCCACCAACAATGGAGAAGGGTATTTTTTCCACCACAACCATGCCAGCATTTGTTATTGGTTAATATCTTGATGTTAGCCATTCTTTCAAGAGTGAGATGATATCTCAGTGTTTTAGTTTGCATTTCTTAAATGACTGAAGATGTCAATTTTTTAATTTTTTATTTTTAATTTTTTTTAATTTAATTTTTTAATTTTTATTTATTTGCCATTTCTATTTCTTCATCTGAGAAGTGTATATTCATCTCAGATGCCCATTTTTGGATTGTGTCTTTAAATCTGTGGGGCTTAACTTTTTCAGTTCTTTAATTCTAGATAGAAATCCTTTGTCTGAGGCAAAAAACTTTTTCCAATTTGTGGATTGTCTTTTTATTCTGTTGGTGATTTCTTTTGATGTGAAAAATGTTTTAATAAGATGAGATCCCTGGGGCTGGAGATTTAGCTCAGTGGCATAAGCGCGTGCCTTGCAAGCAGACAGTCACGAGTTTGATCCCGGTACCGATAAAAAGGAAAAAACAAAAAATAAATAAATAAATAAATAAATAAATAAATAAATAAATAAAAGATGAGATCCCTATTGTTGATTTTTGAAGAACTTTTGTGCAGTTTTGTTTTTATTCACGAACTCTCTGCCCATTCCTATGTCCTGAAGATTTCTACTTACTTTCTCTTCCAATAGGTTTAGTGGTTCTGCCTTAATATTTAGATCTTTGATCCATTTTGAGTTTAGTTTAATGCGTTTCAATAGAGTCTAGCTTAAATCTTCACCATATAAAAAGCCAGTTTTTGTAACACCACTTATTAAAGAGGCTATCTTTCTTCTAGTAAACATATTTGGCCCCTTTGTCAAAGATAAGGTGGCTGAGTATTTGTAGTTGTTTCCATATCATCTGTTCTGTTCCACTGATTCTCAGGTCTATTGTAAGTTTGTTTTGTCAATACCATCACGATTTTATTATAGTAGCTTTGAGATGTAATTCCACGTTTGGGATTGTGATACCTCTGCCTTTCCTTTGTTGCCCAGTATTGCCTTTGCTATTCTAGTCCCTTAGGGTTCCATATGAATTTTAGGAATGTGGTAACTCTGTGAGATATGTTCATAGTATTTCATTCAGATTGCATTAAATCTGTGTAAAAGTTTTGATAGTATGGACATTTTCACAATGTTGATTCTTCCTCACCATGAGCAAAGGATATCTTTCCATATTCTGAATTACTTTTCAATTCTTTTTTCAGAGTGCTGAAAATATCAGTGTATAAATATTTCATTTCCTTTGTTAGATGGACTCATAAGTATTTCATTTTTTTTCAATGTTATTTTGAAGTGTGTGGTCTCCCTAATTTGTCTGTTAGTGAGTTTGTTATTTGTGTACAGGAATGTTTTTCACCTTTGAGTATTGGCTTTACCCAGCTGTTAAATTTGCTTATGAAGATTAGAAGTCTGTTGATGAAATTTTTGGAGTCTTCTACCTAAAGTATTATGCCATCTGCAAATAATGATAATTTAACATCTTCTTTTCCTTTTATTTATCTCTCTTTTCTAATAGCTTTGGCTCATGTTTCTAGAATTATGTTGAATAGGAGTCATGATAGTGGGCAATCTTGTCTTGTTCCTGATTTTAGAGTGAAAACTTTCAGTTTTTGACCATTTGTTGAAAGTTTGGTTATTAGTTTGACATAGACGGTTTTGATCAGATTGAGGTAAAGGTCATTTATTATAATTTTCTCTAGGATTTTTATCATGAATAAGTATTGGGCTTTATAAAATACTTTTTATGTATGTATTGAGATGATCATTGATTTTTTTTTGTCTTTGATTCTGTTAACTTAATGTATTACATATATTGATTTGCATATGTTGTACCATCTCTGCATTTCTGGGATGAATCCCACTTGGTTGTGGTGTTTAATCTTCTTGATGATTTGCTGCATTCTGTTTGATAATATTGTATTGAGGAATTTTGCATATATGTTCATTAGAGAGATTGTTGTATAATTTTCTTTCTTTGTTGGGTTTATCTCTAGTTTTGGTATCAGGGTATTACCTGCCTCCTGGAACGAATTAGGAAGGATTACTTCTCTTTCAATTTCATTATAAGACTTCAAGAATTATGCATTACATCATTGTTAAATATCTTGTATTATTCAGTTGTGAATCTATTAGGACCTGGGCATTTACTTGTTGATAAGTTTTTAATTATGTTTTCAATTTGATTAATTGGTGTGGGTTTATCCAGAATTTGTTTAACTTCTTGATTCAGACTTGTTATTTCACATGTTTCTAGGAATCTGTACATTTCTTATGTGGTTTCAACCTTTTTTTTTTTTTTTTTTTTTTTTTTTTTTTGTTGCCGCGGATCAAACTCATGACTGCATGTTTGCCAAGCAGGCACTTATGCCATTTGAGCTAAAACCTGGCACCTGTATTATCAGTAAAGTTTTTAAAAGTGGGTATGGATGATCTTTTGTATTTCCATTGGAAATACATAAGTGATTCTACTGGAAATATATAGTGATTTCCCCCTTTTCATTTCTTATTACATCAATTTGAGTTTTCTTTCCCTTTTTTTCTTTCCTGCATTTGGTAATTTGGCTAGGGGTTTGCAATTGTATTTATTCTTTCAAAGAACCCACTTTTTCAATTCATTAATTCTTTGTGTTGTTTTGTTAACCTCAGTTGTATTAATTTGTGATCTGATCTTTATAATTTCCTCTCTTCTTTGAGCTTTAGGATTGACTTATTCTTGTCTGGAAGCCTGGGGTACACCATTAGATTGTTTATTTGTGCTTGTTATACTTTCTTGATATGAAAATTTACCACTGTAATTTTCCCTCTGAGGACTGTTTTAATTGTGCCTCAAAAGTTTCTGAAAGTTGTATTTTTTTTTATTTTCATCTGATTATATATATATATATATATATATATATATATATATTAAAATTTCTTCTTTCCCCTTATAAGTATGTAATGAGCTTTTAAAATTTTTTTTAGTACTTTTGGCTTAAAGTTCACATTGTCTGCAAACAGAATAGCAACTCCTGTTTTTTTTTTGTTTTTTTTTTTTTTTTTGATTCTTGTTCCACATGGAATATTTTTTTTTTTGATTCTTGTTCCACATGGAATAGTATTTTCCATTCTTTAATTTTCAATGTATGATTTTGCTTTTAAGTTACATGTGTTTCTTGTATACAACATATTATTGGACTTTGTTTCTTGGTCCACTTTGCCAGTCTGTTTCTTTTGGTTGGTGAATTTAAGCCATTTATGTTAATGGTTATAACTGATATGTTTTTTTACTTATCTTTGTTTTGTTATGTTTCTGTTGTTGGTTAACTACTTTTGCTCTCTGTTTCATTGCTTGTGCTGCTTTTTGGTTTCTTTCTGTTGTTCTTGAAATTGTGTTCATTTTATCTCTTTCTAGAATGTCTTTCAATATTTTTTGTAGGCTTGGTTGGGTGGTCATGAAGTTCTTTAGTTGTTCTTTGCCATGGAAGTATCTAATGTCTGCATTTATTTTAAAAGACAGTTTTGTAGGGTACATCAATCTGGACTGGAAGTTGTTCTCTTTAATGACTTGAAGTACTTCATTTCATGCTCTTCTTGACTTGCTGGTTTATGTTGAGAAATCCACAATGATTCTGATAGGCTTTCCTTTATAAGTGATCTATTTCTTTTCTCTAGCAGCTTTTAATATCATGCTGATGTTCTTGGATCTTGATTATTATATGTCAAATTGTCAAATAAATCTTTGTGTGGCTAACTGGTGTTCTATATACCTTGCTCATGTGTTTGTCAGGTTCTTTTTCCCATATTTGGAAAAAAGTTCTCCTACTATTTCTGAAAATAGTCTTTTTATGTCATTTTTGTTGCCTCTCTTCTCAATGACACCTATAAGTCTTATACTGCTTCTCTTTGTATCGTCTTGAATCTGTTGAATCATTATTTCCCGATTCTTTGTCATTTTAAGAGATCTTTCCTTTCATGATCACTAGCTGCAATCCAATCATCAAGTTCTGAGAGTCTGTCTTCAATTTCATTCATGCAGTTTTTCCAGCTTTAAATAGAGTTTTTGATTTCCTGAATATCTCTTTGAAATCTGTTTCATGCATATTAATTTTTAATTAATTGCATTATTCATTCAAGGTTGACATCATTTTCCTATGATACTCTACTCATTTATCCAAGTGTTCTTTGGATATACTTACCAATTCTTTCATTATGTTTATCATTTCTGTTTTCACCTGAGAGATTATTTCTGAGCTGATTTCCTTTTCAGCTTCCTGGAGTTGTTTTCTTTGCTTCCATTGCTATCATTTCAGAAATTTCATATGTGTGATTTCCAATTCATTCATATCTATGTCTCCTGTATTTGATCTGGATGGGCTAGAAGATTGATACTGCATTTTGTTTTTTTCATTTTGGTATTTGCCTATGTTCCACTGAATAAGCCAGATGTCAAGTCATGGTTATTTCCTGTGCTGGAAGCTCATCTGGCAGCAGGTCTTATTGAAGGTTACAATGGCTGTGGGTCTCTGGACCCAGACTTCCAGTGCCTATGGGCTTCAGAAATGGTTCCCATGTGTGAGCAGCTTACTGGTTACAGCTTTCCAGTCCATGTGGGCCTCACTGTGGATTCTCAGATGACTGCAGGACTCTGGAAGCAGACTGTCTCTCCCTGTGGGCCTCACCAAGAGATACCAGATGACTACAGGTCACTCAGTGCAGAGAACTCATCACTGTGGGCTTCAGAGATGGTTCCCGGACATAAGGGAGTCATTGGTGGTAGACTTTTAGAGACTGTAGTCCTCATTGTTGGTTCCCAGATGACTGCAGGTCACTGGGCATAGAATCTTGGTCTCTGTGGGCCTCAGAGATAGTTCCTGGGATTGGGCAGGTCACTGGCACAGACTCCGAAACCATACAAACCTCAGTGAGGGTTCCTGAATGACTACAGGTTGCTGGGCACAGACTCTTCAAGTTGATGTATTGTTTGAGATTTCTCTACTTATAATCATTCCATATCTTTACCCATATTTCAAGAGAAATAGAAAATTTTACTATGATATTCTTAAGAATTCCTGTTTTTCACATACAAATATAATTATGGGTAAAGAAATTTTGCCATTATCAGAGTTTTGATTTTATTTGGAAAATACTGAATGTGAGTCAAATGATCTTATTAGCCTAGCCTACTAGAGTAAGCCTGTAATCTTAGTACTCTGGGAAGCTGAGAATCACAAGTTCAAGCTCCGCTTTGGTACTTGGTAATTTAGAAGCTAATTGTATAAACATTTAAAAAAAATAGGCTGAAGATATAGTTCGTTGCAAAGTTTCTAGATTCAATCCCTACTACCTCAAAAAACAAAATGTTCCTATTAAGCAGACATATCAATTATGAGTTTCCTTTATTTTATTTTTTCAGTGATGATAATGATTGAATTTTCCAGATTATAAAACAAATTATAAAAATATCATATGATTTTTACCTGAATTTATTAGTATAAATAGAATGAAATATGGTTATTTTTCAAATTTTCATTCTTTGCTGATTGATTTAAAATACCACCATTACTATACATTATACTTTTAAATGTAATTTTTTAATCACTTTTTTGACTTTTATTATTTTACTGCTGGAATGCTATTCTTCCTTTCCTTCATTTTGTTCTTAAACCCCCCCCAACAAAAAGCATAACTATAAAGCAATATATTCCAGCTCTAGAATTTGAAATGTAACAAAGTTAACAGTGCCTCCTTATGATCTTTAAAATAATTCTACTTATTTCAGGAAGATTTATTTTTGAGGGATTTGAGATTTGCTTTTGTTATTAGTTATTTTTTCATTTTTTGTAAATTTATTTTAGTTAAATAATTGTGCATAGGTTACAGTGTTGTATTTTGATCTATGAAACCTTAGGGATAATTTAATCAAGATAATTAACATAGCCATTGCATCATAAAAATCATTTTTTGTGGGTAAAGACATTAAAATTAGTCAGATTTAAATTATTATTAAGTGTGATGACTGATCAATGTAATAGAGAGCCATAACTAATTTCTGTAAGCTAGGTAATATTTTGCACATTTTGATCAGCATTTCCCCTTTCCTAATGTCTTCCTCTTTCAACTTCTGATAATCACCTCTTTACTCTTTTTTCTATTAAGTTAATGTTTTCAGACCCCATATATAATTGAAATCATACACTTTTTTTTCTGTGTCACACTTTTTTCATGTAACATTCTATCCTTTACATAATGTCCTTTCATATCCATATTTCAGAAATGACAGGATTTTATTCCTTTTTAAGTTTGTATAATAATTTATTAATAGACACAGGATAATTTTATAGTTGGCTGTTTTGAATTAACATCAGTGTACAGATATCTCGCTAATATACCAATTTCAATTCATTTGGATGTATAACCAGAAATAAGCTTGCTTGATCATTTGCTAATTCTATTTCTAGGTAGTTTACAAAATTATTGCAAATTTTATATTTCCAGAAATAGTGTACATGGTTTTTCTGTTCACTACTCCAGTCAACACTTTTTTTCATTTATCTTTTTAATAAAAGCCATTCTAACAAGTGTAAAATGATATCTCCTTTAAGTTTTATTTGCATTTCCCTGATTGTTACAAATATGGAGCAATTTTTATATTTCTATTATTTGTTCATCTTCTTTAGAAAAATACCTGGTTAAATCTGTTGCCTACTTTTGAAATCAAGTTCTTTGCTTTCTTGCATTTGAATTGTTTGAGTTCCCACTTATTTTGGATACCGAGCCCTGAGGATAGTTTTATGTTGGATGATGGTTCCATTGAGTTTAGTTCAACGTTGGAGGCTCCATGAGAGAAACTGCACTGAAGGGAATAGACTTTTCATTCCAAAAGCGGGAAGTACAAAAATAGAAAGGAGTTGAACCAAAGCAAGATGAAAACTCAGCAGGGGTAAAATCTTATAGTTTCATGTCCAGCACCTAGGGCAGGTATAGTGAGATGTGAACTCTAAAAGCATGCATAGCTCCTGGGCTAGGTATTCCCTTCTCACAGCTTCCCATGTGCTGTGATGACAGGAATGCACCTTCATGCCTAGTGAGATATATTCATTTTTGTATCTATTTCCTTGAAAATTTTAAAGTGAATGTCAAATTTTCTATCCTCGTTCAGATGATCATAAATTTTTTTGCCATTGATTTATTAACCTGTATTGCATTTATTGACTTGATTATGTTGAAAGATCATTATAATATTGAGATAAATCTTACTCGTTCATTGTGAATGTCACTTACAATATGCTATTAGATTTAATTTTCTGATTTTGCTTAAGATTTTTCTACTATCATCAGAGATATTGGCTTACAGCTTTTTTTCTATTACCATCCTTGTTTGGATTTGTTGTCAGAGTAATTCAAGATTTGAAAGATGAATTGAGAAGTATTCTCTTCCTTTTAACTTTTTTGGAAGAATGTGAGGAAGAGTAGAATTTTTTTTCTCCATGATTAACAGAATTTAGCACTGAAATAATTCAGTTTTGCTTTGATAGGAAATGTTTATACCCAATTCAGTTTTTACTCATTATCATATTTTCTGTTTCTTTCTAGCTCAGTCTTTGTGGATTGCATGTTTCTAGGAATTTGTCCATTTTTTCCTAGGTTATAATTTTTCCTTGATGTTTGGTGATTCATAATAGTCTTTTTTTGATCCTTTATACTTTTCTCTTCTCATTTCTGATTTTATGTCTTTTAACCTTCTCTTTGTTAGTCTAGCTAAAAATTTATCTTTTATATTTTTCAAAAAAAATTAATTTTAGTTTTTTTTTATATTTCCTTTTCTAGTTTCCATTTTTAAAATCTTCTTTGTAATATTACATCATTGAATTTTTTTTCTTTTTTGAAATTTAGGTCTTTGTTGCTATAAAATTCAAAAATTATGCCACATTGTCTCAGGATTCTTTTAAGTGTCTCTTCTAATTTCTTCTTTGATCTAATAAATATTCAAGGACATACTGTTTTACTGGAGTTTTTCAGGAGTTCCTCTATTGTCAATATGTAGTTTTATGACGTGTTAAAAAAATAGTTAACCTTATGTCAGTCTTTGGAAATATAAAACTTCTTCTGCAACCCAGAATATGATTTATGCTTGAAAGTAACATTTATTCTGCTGCATTTGCATGGGATATCCTAGATGTATCTATTAGGTCCATTGTTTCTCACATATAGTTCAAACTCAATAACAATAATAAAAATAATGAATCTTAATTTTCTGTCTAACTTTGAAAGTGAGGTATTGAATGCTCTACTATTAATACATTATAGTGGTTTATTTTTTGTTTTTTAGATCTACTACAGCACTTTTTATACTTAGGTATTCTGATGTTGGTTACATATTTATAGATTTTATAACTTTGTGAAGAATTTTCAACTTTATAATTGCATATGGCCTTCTCTGTCTCTTTATATAATGTTTGTCTTAAACTCTATTTTGTCTGATATAATTACACACACTTTCTTATGCTTTCCAATTGCAAACAGCACTTATTATACATACCTGAACTTTCAACCCATGTATAAACTTATAATCAAATAAATTTGTCATAGGCAGCATATAAGTGAGTTTTGTGTTTTATAAATTCAAGCAGTTGATGTTTTGATCAGAACACTTAATCCATTTATACTGAAAAAAGATTGTTTATAGGTAAGACTCATTGCTATTTTGTTGTTTTTTTTATGTCTAAATAGCTTTTTTTTATTTAAAAGGAAAAAGAAAAAAAGCAGAACAAAACAAAACAGTGTAAGGGTACAAGTAATTCAGAACTACAAACAAAACAAAACAGTAAGCTATCACCAGTTAATAGATTACTCGCTATCATCTTAGAAACGGTGTTTCAGGTCACAGCACACAAAGCAAACATTCAAACAGTGAGACTGCAAACAGTTGTGTTCAGTAATCCAATCAAAAATATTAATATGGTCTTCTATTTGACACACCTAAACACCCTTGCTGTTGTATCCTTCAGGGCACTTTTCTTTCCCTCTGTTTATTACAACAAAAAAAAATTTTTTTGATTTCCTATTAACTTGAAGTCCTGTAATACCCCCGTTATATTGTTTTGACTGATTAGACTCTATTCTGCTCTGTATGAAAGTATCAAGTATCAGAATATAGGCAACTACTTTGAAGGCAATAAGATTCACTATGATGCCCATTCTGGTTTGACTATTATCCTCTTTTGAGGTTCTGTAAGATTTACAATGTTTAGGTTTTATTGGTCTTGTTCTATACTGTTTTGTTCAACTTTATAATACCTAATGAGATAGACAATTCTTCTTAAGGAAGCAAGAGGCCTTATGGTAACCATTGTTGATAACCTTGTACCCTGTTTTTACATCATGTGCTATGTCTATCCTTGGTTTTGACTGACAGCTTTGTTTTATCATGCTTGATTTTATTCTCTTACCAAAAAAAAGTAATAAGATCTAAGGGAGCAATAAAACCCAAAATGTGTAAATAGTGTTGTATTTTGTTGTTTTTTAATAGCCACTTTGTTTCTACCTTTTTTCTTGCTGTCTTTTGTTGATTTTTTTTGTAGTAGTGTGTTCCTAATTTTGTTTTCCTCAGATTTTTCCTAGTAACATGATTTCTATGAGATTGACATATAACATTTTATAGTAATAACAGGCAATTTTAAACCAATAGTTATAAATTACTTTCACAAACTATTTTTTATTTTCTCTACTTAAAATGAGTTTTGGAAGGTACATATTATAACTTTATAGCTATATTCCTTAACAAATTAATATAGCTACAATTGTATTAATGGTTTTATTTCTCAACTTTCATATTCAAGGTATAATTGTTTTTTCTATGATCATTATACAGACTTTTGAATGCTACTTTTTAATTACTCACCAATTCACTTTTTCACTTTCATATACTTTTATTTTGTAAGTACAACTTTTTTCTTTCAGTCTGAAGTAGTGTCTTTAGAACTTAATATCTCTTTTATTTGATTTTTTGTGGAATTTATCTCCCTGTGACTTTTGCAAGTATTGCTGTATATGAAAGAGTAGTCTGGCACCTTTATCTGTCAGCTTTTAAAATATATTATCCCATAAACTTATGACCTGCAGGTTTCTATTTTAAAAAATCCGCTGATAGTCACATGGCAGTCGTGTATATGCAAGAAGTTGCTTTTCCCTTGCATATTTATGTGCTACCTTTTGGTATTATCAGACTTTAATATTTTGTTATTTTTAGAAATAAAGGATTTTACTTTGCTGAGAATATTTTCATTAGTTAGTACCCTTTTACACAATCATTCTTCATAATTTTTATTAATTAGTTCATGTTTACAGTCCATAATGACTACATTTATCAAGAGAAGCTGGTACACTTACATCCTAATTATTCATTTTCTTTTCATCCCTTACATTCCCTTTCTTCCTTCTCTCCTCCTTAAAACTATTTGTCCTCTTTGTATTTGAAAAGTCCATTTCCATCATTACGTTACCCTTTGTTTCTTTTTCCATTCCATTTTCTTCCTCTCCCTTTAGCCTCCATCCTTTATTCCACCATACATTTGAAAAATATCTACCTACTTACTACATTCTGCTTTGCATTCTCTTCTCTCTTACTCTTTGTCTCATTCTCTCTCTTTCCCCTCTTTCTCTGTCTCAGATTTAAGCTTCTGCATCTGATTTATTTCACTTAACATTATCTTCTCAAGTTGCATCCATTTGCTTATAGATGCCTCAAGTTAATCTTTATCTATTCATTTGTTGATGGATATATATACCATTTCCAAGACATATTATACATAGTTCTGCTATGTCTCCACGTGTATTTATGTATTCCTGTTGTGTGAAGAATTAAGCTCTTTTGGAAAGACGTTGAAGGAGAATAGCTCAGTCAAATCCAATTTCTGTTTTTCATTTGTTTTTTTAAGAATTACACAGTGATTCTATTAGTTCACATTCTTACAAATGATGTAAATGAATTCCTTTTTCCACAGATCCTCCTATTTTTACCATTTGATTTATGACAATAGTCATACTCTTCATTTTGTATCTTGGATAATACCTGCTGAATATTTGCAAGCTTAAAAGTCACTTTTTCTCTTCTATGTTTAAGAATGCAGAACAGCCACACTATCCACAGTTAGGTGGTTTGTGAGCCAGTCATTTAGGTGAGGTTATAGGAGGTGGGTTGCTTAAGGCACGCAGAAACTATTTCCAGGGACTCTCCAGGGAGGGATTTACTGCTGGAGAAAGTCAGGAATGAATATTCAGGTATTTGCTACGTTCCTCATTGTGCAAGAAGAAACCTCATGCTTGCTAAAGGAAAAATTCTGGTCTGGAATTATCCCTGAAGGAAGGAATCCAGGTGGGCCCAATGAGATCCTCTATTCTTTTTAGAAATGAAACAGTCCCCCAGTGAATGAGAGATTTCAAGAGTGTCTTCTAGGGCAAGCTGAAGAAGGTGGCACAGAGTACCATACTTTCCATTCCTCCTGGTAGAGCCCTCTGATCTTTTTCCTTGGTGAGATTCCAAAGCTAAACTTATTGTTGGATCCACCTGGAGAGAAAGGCCTGGAAAGTGTTCACTGTTCAACCAGCAGAAGTCTCAGATACTCCTTGAAAGAAGAGGTTTCTGGTCTGGAGTTACTAGTGCTGAAAGCCAAGAAAGAAGACATAAGGAATACCTCCTTTCTATAGAGAGTCTCTTGGTTTCCTGTAAGGAAAAATGGTGGAAACTAGCTCAGAAGCTAGTTCAGGAGAAACACAAAGGGAATGCTGTGTCTGATTGCTAGGACAGGTTTCTAACTTGTTTTCATAAAGAAATTGTAGACCTGAAATTATTGCTGTAGCAGGGCATGGTAAGGCTGGAGGGGGTTTAGTCTTTATTTTCTGTGAGGCTGATAGAGGCCAGAGTCACTTGGAGCTGCTGAAAGAACTTGAGACTCAACTTACCCTAGGGTAAAGTTGCAAGCTTGTTTGATCCCGGGAGCTACAGCTTCAGGGAGTGCTCTTGACATTCAAAATCTCCTTTGCCTATATGCTCCATGGAAGTCCTCTGATGATTTGTGCTTGCCATTCCTCAAACATAGATTTACGAGACAAGCCCTCTGGCAGAGTATAGAGATTGTTTACTCTACGTGCGGTGCTGGTTCTCATCCTTAGTAAAGAAATTATACCAAAATATTTTCTTTTTGCTTTATATTTGTTTGTTTGTTGTTGCTACTGCTGCTGTTTTTAGATGTCCCCCTCCCCCACAGTGTAAGAGGCTGTACTTGGGGCGGAATTAGTTCACATGTATATCTTTAGTTTTTGATGTGAATCTTTTCTCAGTTGTCTGCTGTATAGAAATCTTCAGATTGAATTCTTGCTCTCTGGAGAGAACCGATCTCTGTGTAGGTGTTTTCTCTGACTTTGTGGGAGGAGAAATACTCAGGAGCATTCTGTTCTACTTTGTTTCTGGTTTTATGTTTTTATCCTGAGGAGAAATATCTATCTAAGCAAATGATGACCGTGTTTTAGAAAAATAGATGACAAGATAATTACATTGACTCGCAGCATCTGTGATGCCTCTAACTTAGTTATTCATAATGTTTTAATTGCATGGTAGAAAATTTTTCTGTTATGTAGATATTGCATCTCAACAGGATTTTTTTTTTCTTGGTGGATATTTTAAACTGAAAGGATACTTTTACTTTTGGCTAAAAAGAGATAATTAAAACTTGCTTTAGACAAGGAATATGTTAATAATAATTTCTATTTTATAAACTCTCAAATTATCATTTCTTATCGCAATGTATTAGTCTTAGAAGCTTTTAATCTAATTAATCCTTAACCAACTCTAATGCCACAGGGTGATATTTTGTGTAGCTGCCAGTGTGCATGGATTTAATTATGGATTTGCAAACAGACTTAGATAAGATCATCTCCAGCTGACCTATACCTACTCTGGGTTTAAGGTAAGGAACATTTTAGTTAATTTAATTGTTTTATGTTAATCTATGTTTAGTATGCTTGTATTTTTATGTAATTATGCATATCAATTTATTTTGCTCTTCTTAATGCCTTGAAGCCCTGTAGCATTTTTCAGCATGGTTTAATTAAAGCTATGCAAGGTAACAGAAAGAGATTATGTTTGGAAATTAAGAGATTTAGTCTCAATTTTAGCTACTTTCTCTGAAATTCATTTTCTTTGAATATATGGTGATATGGCATCCAGAACCATTTCAGACTCTAAGATAATATAATTGTATAAATAATAATGGTCCAAAATATTACAATAATAGCTACATTCTTGAATTTTTTTTCATATATGGAGTTTGGTTTTAAACATTCAAAAAAAAAAAAAAACTGTTCATTTTCCTTTCTAGATATGAGCTGCAGAAATGTGATCTTAACAGTTGGGGCTTGGGTAAGCAGACACGAAAATTAGGGGACTGTATAGTCATAGTTCTCCAGAGATGTAGATACTGTATGTAAATAAAGATGTTTAATTCTAGATAGAAAGAAGACTCATTATGGGAACTGGCTCACATGATGATAGAGGGTCCCATATATGCTGTCTGAAACCTGGAAATCCAGGAAAGCTAGTTAAAAAAAGAAGTTCAGTTAAATTGTGAAGGCCTAAAAAATGGAGGAGCCAGTGGTATAGCTCCCAGTCCAGTTGTAAATAGGGGATCTGCTGGTGTAAGTCCTAGAAGGCCAGAAAACAAGGCTCTCTGACATCCAAGGGCATGCAGAAGGTAGGATTTTTCAAAAAGGGAAAAGGAATTTGCTGCTCTTCCCCATTTTAGTTCTCTTTTAAACCCTAAGTGGATTGAGTTAAAATATTAACTTTTTCTGGAATCACCCTTACAACCATATCCAGAAATTATATTTTAGCAGTCATTTATGCAACCCTCAGACTAATAGTACTGACAGAAAAATAATATATCACAGGGATTCTAAAAATATAACAGCATATGTAAATTAAAATACATAACTTTGTTAAGAAGAAAGAAGAGAAATGATATCAAATGTAAACTTTTCATCATATTTTTAGAAATGTTCTTTAACAGAGCACAGCACTTGAGTGCCAGAATAGTCAAGTGATTAGCTCAGTTATTAGCCTGGAGATAAATATCTTGATTCCTATGTCAACTTCCTCTATTATTCCACATGAATTCGTATACTTTAGGCACTGATAAACTCCCATTGTAAATGTGTACAATTATTTAATTTTATCTAGGAGAAAAACATCCCATAAAGTAGTCAAGAATACTAAATTTATGAATGGTGAACCATTGTTCCACTTAGAAACCGTGGAATAAGTTCCTGTGAGGGTCTGGTCACATTTTTTTTATCAGCTGATTGCTATATATGTATGCTGTGTATACCTGTGTTTCTTTTTAGAGATATCTTACTCATTTAATGCCTTATCGTAGTCATTGTGCTGATAACACTATGATTTATTCCTTAACACAACTCATCTAACTTACACATTTCCTCCTAAGCCACATGATACTCTTCTTGTGGGGAACATTGGGCACAATTCAATTTGGGACCCGTGTTAAATAATGAAATCACCAGTAACAACC
The DNA here is from genome assembly GCF_034190915.1 of Cavia porcellus. NCBI lineage: Eukaryota > Metazoa > Chordata > Mammalia > Rodentia > Caviidae > Cavia > Cavia porcellus. The sequence goes on from NW_026947492.1 coordinate 53,002,245, forward strand.
ACAAAACTGCCAAAAATGTGGCATCTAACAATGTGGAAAGACCTTTCTTATGGAGTCAGAACTGAACCAGGCAGGCAGAGGATATTTTTGTTAAACCTCCGATGGGAACTGAACAATCTATAACTCAATTTTTTACAGCACTGTGCGTGTGTATGTAACTGACTTCAAAAGCAAAGCCATTGATTTACAGATTACAAATAAATTTAACAAGCTGAAAAGTTTTCAAATGCAGTCAGTACTCCATATCTACAGGTTTTATATTCATGTAGGTAACCAACTGTAGCCTGAAAATATTTGAAAGATAATTCATTCAGTGCAGACCTTTTACTTTTCATCATTTCCTAAACTACACAGGTATTAGTATAACACTTACACTGCACTATATACTATAAATATTATAGGGATGATTTAAAGTAAAAGTGAAGATAGCCATAGGTTCTATGCAAATACTGTATTAATATGTATAAATGTCTTGAGTGGCCACAGATTTTGTTGTCTAAAATGGGTCCTGGAACCAATCCCCCGCTGCAGTCAGGGGATGACTATATGGGATGTATGAATAATGAAGATTGATGTTATTTACATTTATATTTACATATGTTTCTACCTGGGGAAATTTAGAATTTGAAAATAAAAATAAATATAAATAATGAATTGGGGAACCTAGAGACAGTGGAGAGGGAAAAGCAGATGGCAGAGCAAGCATAAGTGACTTTTCAATGCGACACTGAGTGAAACAAAGCTGAAATAAACACCTCAGAGTCTCTGGGAATGTCCGTAGTAGGGGAATGGAAGAGTTTTTTAGATCTCAGTGGGCTCTTACTTGTCTTAGTCTGTACTAGTAACAAAAAAGTTTCCAGTATATAAGTTTGCACACAGTGACCAGTCCATCAGTTCAGCCCGATTAATACTACACAACATGACTCTTGGCTTTTACCATCTTGAGTATTTTAGCTTTCATTTCAAGGCTCAAGATGAACAAGCAGTTTTCAATGGTGTACAAAGAATTTGCACAATAACTCAAAAACTTCTTAGCAATCAAATAACAGTGTGGGAACTACTACTTGGCACAATAAGAAGCTCTTTTTTATGATGACAATATAACTTCACAACTGAAAATTAAAATTAACCCTTTAAAAAACTAGACCAGCTAAATGCTAGGTAACTGCTAGACTCTTCAGTTACAGAGCACAATCCACAGTGATAATAGCCTTCAAAGGTAAGGACTGGTTATAACTCACCTAACTTAATGCACATATTACAAATTTAGGGAGACTCATTTATCTTTAATGAAGTTAGCCTCAATATGAAGGAAGAGACTGTAGAAATTGTCCCAGCCTTTCAAACATTACCATACTGAGAATAAAATTGGCCTCTAAGAACAGGAGACATTAGTCATTTTATTGAAAAATTCTAAAGGATTCAACACTAAAGTTTGTTTCTTGGGGTGACAATTTGAAAATGTTGAGGAGCTTTTGCCCAAGATCTTCAAAGGCTCTTTGCTTCACTAATCTAATTCTTTGACTAAGCTATTAATTTTGCTTATAAGAATAAGGGGTGTTTTAGCTCATAAGGAACACCACAGTCATGTAGCAGCAACCTGATATGATTAAAACAAGCTCTTTCTGTGATAGACTCAGCTGAGGAATTTGGATAAATGCTAATTCCGTGATTTTCATATTTCAGTGATTTCACTCTCTTATCAATTCGCAAATGCTGTCTTTTTTATGAAAATGAAAAAGAAAATGAAGAAATTCGGTTCAAGTTTCCTCTTAATGTGATGGCTGCCTTCTGTGAGAGTCATCAGGAACTCAGCTCACTTGAATTTTGAAAACAGACTAGAATCTATAATTATTGGTGGTGTCTGAGATCTAAACTCTCCTGAAGGCTTTTGAATTCTCTTTGGCTTTTCCTCAGTCAGTGGGATTCCCTGTGCCTCTGTTTCCATATGATATATACTCTCAACATAGCAGTGAACTTGGTGATTGTTAAACCTATTCTGCTGTGCAGAAATATTTGTTTGTAGAATTTTCTGAATGAGTAAGAAGACTAGGACAGTCTTAATTCACTGAGGCAACATAGGCTAGCATGAAATTGTAAATAATTCTTATCTAATTTAAGATGTTAGTGTTTGAAGTAGGGTTATAAACTAGTAGTGACTATAACATGACTAGAACAGACACATGGAACTTTCCTGGGATCAGATTAAAGTCTTTTACAGATCTGTGATTCACTTTTGTTCATTTCTCAAGGTACAAAGTAACCGTAGTTGTCAGTGAAAGTTCAACAATATATTCTTAAAAAACACTCTTACTCTCTCCTGCTGAAGATTGGACATTACAATAACCAAATAAAAGTAGTGTGATGGATAATTTTATGTGCTGGTTTTCCTGCGGTGATGATACACAGGGAGCTGATAAAACATTATAACTGGGTGTACCTGTAAGAATGTTTCAAGAACACTGAACAGAAAAGACTGCTCACACTAATGGGGGCAGACCTTATGTAATCCTCCAGGAATCATCTGAGCAGAATACAAACAAACAAACAAAAATAATAAGAATGAGTAACTGAATTCCTCTAGAGCCAGAATATGCCCTCAAACGTTAGAGCTTTTGGATCTTTTGGATTTCTAAGTCTTGTACTAGTATGTTCACTGTTCAAAGGCCTTCAGCATGGACTGGCGCAATTATTTTCCCTGCTTCCAAATTTTCTTATTCAGACTGAATTATACCAGTGACTTTTCTGGTCTCCGGCTTGTAGACAGTGTGGCTTCTGTAATTATGTGAGCCAGTCCCTATCAAAAATTCCCTCATCTCTGTCTGCATATATTTATTGGTCCTGTTTCTCTGGAGTACCCTGAGAAACACAGAGGGACTACACCTGTATTTGTAGTGACTAAAAAGACAGCTCCTGTGTCAAAGATAGAATCCTCTTTGTGTTTTTGTGCTAGGTCATTGCAGAACTCTTATTACTATATGGATCTTACTATGTGCTTATTCATTCTCTGAAAGTTTCATGCATAGAAAACCTTTGTCTTTCTAAAGTAGATAAAACTGACTCCGTATTTTCTTAGCTAGAGTTATGTTTCATTTTTGACAGTTTTGTCTTCTGTTTTATAGTTCCCTATTTCTAGTAAAGATTAAATTCCCTTTATTAGAAAGTAAAGAAAAAAAAACAGTGACAAAATATGAGAAGAGGAATTAAAGTAAGGATAATGGTAGGAAAATAAAAAGAATTATTATTTGGGATGGACAATAAGCTTGGTATGGTTTATCACAGCATGGCTTGTTTGATACTTAATGGCTACAACTTTAGCATGACCGTGATTTTAAAACAAGGCCAAAGAACAAGTACTTTCTCAAACTTCTAGCAGAGGAACTAATTCTCCTATCCTTCATGCTAAATAGACTCAGTGATGTACTTCTAACAAAGAGAGTATGTTGCAACAATGGTGTGGCACTTCCTGTTCCAGAGGAAATGCTGTTTCTACTCTACTTATTGCTTTATACTAAATTATGCCTTGCGTAGGTCCGTCCATCTGATGAGAAACTGAGGCTTCCAGCCTACAGAAATGCAAATGCAAGTACATTCTACTACTTTTGGCTGTAGCACTGCAACATCATGTGAGATTTTTCTCCAGAACCAACCACAAAAATTCTTGCTGGATTTCATATTCATGATAATAAACACTGTTGTTTCTAAGTGAAAATTTTTACTAACAATAATAGTTTGTTATATCACAATATATAACTATAACAGACATATACTCACAATTTACAGTATCCATTCTATAGAATGTTTATTCTAAGTTGCTTCTTAGCTCCTGGTTTCTGGCAACATTATTTATCACTTTGTGTTTAGTCTTACTAGAACAAATAGTGAAGCTCTTTTTTTCCTGTTCTATATAGAAACATCTTTTACTCTGCTATTTCAGAAGCTCTCTGGATAAACAGCAGAACACATAAACAGTGCAATTGGGGTTTTAATCTCAATCAAAGACAGTATCTAAGTAGATTGTAATGAAAATATTACTAAGAGAATAAATATATAAAGTTAAGTAGATTTGAGTGGAAATTAAATTCATGTTAACAATATCTTGATAATTAATAACAATCATATAATAAATTTTAATAAGCATTTGCTATATCTCCTTGTATTGGTGCTGAACATTTTACATACTTAATTTATCTCAGCTTTTACTATGACCTTATGAATAAATTTATGATTTTATTTTCTAGAAAAAGGCACTGAAACATAGGTAGTTTATTGAAAGACATATGGCTTTTAATGGACAGACTTAAATTATACTCTGCCTGATTCTAGTCACTTTACTGATTCTATCACTACTGCTTTAAAATTCCTTACTCTGGCTGTACTATTAACAATGGTCATAACCTCAAATAATACAGCAGTATTATGACTAAGTATTGCTGTTCCCCTGAAATGCATATGTTTAAATCTTTGCTCACAATATGCTAGTATACGTAGGCAAGACTTTGTATAGAAATTAGGTTAAGAGTATGGTATGATGATAAAAATTCTCATGATAGCATTAGTACTATTTTGATAAGAGGAAAAATAATTTCTTTCTCTTCTCCACATGAAGATCCCAGAAAAAGGCAAATCACTGTATGTCAGAGGCAGCACCAAGAATCAAGTCAACTAGTACCATGATCATGAACTTTCCAACCTCTATACCGTGGGCAATAAGCATTGTATAAACCAACCAATCTATTGTATTTTGTTATTGCAGCCTCAGTTAAGATAAACAAGTACAATAATACCATGTTTCTCATATGTTAATTTGGAGTTTCTCTTTTCTCTGACTGCATCACCTATATTCTTTTTTAAATCTCATCTGATATCATGGTCTGTGGAAAACCAAAATGTCTCTCTCAATTTGTTTTTAAATTCTCTGTTCTTGTATCTTCATGGCCTATCTTATTCCTTGACATATCTCTATGAAGCTATTCCTTGTCCTAAATATGAAGTCTGACATTCCTTTGAGTATAAAATAGAAACTATATCCTACTTCACTAAAGCAGTAAGAACAGTATCCTACTTCACTAAAGCAGATGGACATCCCTAAAGTTTATGTTCGTTTGTTTGTTTTTCCTTTTGTTTGTTTGTCTGTCTGTTAGGGAGAAGGCTGAAACAGAATAATAAAAACAATGCTAAAAATCTGTATTAACCTATTTTTAAAGTCTTTATGAAACACTGAAGAGTATCAGTTTGAACTAGTGTTCTGTGGCTATTATAACCAATACCACAAACTTGGTGACTTAAAGCTACAAATACTAGCTATTCTGGAGGCCAGAAGTCATAAATCACTAGTTCTGGGGCAAAGTCAGTGCACTGGCAGAAACAAATTCCTTCTACATGTTCTAAGGAATTTCTTGCCTTCTTACATCTTCTGGCAGCTGCTACCATTCCTTTCTGTGCAGCCACATCACCAGAATCATCTCCTGTATTTTTGTATCCTCTTCTCATTTTCTCTGTGTTTCTACTGTCCATTTGCCTGTCTCTCATATGGATATTTGTGATGACATTAGGGTTTATCTAATTATACAGGATAATCTCACCGTGCTATTAATCATGTTTGTAAACAGATCCCCTTCACTTTCATTTTAAGGTTCATTTACAGGTCCTAAGCATTAGCATATGATTTTTAAAATGTTCATTATTTAATCAACTTTAGTATTTTCACCTAATTATAGTCTACTTCTCTCTTCTACTCTTTCTTTTCTTTGCAACCTCCCTGGAAGACTGTTTGAGGAGGTCTCACTTCTTATTCTGTTGTATAAATCAAGTGAACTTTCCTCAGTCCTTATGAGCAAATACTTACCTTCTGAGTATTCATCAGTACACTCAACAGATAAAAAATGATAGAGCACAAGATAATGAATAGTCTATTTAATATGTAATCTTGATTCTTAGAATGTCTGCTGTTATTTTTATTTCACTACATAGTATATTTTTATTTATGTTACCTTTTGGAATGTCATAAAGATTTAAAAACAATTGCAATATCAACATATAAAAATTCTGAAAAGAATATGCTAACTTCAGAGTTTTAAAGGTGAGGAAACCGAGCTCAAAAATAGCTGTATGTATTTATACAGGTAAGAAGGAGCAAAATTAAAATCCCATGCAGAGCTATCTGACCACAAGTCCTTGTTCATACAACTAAACTTACTGCTTTTGAGGTTACATTTTCTACTCTGTAAAAAGAAATAAAATACGAGAAATTCTTAAAGTTAAATGAAGTAATTAAGGAAAATGTAACTAGTGTGTTATGAAGCTTTATGTAAGAAGGATAAATATTACCTCCCCAACCACCACAAATATCAGCTTCACTATTACCATCAGCATTATAATCACTTATACTACTGGTATCATCACCACTCCAAGTACCACAGCCATCACCACCACTACTATTGATTTTACTACCATTACTTCTGCCATCATCCATACTACCACCAACACTTTTAGCATCATTGAGACCATCCCCATTATTGCTGGATTCATACAATGACCACTATCATTATGACCACAGCTATTACCACCACTGTTGACACCACATTTCTAGTAGTGTGCTGGAACTCTTCACATCAGCTCATGATATGCGATCATTTCCAACTCAGCATTCATTGAGAGATTGGTCATTCAAAATACCCACGGTAGGGACACTCATCCCTTGAAAATTGGTATATCCTGCAAACCAGGAATATTAACAGAGCAAGAATGCCAACAGTGACTACTACTATTACCAACAATTACATCCACCCACCACCACCGCTACTCCCACCATCTACTACCATCATCTTGTCTCAATGTGATCAACCTATTATTATCACTACCATCTGGAGATGGCATTTCTGAACATTTTTTTCATGAGCAAACCAGCATACCTTTATGATTATTTAAGTGATTTTGCATAAGATAATAATGCAAATGTTGGCTTTGCTACATTAACCTAACATGTGAGAGCATTATGGATACTAAGATGAAAGAGAGGTAAGTTTCTAGCTCTTATCCTTCCTTGTTGTAAGAGTGGGCTAAGATTTTGCTAGATTTGTCAAACAAACAAAGTCCATCCAGATCAAATCCATTCAAACAATTCTACTGGCACTATGTTGTCAGAAGCTGTAGATTACTTGAAATAGATTCATCAATGGGAATAGGAGAAAGGGATGATGGGTAAAGCTGACATGTCTACATACTGAGGGAGGTTTAAGGCTGTGAACAAGGAATATCTTCTTTCATTACAGCACTCGATAGGGCTAAAAAGTGAACTGATTGTGTTTACATGCTGCAAATAAAACCTGTACTCTTTCCTTGGAGAAAAATAGAAAATAAACCATACAATAGGTAAAAATATTTTATAAGCTCTTGTGAACTCTGTCTCTATACACTGTATGGTTGATTTCACCTGTATACTGCTAGCAAATGGACTGAATCTAACACAAATAAAGTTAAAATACATGACAGGGTGGCAGCATTCTTTGAATTCCAAGTCCATTGTGACCATTTCACTGTGTCCCCTTATAGGTAGGAACTGATCTAGTATTTAATACAATATGTTATTAAAAGCAAAGTCACAACTTCTTCTGTGTATCTATATCATCAAACCAAAATTAGCCATTGTTGTAATTTTACAGTCCAGAAAATTGAGATATAGATAAAATAAGTTTATTATGCAAAACAGATCAGTTTATAAAAGACCAAATTAGGATTTAGTTTTATGGTATAATGTTCTAAACACTACCTTTTCTCTTCCATTGCCCTAATCTTTAATGCCATTGGTACAACTATATCTCCTGGGAGTTGAGACTGACTCTTTTTTTAATATTTAAATATGTTTTGTCCAGAGCAACTTAAAGTTTATGTTTTCATATAATACACAATGGTTTGTTTTTTTTTTTTTTTTTATATTAACAGTTGATAGTTTGTATTGTGGGAGTGGCTTTAGGAATGATCATTGAACAATATACTTGAAAATTGCTTATACTTAATATATTTTAAATCTGAGACTTTATTAATTATTGTGTACATCAAAGTGAATTAATTAGTTAACCTTTTGAGGCTCTTTTCAGACAACATCATTAATTATCCTAATTATGTGGGTCTTTCTAACTCTCATTACAAAATATATTGATTCTAATTACTGTTCCTTATGCGACTCTTCTCTAATGTCTGATAAAGGCAAAATTGCATGATCATTTATCTTAAATTTTCATTATTTATTTATTTACCTTAAGCAAAATTTTTAAAAGTGACTCATCATCTCTTTAATTAGCTACCACCTTTTGCATAATGTCAGTAGGAGAAATAAACTGTCAGTAATCACATGGTTGGAGGTAGTAGAAACAAATTAATCCTGGACTAAGGAATTTCAAGCTACTACTAATGTACATGCCAGACACTGTAACAAGAATTTCTTCTTTCTGAATTCTCAGTATCCTTAGTTTCATTTATTTATTATTTATTTTGTCATTTCCTTTCATTGCCATTTCTGATACCCTTATTTTTGTTCTGGGGGGACCAATGTTGTAACTTTTTTTTCTTTTTACAAGATTTATTAAATGTTTTTACACAGCAGTGTCCATTTTCATATACTGCTGTAAGGATACTCTGTTCTGTTATGGGGACTGACTGGGGCATGGCAGGCAGCTCTGGTTTCCCACCCTTTTGTTCCGAGATGGGAGTGGTGGGAAGAATCTCATATTTGGGTGCTACAGTGCTTATGTGGTTAGGCAGAAGCTTCTTGAGGTCAGTCTTACCACTTGGATCCCAATGCAGCATGATCTTTACTTTGATACCCAGCACACCCTGTCTGAGCAGCACATGGCACGTGACTATGTCCACATAGTAGTTGACAGAGTTCCAAATGTGAGTCATCAGGCCATCCACAAACACTCTTTGTCCTTGAAGCTTCCCAGACATCACAACTTCACAACCCTTGGCTCCATCTCCATGATGAAGCTGTAGTGACAGCAGGCTCTCCATACAGCAAGCCCTCCTAAGAGATTCTGTCTGGGCAATGATATGCGCATCTCTTGTGGACAGCTTTTCAGCATAAATGTCTACACTGTCCTCAGGGAAGCCATCCTCTGTTGAACTACAACAGTCAGTTCTCAGATCTTCTGGCCCTTCTCACCGTGAACCTTCTGTGTGCTGGTGGATAAAATAATGATTTCTGTCCTGTTTGGTGTAACTCAGACTTCAACTCCAGAGTAGCTGTCTTTGGCCAGCTCCTAGGTAAGAATTCATTCAGTTCAACTTTGAAGATGCTATCAGCGACAAACTTCTTGAAAATCTACACCACCCTGTTCCACCATCCACCACCAAAAGGAAAGTCTCATGTGATAACCATATGGTCCTTATTTGAACTCAGGACTAGAGCATGAATGAGCAGAAGTTCCATCTTGAACCTCTTCTCCATGAAAGAAGAGAATGTAAATATAAATATGGCTGGAGTGATGTGCCTGTGTTCCATTCTCTTGTACCATTTATACTTATTTAAATGTCAGTGGCTCTGAGTCAGGCCGCAGGCACTGTCCATTCTGCTGAAGATAAAGAGAAGGCATCAAAATAAGATAACAGATAACATGAACATTAATATATGAGAGAGTTACCAGTATTAAAATCCCTAATATTCTTCCATGAAAATAGAGGTCAAGCCATATCTAACTTTCTGTGGTATAAATGAAATGCCTTAGGTTATTAATCCAGATTTCCACATCCTTTGTGATTGTCACAAGATATAGTCATTAACTGAGAAGAAAAGGACATTAATTGAGAAGAAAATGATGCTGGAAAATTAATTCCAAAGCATTTTATAATATAATAGTATTTAATTTTCACATTGACCTTATTAATTAAACATCAGTTGTTATGACTCTATCAACAGTGGTTACCATAATGGTTCTTATTTTCTTTGAAATAGTTGTCCATATCTTCACATACAACAAATTCAAAAAGACAAAAACAGTATAAAACCACTGAAAACAAAAGAATGAAAACATTACAGTCCCTCAAAACCTGATAATAGGAAAATCAATAATGGCTCCCATGTCTTTTGTTCTCTTCAAAATAGCTGTCCACACCTTCACATATATTGAAATTAAATATTACCAAAAAGACTAGAATCGATCAAAACAAAGAATAAAAGCATTACTTGAATTCACAACAAGATGATAGGAAATCAGCAATGGCTACCATAATTTCTCATTTTCTTCCAAGCAGTTGTTCATACCATCACACGAAATAAAATCAATCTTGTAAACTCTTTAGGACAAGTTCTAGGCATGTATAAGCTTATACATGTACATCTGTCCTTTCTGTATTACAGGGAAAAACAAAACAAAACACATTATGAGAAAAAAAGATACAAAAGAGACAAATAACAATAACAAAGAGCCCAAAATAATAGGCTTTATAAATGGTAGTAGGAACAAAACTAAGGTTATTTTACATACTTATCTTCAAAAGAGTTACTCAGATTGTCACCTATAAATATGTAAAATTGATCTAATCCTATGAATGTTAATTGTTTTGTTCCAAGAACTAATAGAAATAGTAGCACAATCAATTTTAGCTTTCTTTAGTGTGTATATGCAAGTTAATAACTTTTCTTTTCCCTTCTTTTCTCCTTTTCCCTGAGTTCTTTTTTCCCTTTAAGTGTTTTCTCACCTTTTCACAATATTTATTGAAGATTTGTAATCTTATTTGCTGTTTCACTTTCTTACACTCGGGAGACAATGCAGTATTTACACATGTGAGTTTCATTTATTTTGCTTATAAGTATGGTCTCAGGTTGCATCCATTTACATATAAAAGCCTCAATGTGGTTCTTCTTTATAGCTGAGTAGTATTCCATTTTATAAAAACACCACATCTTTTTTCTCCATTCTGAAATTGATGGGAATTTAGGTACTTTCCAAGATTTCACTTATAAACATGGTGCACATATATCACTATGATATGATGTTTTCAGTTCTTCTGTGAAATTGCCAGAAGTAGAATAGCTGGATCAAATGGGACTTCTGATCTCAGCTTTTGAGGAACTTCCAGTCTGACATCCACAGTGGTTGTACCAGTCTACCCTCCCACCAAAAGTGCAAGAGTTCCTTTTTCCCGACAGCTTCTGCAGCATTCGTTATTGGTTGTTTTCTTGATCCTGGCTATTCTTTCACTGGAAACTCAATGTGGTTTTAATTTGCATTCCTCTAATAACCAATGAAGCTAAACTTTTTTTTCATATATGTATTTGCCATTTTTATTTCTTCATCTGAGAAGTTATATTCATTTCAGATGCCCATTTATGGACTGGGTCTTTGAATTTCAGGGATCTATTTTTTTTTTTTTTCTTTATATGTTATAGATAGATGTCCTTTGTCTCAGGAAAAGCTGGCTAAGATTTTTCCACAATTCATGGGTTTTCTTTCCACTCTGTTAGAGAATTCTTGTGGGATGCAAAAACATTTTAATAAGACGAGACCCCAGTTATTGAGTGTGGGAAGTATTTCCTGTGCAGTTTGATTTTTGTTGATTAATTTTGTGCCTACCCCAATTATCTTCAGAATTTCTACCTACTTTGTCTTCCAGCAGATTAAGTATTTCTGTTTTATTTATTTATCTATCTATTTATTTATTTTTTTGATACACGGTCCCTCTATGTAGTTCTGGCTGGCCTTGTGCTCACTTTGTAGCCCAGGCTGGTCTCAAACTCACAACGATACTCATGTCTCAGCCTCCCTAGTGCTGGGATTACAAGTATGAGCCACCACTCCTGGCTCAAGCGTTTCTGTCTTAATATTTAGATCTTTGATCCATTTTGGATTATTTAGTGCATGGTGATAGACATGGAACTAGTTTTAGTTTTCATTGTATGGAATGCCAGTTTTTCCAGCACCAATTGTTAAAGAGACTATTTTTCTTCCAGTGAATGCTTTTGGCCCCTTTGTCAAAGATAAGGTGAAGTAGTTTGTTTGTAGTTGTGGTTATGTCTTCTAATATATTTCATTGATCTTCATGTCTGTTTCTTTTCCAGTACGATGCTGATTTTATTACAGTAGTTTTGTAGTACAACTTCAAGTCAGGGATTGTGCTGTCTCCTGCCTTGCTTTTGTTACCCAGAATTGCCTTTCCTATTCTAGGTCTCTTCTAGGTCCAGATGAAATTTCAGAATGATTTCTCTGGATCTGCGAGGTGTGATAATGCTATTTTGATTGGAATTGAATTGAATCTGCATAACAATTTTCAGAGAATGGCCATTTTCACAATGCTTATTGTTCCTTTCCATGAACAAAGAATGTCTTTCCATTTTCTGAGGTCCTCTTCCATTTCTTTTCTTCAAAGTATTGTAATTTTCACTGAATAGATCTTTTACATTTCTTTTAGATTGATTCCTAAGAATTTCCTTTTTTTGGATGCTACAGTGAAGGATATGGCTCTCTTATTTCTCTCTCAGTAAGTTTGTTGTTTTTGTAGAGGAATGCTATTGATTTTTGAGTGTTGATTTTGTATCCAGCTACATTATTAAATTTGATTATTATATCTACAAGTTTTTCAATGGAATTTTGGTGTCTTCAATATAGAATATCATGTCATTTCAAATAATCATAATTTAACTTCTTCTTGTACTATCTTTATTCCTTTTATTTCTCTCTTTTCTAATTGCTCTGCCTAATATTTCCAGCGCTATACTGAAGAGGGCTGGTGCTATTGGGTAGCTTGTCTTGTTCCTGATTTTAGAGTGAAAGCTTTCAGTTTTTGACCATGTAAGATGATGCTGGCTGTTTGTTTGTCATAAATTGATTTTGTCATATTGAGGTAAAGACCATCTATTTCAATTTTCTGTAGGGTTCTTACCATGAATGAATGTTGGACCTTATCAAAAGCTTTTCATGCATCTACTGAAGTGATCAAGAATTCTTATCTTTGGCTCTATTGATATGGTGTATTACATTTATTGATTTGCATATGTTGAAAAATCCCTGAATTCTGGGAGTGAATCCCACTTGGTTGTGGTGTATAATCTTCATGATGATTTGCTGTATTCTGTTTGCCAGTGTTTTATTGAGAATTTTTGCATCTATGTCCAATAGAGAGATTAGCCTTTAGTTCTCTTTTTTGATTCAATCTTTCTCTGGCTTTGGCATTAGGGCAATATTTGCTTCCAGGAATGAGTTAGGGAGAATTGCTTCTCTTTCAATTTCATTGAAGAACTTGAGGAGTGTTAATACTAAGTCTTTCTTGAATTTCTTGTAGAAGTCAGCAGGGACTCCATCAGGACCTGGGAATTTCTTTGTGGGTAAGGTTTTAATTATATTTTCATTTTCATTAACTGACATTGGGTTATTCAGCAGTTTTACATCTTCTTGATCCAGCTTTGCTAATTCATGTTTTGAGGAATCTGTCCATTTCTTCTGTTATCAAACCCATGAGAGTAAAGGTTTTCAAAGTATGTAATGATGATCTGTATTTCCAGAGTCTGTAGTGATTTCACACTTTTCATTTCATATTACATGGATTTGAGCTTTTTCTCTCCTCTTTTTGATAATGTTAACTAAAGGCTTATCAATTTTATTTATTCTTTCAAAGAACCAGCTCTTTAATTTGTTAATTCTTTATATTATTTTCTTAGTCTCTATTACATTAATTTCTGCTCTGATTTTTATAATTTCCCACCTTCTTTGAGCTTTGGCCTTGACTTGCTCTTCTTTTTCTAGAGGTTTGACGTGTAACATCAGTTTTTTTTTTTTTTTTTTTTTTTTTTTTTTTTTTTTTTAATTTGCGTTCATTCTGTTTTCCTAGTGTGGAAATTCATTGCAATAAATTTTCCTCCGAGGACTGTTTTCATTATATCCTACAATTTCCAGTATGTTGTATTTGTGATTTCATTTGATTGTAGATTCTGTTTAATTTCTTCTTTTATTGATTATTCAGGAGTATATAATTTAATTTACATGTGTTTATGGAGTTTTTGCAGTTTCTTTTGTCATTAATTAGTAGTTTTATGGCACTATGATCAGAAAATATACATGGGATAATTTCAATTCTTTTGCATTTACTTAAGCATGTTCTGTGGTCTAGTATATAGTCTATTTTAAAGAATGTCTCATGTGCAGCTGAGAAGAATACATATTCTCATGTGTTGGGTAGAACACTCTGTACATATCTATCTATTAAGTCCATTCATTCACACATTTGAATCAGTTCTGCTATTTCTTTCCTGATTTTCTGTCTATTTTATCTGTCTCTTTGTGTGTCAATGATGTGCTATGGTCTCCCATTATAGTTCTGTTATTGCTTATTTGATTTTTCATTTCTAGTAATATTTCTTTTATATAATTGGGTCCTCCCATATTATTGCATATGTGTTTAAGATTGTTATCGCTTCCTCTTGAAGTTTTCCCCTAATTAGTATGCAGTGATCTTCTTTATTTCTTTTGATCAGTCTTGGTTTGAAGTTCACATTGTCTGCAAACAGAATAGCTACCTTTGGGGTTTCTTTGTTGGGGGTCCCATTACATTAAGTATTGTTTTTGATCCTTTGAATTTCAGTCTATGAATTTCCTTTTGAGTTAGATGGGTTTCTTGTATACAGCATATGGGTGGATGTTGTTTCTTGACCCATTCTACCAATCTATTTATTTTAATTGGTGAATTGAGGCCATTTACATTAATGGTAATAAGTGATATACGTTGATTTATTTTTGCCATGTTATCTTTCTACTGTTGGTTCATTACTTTCCCCCTCTGTTTAACTGTTTGCCTTGCATAGTGTTTTTTCTTTTCTGTTGTTATCCTTTAAGTCCTAGTTATTTTTATGTCTATTTAGAATATCTTTCAGTATTCTTTTTAGGGTTTATATGGTGGTCATGAAATCCTTCAGCTGTTCTTTGTCATGGAAGTATTTTATTTCTCCATCAATTATGAAGTACAGTTTTGTAGGAAACATCAATCTGGGTTGGAAGCTGTTATCCTTTAGGATTTCAAATACTTCACTCTGTGCTGTGTTTGAGTTTACTGTTGGTGTTGAGAAGTCTTCTGTGATTCTGATGGGCTTTCCTGTATAGGTTATCTGTCTCTTCTCTCTAGCAGCTTTTAATATTCTGTTCTTATGTTGGATTTCTGGGATGCTGATTATTATATGTCAGGGTGTAAATTTATTTTGGTTGTGGCTAGTTGGAGTTAGATATGCTTCACTTAATTGTGTGTCAGTTTCCACTCCTGTGTTTGGCAAATTTTCAGCTAATACTTTTGTAAATAGTCTTTGATATCATTTGTATTGTCACTTTCTTTTGTTTATACCTAATGATCTTAGATTTTTTCTTTCCATCATCTTGCAACTGTTGAATTATTATTTTCTGGTTCCTTGTTATTTTTTTAAAAAGTGTTTCCCGTTCACTAGCTGCAATATTGTTTTGATGTCTGTAAGTCTCTCTTCACTTTCACTGAAGACATTTTGCCAGATTTTGATGGAGATTTTGGTTTCCTGGGTATCTCTTTGAATCTATTTCATGTGTTCTGTTTCTTTCTTATATTGTTTATTCAAGGTTCGCATCTTTTTTCAGTGATCCTCTTTTTTTTTTTTTTTAAACTATGTCTTCTTTAGATGTGTTCAGCATTTCTTTTACTACATGCATCATTTTTCTTTTACCTGGGAGATTATTTCTGATCTGAGTTCCTTTAAAGCTTTCTGGAGTTCTTTCTTTAGTTCCTGCTATCATTTCAGAAGTTTCAAGTCATTCCTTGTATTTTCTTCTATGTCCATGTCTCCTAGGCTTGTTTGGGATGGACTGGGGTTTGAGATTTTATTTTGCTCTTTTGGTTTGTCATTGTCCTGTATTCCCCTGGAGAAGCTGTATGCAAGGTCTCACCTGCTTTCTGCATTGAGGATATCTGTCTGTACTGCAGAGTTTCTCCAGTTGAGGGGAGGTCATTAGTCAGGTCTTATCAGGTCCCTAGTGTCTCTTGAAGGCTGCTCAAATGTGGAGAATATGCTGGGCAGGCCTGCAACTTACCTGATGTGGTACTGTGTAGCTTCCTGGCTCCTTGAGTTTGCTGGACTGTACTCAGACAGGTTCTGAGTGATGTACCAAGGCTGAACAGCTAGACGGAGTATGCTATGCAGGCCTTCAGCTCATACCACATGGCATACCAAAGCTCTGCAGCTGCTTGTGGTCACTGGGTGGGGCCTTACCAGGTTCCAAAAAAGGTGCCAAAGTTGCAGGACTGACTGGGGTTCACTGTGTGGGGGATTGGCTCATACTATCATGTTCAAGTGACTCCTTGGCCTCTCGGGGTCACTAAGCAGGGCCTGACTAGGCCCCAAAGGACCTACTCAAAGGTCTTCCTGGTTGTATAAAGCTTTTTAAAAATGAAGATTTACCACAGAGACTCCATCTTATTTTAGAAAGCAACTCTGCTAAAACAATAGTACCCATTAGAAATCTTGTTAAATAAAAAGACATAATATTAATTTAAATTATTTAAATACCTATCTGTCTAAGAAAAAATCATAATGCTGTCCAAGAAATGGTAGTTGGCAGTTTTTCTCTCATACTGGTAAACATTTTACATTATTCTACAAATTATGTTTTTTTGACTTGTGAGAACTTTGTGAATGAGTATTTGGAACCATTTCAATAGTTATAATACCTATCAACCTGGACAATTAGCCGGGGACTGTTCTATTTTATTAAGGAATAACCGCTATTCAAAGGGTGCCAATGTGTTAGGCCAAGGATAGATGCCCCTAGGATCCCTATAATGTAGTACCCTGTAGTTATTTACCTACACAATAACTCTGTAGCACTAATAAGCATTTGTTGTGATTTTTATGGTTGGGGTACTCATGAAAGAGAGAAGGAGCAGCCAAACATGTTTTTCATCTTCTGAAGAACTAATGGTTGGAGTGAGAAAGACTGCCTACAGTTAGTGTTACAAATGGCAGCTTCTCCCCTTGGCTCATTTTGAGCGGGAAATACAACTTGCCAGGTGCCCCACTGAGCATCTCAATATGAAGTCCTAATTCAAATACTTACAACCTGCTGTTATCTGAATTTCCATTTGAAAATAATTATCAAAACCATATGGATTAAAACGATTGGGGAGAGGTGTTTCAAAATGAAAATATGTAAATTGCATTAATTTTGGCCTTTTGCATTTGGCCGAGTTTCCCTCAACCCTGGAGCCTCCGCCTGTTCCTCTGTTTCTGCACCTCCATTTCCAGTCCTACCTTATAGCTTGTAGCAGCAGTATACAGTAAATTTCTTTCTTTTGGGCCTACTATCTCTTCACTCATCTCTTAGAAACATTTTAAGTTCTTCTGCAGAAATCTTTCTTACCTTCTTATTCCACTATATGGCTAATCAGCATTGACTAATCACCATGGACTTCTGTGGATCTCTAATGTAGCCTATGCTATTTTCAGTAAAAAACAAAAAACCAAAACTTTTAACACTTCATAATTTCTCTTGATTGTCTATTCCACTAGATTGTGAGTTTGATATAGTTTTAATGTCTTCTCCAAAACTCACTGTAATCATATAAGAGTTGAATGTCTCAAAAAGTAATTAGTGCTTTATTAATCCTGTTATTTTGGGAGCAATAAGAAGGATGAGTTGGCCTAATTTCGGCTCTGTCTTCACATGAGGGGCCCAGCAAGAGAGCCCTCATCAAATGTTGATGTCATGGCCTTGGACTGTCAGCCTCTGTGAACTGTGAGACAAAAACAATTCTGTTCACTATAAGTTACTCAGGCTGTGTTTCTTTGTTACAGCAGCAGAACAGAGACTAAAATCAAGCAATATTAGAGGCATCACTGTGTTTGTCCTACCTCTGTACTACATATTTCATAAATGACTATTAGATGATAAAAACTAGCAGAAATTTGATTTCAGGCGCGGAAGTCAGTTATACAGTAATGCAACTGATTTCTAAAATTTAAAAGGATTTGTTATTAATCTTCAAACTCTTTAGAAATTATGTGTAGGAAAATTTTCAGAGAATTTATGAATTTATAAAAACATAATTATTTAACACTATTCTCAATTAGATTTATTTATGCCATGAAATCAGTTTACTCCATCAACATAAAACTAGATTTAAAAAGAACTTTAGTAACAAGAAAAACTTTGAGATGCTTCTTCCATATAATGATATTAATATCTTTGTGCTTGAGTATAGTGAAGACATTGTTTTTATGGTAGAAAGAATATTAATATTGATTTAAGCACAGTACTTCACTTTTACTATATAAAAAGTACTAATACTGTGAATTTTAAATAGAAGTTGCTGAAAGATAGGCTTCCACAAAAATCCAGTTACAGTTTATCTCATATATAATTATATTGATGTAGCTTATAGGCATTTATATATAATACTATAGCCACTGTACAGAGATAGTTCATATTTATAAGTTATATATTTCTTTTGGGTAGTGCTACTCTTGACAGTCTAAGAATATCAAGCCACATGGCTGCATGGCATGTTGCCCTTGAGCTTGGGTACCCAAACAAAGAATGGCAGCATTTAACTTCATTGACTTATATTTACATATTTATAATCTGTCATGAAACTCTGTGTAAAACATGGAAATATATTAACTAGACAGTTATGTGCTTTGTTGTATATAATATGTACCATAGTGAAAAAGACATATATTAAAAAAAAAATTGAATGCCTTATGTTGCCAGTGTTGTGCTGGGATAGTGAGAGATGTGCAGAAAACTATTAGCCAATTTATGTATCTTTAAATTATTTTTAAAACAGCAAGATACATTTACTATCTTATAAAAATGAAAGTGTTCATTCCATAATTTTTTCACTATTTCTCTTCATAATACTTCCAACAATTTGAATTTAATCCAATTTAAAAATAATATATACTAAATTTTAAACTTTATTTTTATCAGTTGTTAAATCAACAGGTTGCACTAGAAAGATCTCTAGCCTGTGTATACAGAATTTTGAACTCTAGGCTTGTCTTTGTCATGTTTTGGGTGTCCTATCTTAGACAAGCACTTTGTTTCATTCAATTTAATAATCTGATCTCTAGTACGATAGGCTGGTCTATGTCTGTGGTGAATCAATCCCAGAATTGCATTCTTGATCCCAGCATCGCACACTATGATCCAACCACCTCTATAAAGCTCCATCTATGGCTGCATGGGGCTTTGGGGGACATGCAGATACAAGCCACAACATTTACTCTATTAATAATATCCAAATATGATGGGTTTCCCTTTGTTTTATTTTGACACACTAATGAAAATTTATGGGTAGCAAATATGAATTGTATTAGACTTTTTATCCATCAACATAATTGCCCTAATTTCTCTCAGGAGCTAAACTACATTGGTTTGTATATTTGTTTTAGTGTGACTTTATACATAAAGATATTTCAGTTTCCCTCCATTGACTAATTGCCATTTCCAGCCACATACCCTGAGAAAAATGTTTTCACATTATTCAGCAAACATGTACTGATTTCTCCTTATGTACTTCCATGTAAATAGCTTATCAAACCTTCCAAATTCAGGCTGTCATTAATAGGGTAGAAGCAGGGTAGTAATTTTTTAAACTGCTGATGCACTGTAAACAACAAACATAAACATACAAGGCTTTCTATGTATCTAAAAATATAAAGAGGTACAAATATATTAGACAAATTATATTGTTACTAAAATAACTAGAAAGTGCATTTAAGTTTTCCCTGAATTCTGTGAGATTCAAATTACACATATTACTACCCATGGTGATTCCATTATGAAATGGCTTTGAATTCATCTCTACCAAGAGGAAACATCTCTTCAACTCTAGTGGTGCCAAAGAAAACTCAATTTTGTTTGTCCTTTATGTGATTCTTCTTTTTATTATTTATTTCTGTCATTGAAACTTATATTTTCAGGTTTGGGGATCTCAGACAATGATTGACACACTTCTTATAATCAACATATTTTCTTTTTCTTTTCATATATTTTGGAGACTGGCTTTTATTATGGGCTTGAACTTACTATGAAGTACAGGCTGGCCTTGAAGTCACAGTGATCCTCTTGTCTCAGCATCCTGAGTGCTGAGATTGTAGGTGTTTGCCACTATACATGGTTTATAATCTATGCCTAATAATATTGTCCTAACCACTACAATATACACATTGAATTATTTTCCTTCCTCATTATACATGCTACTCCCCTGACATACTGTCAAATAAACAGAACCTGTATCATGTGAATAACTTAGAGTCCAATGGCCATTTTCCAGAATGCCTCTTTGACTAAATTCTTAGGAAAAAAATTTCCGTGATTCAGCTTTACATTCCCAGCATTCGGCACAATTCCTAACTCACAATACATTATTATTAAATACTAGTTGAATTGAAGAAATAGCTAATTAACCCAAGTGTACCTAATTTATCCTCATTTGAAATGAAATGGCATCTTTCTTTCAGATTAATTCCATCAAAGTACAATTCTGTTCATGATACTCCCTTTGTGAACAAAACAGAAGCTACCATTTGGTTAAAGTTTGGTATATTCCCTGGTTATTATTACCATAACCCTACCACAAACTATTGTTTCCATTTTCACTGATAAGAAAACTGAGGTTTAATGAGGTATGCTACTTTTCTTTCTCAGCTAAAATACTTCTGTAATGACTTCTTAAAGCAACCAGTCCTTTATGCCAGAAACTTATGAGTAAAGCCCGATGGGTGAATATTTAGTTAAGACCATTTATTTTGACTGAGGCATGTAGAGGAGCAGCAGACAACTCCGTAGAGCTTATTAGTGATGGAGAATCTCTGGCCCCAAGACAAATCTACTCAACCAAGAGCTACATTGTAACAAGATTCCCAGGTGCTTTGTAGACATGTTGAAGGTTGAGACTTGTAGGTCAAAGACCCCAGATCATTAGGTACCTGCATTGATTTATCATGAAAAAGGCATAGTACACTTGATTGAGTTTCTTTTTCCTAGAATCTTCAAAGAAATTGTTCAAGGAGATAAGGACGATTTTTAAATCAATTGAACAAATATCTAATATGACATTCTAACATTAAAATGATTTTTATGCATGATTATCACTACAGTTTGTAATCACATATTTTAAGTATGCTACTTGCTTAATAAACTATGCTGAACATTCAAGCGAACAGAAAACCTGTGTGCTTTTTTCATCATCGTTTCACCAGAACAAGTCATAGTAAGAATACAAATAAAAATGCTGAACGAGAGAATAAATTATGACTGATGATCTTGAAAACAAACTTGGTTCAAAATACAGGTCACTGATAAGAATATTTTAACTAGGAAATGACTCTCAATCTGAATGGAAAAGTTTAGATGGTTCTTTTCGACTCTACATTTATTTAATCATTTTATCAAAGACAATAAAACTTCGTGTCATAATTTGTGGATAAGATCAACTGAGGAGAAATGATGAAAATGTTAGATGACAGAGTAAAATTTGAAAACCATATTTAATGAGATAGCCTGAATCTCAAAAAGTGAAATTTTATGGGATTCAATGAAATAACAGACATTTGGCTCAAAAAATCAGAAAAAAAAATTTATAGGAGTTTGGTTTTAGGAATGTGCATAAAGAGAGAGGTTGATGAATTCAAAAGAGTGACATCACCACCCATAAAGATTGTGTAAGTTATAGCTTCTGTAAGTGAAGTAGGTTACCCAAGGGAAGGGGTCATAGTTCCTTCATTTAAGCTCTATAATCTCTGCAAAGGACCAGATACCAAGTATTCTTAACTTTGTGAGCCATAAGATCTCTGTCACAGATCTCTGTCACAATTGTTCGATTGTGGTGTAGTTGGAAAATTATCATAGATATTATTGAAGCTGATCTGTTTAATTCTGACTTCAATTTTATGGACACTGTTAATTTCACATAGATTTTATGCATCACACATTGTTATTCTTCATTGATTTTCTTTCTACCTATTTAAAAAAAATTCTTGTTTATGAGCTACACACAAAAATATTCCATGCTAACCTTAGTACAAAAGCCAAAGTTTAGAAAGCCCAGCATTATTC
Source organism: Cavia porcellus (assembly GCF_034190915.1). NCBI lineage: Eukaryota > Metazoa > Chordata > Mammalia > Rodentia > Caviidae > Cavia > Cavia porcellus. The sequence goes on from NW_026947492.1 coordinate 53,024,309, forward strand.
TACCCTGATCTTATTATATCTAGAATTTATGTAGAATTTAGATAGAATCAAGGATGGATAAATTTTTAGGTCTTCAAATGGAAATGAATATCACTAGACCAGGAATTAGGTTGCTTGATGAAAATTAAACAAAAATGGGATATGTAGATTTTAAAATAAATAATTTTGGAAATATGATTGCTACTGTTGAATAATTAAAATAATTACAGATAACATAAAATTGAGTTAGAGGGGAAGTGTGTCAGTGTTTCTTCAGCCAATAAATTTAATTTCAGACAGAATTGAATTCACATTGAACTTTGCATATAATAGCATAATGTGTGTGCTATTTTAGACATTATACTAAATGGTTCCTTGCTTCATTGTTTTCATTTACAAGATGAAGAAATTGGTAAGGCTACTGTTTAAATTAGGTCTTGTCGTTTAAAACTACCACAAAATGTGGTGGTTTGTAAGGGTAATTTACTGCTTTTTTCCATGTAGTGGGTAAGCAGGATAGTCATGCTAGTGGTTTTGCCTGGGCTAAAGTTTTGCTTAATATAGTAATGGATGCTGGGTATCAGATGCGCTGCCTCAGATATTCTCCACGGGGTACCTTGTCTTCCAGCGAGTGTAGATTGCCTCCCTCATTTGGTGGCCTTAGGATATCATTCTAAAACAGCAAAGCAAGATTTGTTGGGGAACTTTGAAACCTGGGATACAGATCAGGCACTGTGTAACTTCTGTCATATTCTGTTTCTTACAGCAAATTACAAGATCAGGCTAGTTTTAAGAATATGCAGTGAAAGTCTTCTGAATTGGCGCAACAGAAAAGCTGAATTGTAAAAGGGTGTGGCTATAGGTGGTAGTGACTGACTGAATATACAATATACACTTATTTATCAGTATCTTGTAAAGGTTAAGAAGGTAACATTTGTAAAGGATTTAACTTACCCTCCCAAACAGGGCAATAAGTAGTGGCTGTATCATCTGAATAAGATGTGTCTTTTAATAAAGCAGAGATTAAAGAATACAGATTCTGCTATATCCTACACTGGAAAGAAGTGGCTCAGACACTGACTTTGCTATCATCACAAGTATTGATACCAGATAGGTAAAAAAAAAAAAAAAAAAAAAAAAAAAAAAAAAAAACAGAATTTAGAATTCCATTTTTTGTTAAAGAAGGGATCATAGAAGCTTAATTCAGTCTGTGGAATTACATTTTATACGTTTTATTGAATATTAACATAATTGTATATATTTTAGGGTGTGAAGTGCTGTTATGATACATAAACATTATATGGAATGGTTGCATGAAGCTAATTAACACAGCCATCACCCCAAATAGGTACCATGTATTATTCTAGTCTAATAGAAACATCGTAGACTTTGAGTAGGATCTCTATGTTTTCCCTAAATTACAGTCCGCTAACCACCACTATGTTATTTTATTCTATGACATAAACTTTAGAATCCATGTTTAAAAGGAAATCATGTGGCATTTATCTTTATGTCCCTGACTAATTTCACTTAATATAATGTCCTTCAAATTTATCTGTGCTGTCAAATGACAGAATCTGTCTCGTTTTGAAAGTTTGAATACCATTCTACTGTTTTTGTATACTATGTGCTGTGCAAGAACACTGTTGGTGGATACTTACATGATTCCATCACTTGACCACAGTGAATTATGCTACAATAAAAATAAGCACACAACTGAAAATGTCTTCTCAATGTGCTGAGTTCATATTCTTTGGAATTTGTGATTCCTATTGTGAGCTCTGATCACGGGGTAGTTCAGTTTTTAACTTTTTAAGGAACCTCTATTAAGTTTTCTATAATGGCTGTACTGCTTTAGATTCCTACCAATAAGAATTTCTTTATGCCACATTTTCTCAAGATTTGTTATCATTAATTATTTTGCTAATAATCATTCGAATAGTTGTGAGGAGATTCTGGTTATAGTTGTAATTTGCAATTCCAGGATTATTAGAGATACTGAAAATTTTTAAACAGCAAATATCACTTTTAAAATGAGTGACAAGGGAAGTTTCAATATTTTACTAAAGAAACAAGTTAACATAAACAAGCAAACAAATGAAGCACTATTCATCAGGGTGTGATAAACTTTGTATAAGGTCCAGGATATTTACTTTTATTTCTTGAAATCCATTCTCCAATACTATCTTTTTGGTTATTGAAAGTGATCTATAATTTGTACAGATTCCTTCTGGCTTATGGTTGATGAAAGAACAGGGACATGCCTGTGAAGAAGTAGGAGGTGCACTCAATTGGGACTGTGTGTGTCTCTTTTGTTTTCTGTGTACCCATCTCAATCATTTATAAATCTCTTCTTAAAATTTATGAATTTTAATGTCATCATTTTTCTGATGCTGTACAGTGATCCTAAAATATATTCTACTACATCAAAAACTAAAAATAATTTGTGACAGCAGCAGAAACTATAAGGAGATCAATCACTGTGATTCACACCACACCTATCAAACACTTCATTCAAATATTTTCCATCATTTATTTAGAAGAGTCTGTTTTCCTAGCTTCTCAAAAGTTGATTCAAAATAGATTTTGTGAGAGCACTTCACAGTGCAAATGTGTAAGTAATCACCAATTAATTATAAGCATATAATCTAAACTGTGGTAAATGCCATATGGAGAAGATGGACTGGGACATGAGAGGGTATAAAGGTCTGTTAGCAGTGCCGAGGTGAGCAAAGTTTACCTTGCAAAGATTATATTTAAGTGCAGACAAAATAGATTGTAGGTCTTGACTGAGAGTGGAAGACTAGAAGAAAATTCTAGAGGAAAGATGCAAAGATGTTATGGCAGTGATGAACAGATCCATGGAAGGACTAAATAAACTTCAATGCACCAGAGATTAGAAGGCAAATAAAACTTCAGTATCGATTGAGGTTTATTTGGTTAGGTCAAAATCGTGAAGAAACTTTTTTTTTTTTTTTTTTTTTTAATCGATACCGGGGATTGAACTAATGACCGCCTGCTTCCAAGGCAGGTGCTTATGCCGCTGAGCTAAATCCCCAGCCCCAAAATTGTGAAGAAACTTGATAATCATCATCCTAGTAATTTTAATTTGTATCTGAAGTACAATACAAATATACTTGTGAATGACATGACATACCTTGAGACTATCTCACTGGCTAAAATGTGAAGGAGACATTGGAAGATGCAAAAGTGGAAAGGACATTGATTCAAACCCAGTCCCCGATAGGAATTTAAACTACATAAAAGACCGAGTCAAAATAAAATAGATTTGAAAGGGGCCTGGAGAAAAGCTAATACATATTAGTACTTGTTTGAGTCAGATCTGGCTAATTAGCAAAATTCATAGACGAGGCAGCTTAAAACAGCAAAAATTTATTTGTCAAAAGACTGCAGTCTGTGAAATGTAAGATTAAGAAGCCAACACATTTGGTGTCTAGTGAGGCCTCCGTCCTGGTTAAAGGTGGTGCCTTCTCACTCTGTTTTTACACGCCGAGAGGGGTAAGGATGCTCCTTGGACCATATGTTATGATGGCACCTAATCATCAAATAGCCTACTTTATTATGCCATCAATTTGGGGAGAGGATATGAATTTGAGGGTGACACAATTCTTCACATCAAAACAGTGATGGCTTACATTTAAGGAGTAAAAATAAAGGAAATAGCCAAATTGATAAAATGGGAGGCTTGTTTGTGACAAATTATTATATAGGAAATAAACAGAGGCCTAGATCTCTTTAGAGACTTTTTGCTGGGTATAAAATCTCAAATCCAACTGTGCACAGAAATTCACAAAAACCATGGACATTGTTTATATCTTCTAGGAAAAAGATACAGAAGAAAACAAACTATTGAGTAGTCCCAGTACATAGCAGATGATATGAGCATGCACACATGGTTGGAAATGCAACTATAGGAAGACAAGCGGGAAAAGGACATGGTGACATTATACAAGTGAAGAAGGGAATGGTGAATAGTGATCCGTGTACAAGGAAACCGAGCAAAATGTGACCAAAAATTCATTATTCATCCTGTTTACCACTATGAGGTAACTGTGATGGGCCAAAAACAAGGTTAAAAAACTTAAAGGTGGAAAATAGGTTTATAAACATAGAAAATCTGGTCACAGCTTTGAATGATAGAAAGATGCAGTTAGGTAAAGAGTAACACATGATTTAGTGAGATTTATTTTTCAAAATAAAACATTTTAACATGTTGATGAGAAGAACATAACAAGGAAAGAATTGATGATACAAAGATTTTATAATGTGAAATATAGAGAAGTCAAATGCAGCAAATTCCAAAATATAAGTAAAAAGAAATAGCTGTATTTATTATCATCAGCTATATGAGCAATAAGCAATTCACTTCTAATACCAGAATTATTGGAAACTCATTTAAGAGTTAAACATTTATGGAACAGACAAGGCAATTTTGAAATTTAAAAATATGACAACAGCCACACAATAGAGTACCAAAAATAGAGTTGATTTGGTTAAATAGTGAATTAATGGTCTGAAAGACTGAGTAAAATATTCTTACAGGCAGAGTAATAAAGCAAAATAACTGGAAGAATAAAAGAATGTGATGCACCCTGAAGGACTGACCCAGGCCTTTTTCATCTATCAGTTATGAATTCGATAAAGAAGGGATAGATAAAACGGAGAAGCACTCTTTAAAGAAATAGTGGCCAAACATTTTTCAGAATTTAGCATATGAGGATTCCAGTATGTCACAAAACTCAAAAAACAGTACACATGTATACCCATCACTGTGAAAGTTGAACATATTCAAGCAATGTAGGAAACGCTAACCCTCTCCCAACAAAAGACATATTATCCAGAAGTAACACAAATTGTAGGCCCTCACGTTGTGCTGTGTTCTCAAAAAATAAAAGGGGTAAAATGAGTGTTTACCATTTTGGATTTTGTTAGATATTAGGAGATATTGATAAATTAAAAACAAGTGTATTAATCTTTAATAAATGATGATCAAAAGATAAACACATGCAAGTAAAATTTATACAATCATCTTTTTTTTTCCCTAAGGTTTGAAGCTGGGCTTTCACACTGAGCTATAACCCCAGCCAATTTTTGATTTATGTTGAGGCACAGTTTCATTACATTTCCCAAGCTGGACTCGAATTTGCAATCCTCTTGCTTGTGCCTGCTTGGTAGCTTGGATTATATGTGTATACCAAAAGGCTGGGCAATGTTGTAACCTTTAGGAAGTTCATTTTTATCTGTACAATCACAGGTATGTATTCAGAATTTTTTATGTGTAAAGCTTTGATTTACTGTCTCATGGTAGATGCAAAAACTAAAGAACAATGTTCTCTGCTCTCATGGAATATCATCTAGCTTGCTTTTACTGTGCAGTGCTTGTTCTACGGCAGGATCTCAGGAAAACCAGGGTAATGATTTTGTTGAATAAAAACTAAACTACGCTTTCAAAGTTAAGAACCAAGTGAAATATAAATCACCTGAGCTTGTTCCCCTCCCATGTCTAAAGGCTCACACACATGGCATTAACATTCCCAGCACATTTTAATCGCTTTGTTTCACTTCTTTGGACTGGTGAAGAGAACCTTTCCGGCTATGCTATGGCCCCCTCAGGAATCATGCCAGAATTATGCATTGTTCACACAAATCCAGGCACAAATCAGTTCTCAAAAAGTGTTAAGGAAATATTTTTTAGCTCCACTCACAACAATGACAACTCAGATGTTCTGAATAGTATATTTATGTACTTGAAAGTTTCTATGAGCTTTGTCATTACAAAATTTTAGCTGTAAACAACAAGATATACACTTGTTTGTGTGGATCCTTAATAAATATCACAAAACTATTGAGTACTGCTTTCATACAAGGAACCCTATTAGCATACATATGCATTTCATGATTTAATCCTCACAACTCATAATACTAGCTTTCTTTATTTGACCAAATTTAAGTATACGTAAGTCGCACTGTCAATTTTTGGCTCAGCTAGAATCCAACCCAGTTCACTTGCTGGTTTTTACACCTTGTACTTTATTTCCTATTTTGTATTTTTTTAGAATGTATCAAAAATTTATTAATACAATTTACATGAGAATCTTCTATGGTTGCTCTTCTTAATACCATTTTACAAAGAATCATAACATTTTTGATTAACATTTCTTTAATACCAACTGTTATTTTTCTTTTTTATTTTGTTTTTGTATTTTTTCATTCATGGCCATCTATTCATTTGCTCTTGTATTTCTCACTTAGGCTCCTAGATAAAAAATAGGCAAAGTCCCCATTATAATCATCTGAGTAGATATCATATGAAGTATACCAAATTTTAGTGAATATTCCTGCTACTGGTAGCTTCAGAAAGGTTTTAAGTGCTCTCTTCTCCATGCTCTACAATATCTCTGCAGCAATTCTTGGAAAAGAAGAATGAAATTGTAAGCAAATTCTTTATGCTGTAGTTGGCAAAGATGAGAAAAATTGCAGACAGAAGAAACTTTTTAATTAAATCTGAGTCTGAAAGAGGTTCTATTATGGCACAAATGTGTCCCTCTATCTCTCTTTCTTTCGACCAGCTGATAAGTTCAATGAGTTCAACCTTCATTCTGATCCTTTTCCATTTAGATGAGATTCTTTCCTCACCTGGGAAACACGAACACAGATAAAGATGGACAGAAGATAATTCCACATATTGGCCCTCATTTGGCCACATTTAGTTCACTGTGGATAGGAGCTGTGTCTTTGCTTTTATCTCAGAAAAGCTCTCCTCCTCCTCTTCTATCCTTTGACAGTGATTGACAGCTACAAGTTGTTGTGTCAATGCTCCTGCAAGTCAATTATGAAAATGATGTGCACTTGCTTAAAGATGATTGTAAATTGCTTCTGGCTGATCAGAATAATGAGTTGCAGTGATGCTAATCAGCACTGGGCATATATAGCACCTTTTTCCTGCTGTTGGGTTTGCAGCTGCAACTAGTTCACAAAAATGAGTGTTTTTAAATTTCTCTTGGGTTGAAGTAGGATATTCACAATGAGGACATTATGGGAGTAGATGAGGTTGACCTCGAGGAAGGGGGATGAGACAAATAACACTCATTTTGCATCAATTTTATAAGACATTTTTCTTTACAAGTGCCCTATGGCTATGATTTAGGGAAGTAGAGAGAATAGCAATATTAGCTAAAGCCAGACCCTTTTCATATATGGAATGTGTTTTATCATTGCATTTTATGGTACCTCTCTGAAGGTATTGTTATCCTATAGAATAGATTTAAAAAAAAATATGATGCCAGGAAATAGCCCAACTTCAAACACCCAATGGAAAAGCTAGGACTTCAATTTTTTTGTGTTTAATTTCAAACTTTATTCCATTGCACCAACGTCATAAAAAATATTATCCAAAAGTGTGCCTACATCAACCTCTCCCTATTACATGTTTTAAGTGCAGATTCTCTGCCCTCCCTCTACTTATCCACAGTTCAGGTTTCTGTGAGTGCATGAAACAGGTAACTAAGATGCATTCTTCTCATGAGACATTCAGGTTGTCCTCACACACAGGAAAACTTCAGCTCTACCTCACCTTGATGACTCTTAGAGTTGGAAAGTACACAGCGGAAATAAACAGCAAATTCTAATGGGTGAGAGTTTCTTTCCAAGATGGTGAAGTATTCTCAAATTCAACATAGTAACAGGTTTCACAGTTCTGTGACTATTGAATATTTTAAAGGAGGTGAATATATGATATGTTGATTATATCTCACTAAACATGTAAAGTAATAGAAAACAATAAATCATATAGGGTTTGCATCTGAATTGCACTTACTCAAAGAAATTGTTCCAAGTATCACTTAAGTTTTTCAAATCAATATTCCTTAGAATGGGAGCAAATTTCAGACCCTCTGAATATGGACATTATTGCAAAAGTTTGAAAATTACGGCACATTATAATAAAAATATGAAGGTTATTTTAGGAAGTTTAGGAAGTTTTGGAATTTGGACCCCAGAATACTGATGCCTTATAATGGAATGAATGTTTCATAATTGATTCATAAGAAAACCTGGAAAAAAATTAATCTGAAACAGTGGCACAGCTACAGGAAGCATAAAGTAAGCCCCAGTCACAGAAACATATTCACTGAGTGAAAAAATTCTGCCTTGTCCCTGCTCTCAGTAATGAATTTTGGGATTTGGAACAAACCAGATATCACATAAGTGCATATATATAAATTCAAGGGAGAAGGGCAAGCTACCATCTTGGATCTAATATTCTAGTTCCATGGCATGGAACCAACCTCAACAGAGATGTGAAACATTCCTCTGGGAACCTGAGTTTAATAATTGCATTTCATGAACCCTGGAAGTACTGGTGTTTTTCATATGCTTCTGTTTTCAATTTTTTTCATGCCTCCTAGCTCTGTGAAAGCTCAAACTCACAAGGTGGAGCCAAACTCAATTCTGGTAAATCTTGTCTACTTCTAGGACAATATCATTAGTTCCTTTAGCTTAATCTCTAGTATGAACTGAAAGAATCATTTTCTTAGCCATTATACTGATCAAAAAGATGCTATTGTTGAATTGTTACGAGAAATGATAGAAACCAACTTTAGCACAATACTAGATGTTTCTTTGTTATTTTATTTAACGTGAAGTAAACTCATGTAGGTTTTATATCCTACTCACTTTAGAGATGAAGCTGAAGTTTTCAGAGGCTAAATAAGTTGATTAAAATCACTTAGTTAAGAGGTGAACAGGTGGCAGAGTTTGTGCCTAGGTTGGCCTGATTTGAAACCATATTGTACATCCTTTGCTCTGTATTATATTCATCAGCTCTATGTGCAAACTTATCAAATAGCTCATAACATCCTTAAATTTTAAGGGGATACCTTAATTAACTATGTGTCAGTAATAAGAATCCATATAAGTTTTTATTCATGGAATAAAACTATTATTGGTTAAACACTGATTCAGATGATTGCACAAGCATTACTACAAGTTTGAACCCATTGCTTTATTGAGATGGAGAAAATGAGATAAAAAAACAAAACAACAACAACAACAACAAAACTAGGTTCAATAGTGTTCTCCTTACTGCCAAGTGTTTTATATGCTCTTTTCAGCACTCTTGCTGCATACTTAGGAAGGAAAAATACATAGAAAGACTCTTGGACTGAAGAAGTAGGAATTTGCCAGCACAAATAAGGTCAAAACAATTGATTCACTCCTCACTATCAAGGGTCTTAAAGGCCAATGATAAACTTGAAATTTAATTTGTAAATACCTTCTCAAGAAATAGAAAGGCTTGATCTTCCAGAATAGTGGATTTGCCTACAAGTATAAAATTTAAATTTGTTTCTAGAAAGCGTATGAATTTTGTGATGACTTACTCCTTGACATCAATGCACTGATTTCCCTGTAGCAGACACTGGAGTGTTTGAGATTTGATTATGACATAACTTATAAGAAATGAGATTCTCAGTCAACCTGAAGGGTGGACTATTTATGGAAGTGTTATTAGTATGGAGCATGCATGAGCTATATGGTCACACATTGACCCATCATAGACAGGTTCAACATATAAAACAAAAGGAATGCATTGAAAGACAAAGAGGAGTCTAAAGAGATTATTATTTTTTAGCAACAATGCATTCTTATCAAGAAGGACATTCTAGTAAAAAGAAAAAGTGATATCACATTCTTGAAGATGAGGTTGAGAATATGCCTTGACTAAGAAAGGCTCTTATGAGGTCTAAAAGAAAAGATAAGAACCCAGAGAGATTCACTGTTGAAGAGTCAAGAGAAAAAAGAATGGCAGTATTTTTTCTACAGTAATTTATGAGATACTGAAAACGGAATCAGAAAGTTCCCATGTCTCATTAGGGAAGTGTATAGCTAAACAAAATTAAACTGGTGTGTTGATTGCATGACATTTTAGAATTTTTAAAGGTCCTATTATGCATTTTGAATCTATAAAGAAAAACATTGTATAGTAATATGTCCAAATCTTATTTGATCTCAGATCGCTTTTTGAGGTGGGAAAGCAACCTAAGAAATTAATGTTAAAATGGACCTAAAATTTGGAACCCTGGTTAGATTCATTTAATGTTTGTGAATTCCAAGTGTAAGCTTAGAGTATCAGGAATAGGAGTGCAATAATGAAACAACTCATTACTCATACTTCCATCTGATTTTCCAACTCTTACATGATAAGCATTATAGTACTCCAGAGAACTTTTGTGAGGACTCCACGCATATACAAAGATTCGAACCATAGAGCTGAATGAAGCAATAGTTTCTGTTTTTATTGTCAACAAAAGCAAACAGTAGCACAGTCTTATATTTAGTGACATCATGAAAAGTGGACTTAATGCTTATAAACATTCACTTTAAACAGATGAAATACTTTCTTTTCATACTGGAAGATGAGTACATACTAAGTGAAGAAGAGGAGTGCAGAAAAATGTGTATGAGCTCAATTAGGAAGGCGAGTCAAACACACATTAAAGAGAACCACTAAGATCTTTCTTCATACCAAAAGTGCTAAAGTAATTAAGCTAATGATCCTATTATTGGGGAAGTTTAGATAATTAAGATATGTTTTAATCAAGAACTGACTTGGTGGGAAAATATACACGAATGTGCTGTCATTTCCAAAGGTGATTAATTTATCTTACTGTTGGAGTGACAAAATGGTGATTCCATCCCTCACTTTCCTCTAACCCAGTCTTATGATTATTTTTTCCTCTTAGTTGAGTTGGGTTGCAGATAGGTCTCCATGGTAGAGGGATGGCTTTTGAAAGAATTGACTATGTTATCTTCTTGAAAAACAGTGGAATAGAATTTGAAGTGGTAAAGACAAATAATGACATCCTATGATTGGTTTGTGGATCTGTTGTTTTTGTAATGTTCACCAAAGTGAATATTTTGCTTTTTTATGTGTTTGTTAGTGTTACTGTGTGTGTTTGGATGTCTCTACAAAGCCTTTTGAGGTAATAGGGGTGGATTTTTCAGAGGCAGCTGAATCTAGAGTTTGTGATTGGTCCATTGTCTAGTGGGGATAGGATCGTGAGTAATACACCTCTAAGGCCAGTAGTCTTAATACAATACAGGGGAGGATAAGAGGCTTGCCTTTTTCCATCACTGTTGTTGCTTTTGCTGTCTTCTGCTACCATGAACTGTAGTCCCTCTGCCATACGCCATCCTGCCTTGAAGCCAGCTACTATGGACTGAAACCTTTACAAACTGTGAACCAAATAAACCTTTCCTCCCTTAACTTCGGCTATTAGATATTTTGTCTCAGCAATGAGAGAAAAATAACTAAGACAGAATTTGGTACCAGAAAAGTGAGGTTGTTGCTGTGACCACATTTGATCACATGGGCATTTTGTCTCAGCAAGGAGAGCAAAGTAACTAAGACAATCACTAATTTACAAATTAAAATGTAATGTGAGCAGTCTTTGAACAGGAAAAATGCTCAAAATTACTATGCACTGCATCTCTAGATTCTTTCAACTAGTTATTTTTCTTTCTTTCTTTTTTTTTTTTTCTTTCCATTGTTTTCAACTGAAGGTTCCTGGATTACCAGATGACATCCCAAGGACATACTACGCATGTTTCCATCATTTTAGTGCTTATGCGATAATACTACAGTGTGGACCAGAACCCTTAAATAGCAGGCACGTGGCATTTGTTTGCTTTATATTATGTTTCAAGAGCCACCCTGAAGAGCTGCATCTGTATGCAATCATTCTCAATAGAAAGTACATATTTGATTATTTTTATGTATTTTAATTTTTCTGTGTTGTTTCCACAGTTTCTTTTAATAAGTCACTTTACCTTGTAAACTTTTAAGACTACATTATGAGTTCAAATCCCTTAGTCTCATGTCAGTTTAAAAACCAATAGATTTCTTGGCCACAGTTTGACCACTGAAACTGCGTCATCTATGATGGAGTAGAAAAAGTGATAGTAGCTGTAGGTTTCTAAAACTATAAGACCACAAAGCCAAACCATTTCTTATTTATTCAAGTACAATAACATACTACAAATGCCTTCTTTCCTCCTGAGCCTAATTGTTAGAATAGACAGTGATATTTTCACTAGTGCATTTTTGTGTGATCGCCTTAGTTTTCCTTGTGTAATTTTTGTAAATAGAAAAGGGGAATCAGAATGTTTCTGTGTGTTCTATATGGCTGTTAATGGTACACCTTATACTTTGCTTTCTTTTACAGAACTAGAGCTAAATAATTTAGGATTCATTTATTTCAACCCCTTTGTTTTTGTATTCTTATCCTCAAAATAAAATGCAGAGCTGCCAGCCTGAATTCCTTCTCTCTCACAGTGCACCATCTCCTCTGCCCTGCATGTCTCTATATCCTGCTGCGGCAGGATGGGATTCTCCTTATGGTTGAGGCACGCTGTTCAGTGACAGCATACATTGGCATCTCTGTTTTTGTTTTTTTGGGCTTTTTTTGGGTATAAAAGCCTTCTACGTTTTTCCTTTATTTGAGAAAACCCTACTAAACTTTTACAATTGAGCTGATAGTGTAATTTCTGTGGAAAATCTTCCCCAAGCAAACAGTTTTTCAATCTATTCTTGTTATTTCATTACTACATATCTGTTTACATTATCTGGTTCCTCAACTAAACTGTTCTCTGTTTGAAAATAAAGATAAGATTTTATTGGTTTTCTGTCCTCATTATTAAGGTCTACAGGAAAAAAAAAACACGTACAGTTCTAGGGCATTATTTCTGTTATTTTGAAAAAGTCCACAGAATCAATCTCCTCCTCTATGAAACTGAGATGACATCTGGTTTGCCCAGGTTTTGTGAAAATTTGTCATGATATTTGTGTCTTTGTTTGGGTTGACATGACAAAAATACCGTTAACTGAATGGCTTACAAAAATTCTTATTCTCATCATCATGGCAGCTAAAAGTCCAGGAGATTTGGTTTGGTGAGGTTCATACTGTTCCTCTGTTTGAATGATGGGAAGAAATCTGGCTGCTTCTTCTCACTTTAAGGTCACTGATCTTTCATTAGAGTTTCACCCTCATGACCTACTCTATTTCCACATTCCCACTTCCTCATACCATTAATTTTGGGATTTGGTTTGGAGGAAAACAAAACATTCAGACCAAAGCAAGATACATATGATTTAGTACATTTTGTTAAACATAGTGAATTTTCTCGTTAAATAACTGCAAGTAAATGAAAGATTCATTTTGACCCACTGAATTTATTATTACTTTATCAAATAATAAAAATAACTTTCTATTTTAATTCTATATTTCACATTTTTCTGTGTTTGGTTTGGTTCATTTGTGCATGTTTTGCTTCATTGTTGGACATAAAGGTCTACCTTACTATCTTTTGCCTCATCAAAAATTGTATAATTAAACTATGTATATGATAAATCTATATTTAATAAAGCTACATACCAAATAAAACTACATAGAGTACTGCATGTGTGTATGTGTGTGTGTGTGATGTGTGTGTTTGTGCCTCATAGTCTGCTAAGGAAAAACGTTCCCTTAAGTGACATTAAGAAAAGCAGAATTTCTTTTTTTCTCACATTAAGGAAGACTGACTATTTCACTATATAGGAATGCTAAATGTCATCTAATCTATGACAGTTTTACAAATGCTTCTTTACTAGTTCTAGTTCTCAGAAATACACATCATAGTGCTGTAAATGCTCAGCTGTTGAAATAATGAACTGATGATCAAATAGATTGGTTGGGAAAATGTGGGATGCTCAGTAGAGATTAATCTGTATTATTAGCAAAACTAGTACTTGTACAACAGTAAGAAGAATTTTTACAGTCATTTAAAATCTGAAAGCATCACTTAATATTGCTTAGTTTTCTACTTATCATGATAGATTAAGATGGTTCTACAAGATGCGTTATTTTCCAGGTCAGTTGTATTCATAGGGTATGTATTGTATTCATATGGTAAATAAAATCATAGGTCTTGAAATTTAGCCCTAGGTTTGAATTGTGGCGTGTTCACATAGTAGTTTCATGCTTTTCACATCAAATTGTTTTCTTACTTATTGAATGAAAAAAAAGTGATTTTTTTCTCATTTACAAAATGAAAACAAAGTCCTCACCATAGTACGGTATGAAGATCATAAAGGAAAGCATAACTATAAAATTTAGATCATTCAAACACTCCATGCAGTTAGACCTCCTGTATATATTACTGATATGGTTGATTTAATTTTCTGTCTTTGCACTCATCAACTAAAGCTAATGCAAAACTGAAGATTTTCTTCTTTTCCTCAATTTTTATTAGTATATTTTCAATAATGGTAAATACGTGGAAGATTTTCTCTGTGAAAGCTTGAACTCTTTTTTTTTTTTTTTTTCTGTTTTTTCCTCTGTGAGCCACTGGTTGGAAAGATATGTGACTGCTATATGTAAATATAAACCATTTCCACATGAGAATTGAATAGCTGCGAAATTTGCTGGTCTCTCTTGATCAGCTCACCTCTCTCTGTTTTCTGCCCTTAGTGTGTTCCACCATACCAGGGCCATTTTATTGTGGATTGTTTTCTTACTATAAACCTAACACTATGGATTTGTAGCCCTCATTTTTAAATCAGCTTATATTCACTTACATTCTATTCCACATGCACATTTCTTCCACTTTTTTATCACTTTGTATATATTTATTCATTTTCCTTAAGGAATTTAAATCCATTTCTATCTTTCATTCTATGTAATAATTTAATTATGTTATTTTGTATTTGAATCTAGATTGAATTTTTTTTTTTTTTGCATCAGTGGAAGACTAATACTTGGACAAATGTTATATAGTATTTTGGCTTCTAATAACTACACAACACTCTTACTAGATGGAAATATTGCTCCCTTTTTTAAAAGGAAAAAATCATAACTGTAAGAGACTGAGTGTTGGTAACAATCACAATAGTGTAATGATATAGCTACAATTTGAATCTAGCACTCTGGATCATAAATGCTGTCTCAGGATGGGCATTGAGATATACCTTTGTTATCTCAGCACTAGGGAAACTGAGGCAGGAGGACTTGGCATTTCAAACCAGCCTGATCTACATAGTAAGACAGTGACTCAAAAACAGTCCAAAGAAATAGAAAGGATGCTTCTTCTTAAACTCCCAAGTTAATTGTCATAATGATCATGGTTCTCCAGAAAAACAACCAAGAATACACACATACACACGTACATACATATAAACAGAGACAAACTCACACAAATAAAAATACACATACATACATGCAGGAAGGGTATTACAGGAATTCACTTATGTGATTGTGGAGACTAAATATCACGATCTTCTGATCTCTTGTCTAAAATACAGAGAGTATAGAAAGTCTGTGATGCAATTCTTTCTCAGAGTCCTACGAACCAGAAGCACCTACACCAAGGATAGGTAAAGACGGATACTCCAGCTTTAACACAAAGCAAATTTGTTTTTCCTTTTTTAAACTTTCCTATTTAGGCCTTCAAGGAATCGGATGATTTAGGATCATTTGTTTTACTTGTTTATTGATTTAAATGCTAACCTCCTAGCTAAACACTCATAAAGACATACTCAGAAATAAGGCTTTATCACAATGTGGGTAACCCTTAGTATAGTGAAGTGACACATAAAATTAATCAGAAAAGTTGCCTTTGTTTAGTGTTTTGCATAAATTTTCTTTCTTTTAATCTTTCCTGACAGATTTTTTCACTTCTATATTTCTATAAGCAATCGTCAACATGCATTTTATGTCTTCTCATGTCTTGTTTTGTACCAAGGCTTTTGTGTGTATATCTAATCACTTCTACTGGATTCTCAATTCAATAAGGACTCATAGGATTTCCTTTCAAACTTTTGTTTCTAGTGGTGCCTTGAACAGACTCATAAATGAAGCAGGTATTCAGTAAATGTAGAATTGAACTGAACTGAATTGAATTGATTGTATTGACTTAGCACTCATAGCCATTCAATAGCTGAGTCTCAAGTTGGATTCAAGTTTCTTTTTAAAACATACAGTCCTTAAAGCCTCGGACAGTCCAAATAAAAGAGACTACAAGTAAACATGGGGACTTTAATTTTATCATTTTATCTCTTCCCTATAGCAGGACTGTGCCACTTCGTATTTCAGACTCTTCTTTTAAACATACAAGGCAAAATAACAACTATACCATATTGCAAGTATGTTATGAAAATGAAAAAAAGATCACATGGAAAGCATTTAATCATTCTTAGTCTCTATATGGAAATAATGCGTAGTAGTTGCATGTAGCCTGGTCATTACAATTAGGGAACATTTAAGAGCTAGAAACCACAGATTTGTTTCTAGCAATTTTTTTTTTAGCATCAGATTAAGAAACCATGAGAGAACAAAAAAAAAAGTGACTTCTAAGTAAAAGATGTCAAGTTTTCCTGGAGGAACATCAACCACCTTAGAAAGTGCTCCACACATATTTGAATGACAGGGAGCCAGTTGTAAATGAGAAGAAAGGCTGGTAATTATTATTTGGTCTTAGTCTGACTCTTATTTCTGGGGAAAAATATCTGACAGCTACAAATTAAAAGGGAAGAGATTATTTTCGTGCATAGTTTTTAAAGAATTTAGATTATAGTCTTCTAGCTCCAAGTCAGCAGAGTCTTCTTTGTTTTGTGTTTTTCTAGGAATTTGTTTAGTTTTGTTTTTCCGTCTAATTCAGAAAGAATAAGTATACATGTAGAGACTCATACATGTATAGAACTTCTCTTAAACAGTTTGTGAGAATCAATTATATAATGCATGATGAAATGAACGGCTACTTTGAAGAAAAAGAGACGCTGAGGTACCCAGTGCTGATTCCATAACATCATGCTGTGAAATCCAGTGGTACTATTATTATTTGTCAGAGTGATTTTAGTCTGTTTGTATTGTTTAATTTCAACATACAGGAAGGTATGGACAGTTACTTTGAAGAGAATGTGAGACATTATTGCAGCCATTTTTGATTTCCCTATTGTCTGGTCTTGAACACCTCAAATGCCTTCATCATCTTGTTCTGATCAGTTTAATAATATTTTGTTTTGTATGAATTCATTGTTTGTGAAGATATGGACAACTAATTAGAATAAAACAAGACAATATAATAGACAGTGAAGATCTCCTCTTGTGTTGCTTTGAAATATCTGTCTCTTACATTATTTTCTTCTTATATGTTTTGTTCTGCTTTGTTATTTTTAATTTTACCCTCTTTAAAATAAAATTTAAGAATCGTGCAAAACAAGTGTCTGTAGCTGTAATGCTGGTACAAGTTTAGCACGAGAAAAGTACTATATTCCAGAAGTAGCATGGTGGAAAAGCCGGGGTGAAGGACAGCATCTCGTCTCATGGCAGCAAGGCAGTGGAAACAGTAGAGTAGAACCCCGGGGGGGGGGGGGAGATGCACCCTTTCAGGGTGTTGTGTCAGTGAACTACTCTTTCTGATGAGACCCTGCCCACTAAAAGCACATCCACCTATGGATTCATCAGAGGACTAATCCACTGATGCTTACAGAGACCCCATGATCCAATTACCTCACATACATGTAAGAATTTGAGGGGACATTTTCGATCTAAACCATAAACAACTTCAGTTTCATTCCAATTAGTCACTAGGCAGTTGAATGATGGAGAATGGTTGCCGGGGGAAGTTTTGACAAGAAACCAAAGAATGGAGTTCATGTTCATGGATTTTCAGATGCATGAGATTGCCAGTGGAGCATCTGACCTGTGAAACAAGACCTAGAGCAACCATCACCAGGTGGCAAAGAACAGAAGATAGGTTACGAGAAAGCTGGGCCAAAGCAGGAGCCACTCTGTGTCTTATCCTGGCCCTCCAGTTACTTTATTCTTTTCTATGATTTGCCTCTCAAATTTCATAAAAAGTTAAAATGAGTTCCACTGTATTAACAGATATCATTCAATTTCTAACTAATGTTCATAAGATTATTTCAGGTACGGACTCTAATCTGTTTTCTTTTAATGAAGGGTGCTATGGTACAGAATAATACAAATTCAACTTCAAAAGTGATGAACAAATATAAATTGCAAATAAATACATGAAAAAATATTCATTATCATGAGTCATTAGAGAAATGCAAATTAAAACAACACTGAGATTCCATCTCACTCCAGAAAGAATGACCGGGATCAAGAAAATTACCAACAACAAATGCTGGAGAGGCTGTGGGGAAAAAGTAACTCTCTTGCATTGTTGGTTGGAGTGTAGAATGGTGCATGCATTGTGGAGGTCAGCCTGGAGATTTCTCAAGAAGCTGGGATTGGAAGTCCCATTCGACCCAGCTATTCCACTTCTGGGCATATTCCCAGAACTGGAAACATCATACCACTGTGATATATGTGCCCCCCATGTTTATAGCAGCACAATTTGTAATAGCCAGATCTTGGAAACAACCTAAGTGTCCATCAACTGAGGAATGGATAAAAAAGTTGTGGTATTTTTATACAATAAAGTACTACTACTCAGCTATAAAGAATGACCACATTGAGATATTTACTAAGAAATGGGAGCAACTTGAGACCATACTGATATACAAAATAAATCAAACCCCCATGTATAAATAGTATATAGTCTTCGTAGGGTAAGGAATAGTAAGAGTACATAAGAGTTTATGGTAATCATGATTCCCCATTACATTGCTTTGAAGCCTCATAATGATTGCCTTCATTAGGTAGAATGAGTTTATCCTGGTTTGTTTGATTTCATCGTCTGTGATTGTATGATCAGCTAATTCGAAGGAAACAAGTCATTATAATAGCCAGTACTGATATAATATCATCTTACTCTGAAGTCCTACCATGTTTTTGCTCTTCTGCTTCCATTGGCACTTTTATGTTGTACCTTACTGGATTACATTACGTGTGAAAGTAAAAACACATTTTCTATGGAAAGTGAGATAATATAGTAGCCATTGTTTTTTTCTGTTATTTGGTTCTGAATGGCCTGTAATACTCTCATTCTCTTGAATGTTTTTATACTATTTTGTTATGTTTGATACTATTGTATATGAAGTTGTACTCAACGATTTCAAAGAAAGAGACATTCTGATAGTTGCTGTGAATTACGGGTTGTGTTCTGGTGAAATACTATGTTGCTTACATTGTTCTGTTCTGATCTGCTTTGTTAAGTCCTGTTTTGTCTTAATCTTTTTTTAAGATAAAAAAAATAATAATAACTGACAGCTCACCAGACATTAGGAGAGGCAGTTTAACCAGGGCTTGTAGAACTCATTTGCAGTATGATCTCAGTATAATCAGGGTTGGAGTAGAGCTATACCATTTTACTTTACATGAGCCTCCCAAAGGGTTTTTGTACTTCTCTGTAGAAGGCTGCCTGAGATTTAAAAGTGTGCATGTGAGACCTAGAGAACTGAAGGCTGCTTAAACACGTGAGGTTTGTGCCAGGAATCTAAGGCAAAGCTGCATCACTTCCCCATGTGCATTTCAACAAACAGTAATTCAGATTCAAGGAGAGAAAAATAGACCACTTTTTTGGGTTAGAAAAATGTCAAAGTTTTGAAAGGCATTTTTTAAAGTTCTATATATCCCAAACCTCCTGGAAATCATTTCAAAACTAGAATTTGATTTTAGACTAATCTGATGGCAAAGTCCATTTCAAAAGGCTAAAGTTGAACTAAGGGGAAATATAGAAAGTTTAAGGAAGCTTTCTATGGAGAAATAGTAAGTATTATTTCAAAGTCCTTAAATTAGCTAACTCATTCTGATGCACAAAATGAAATGGAACAGGGCACTTTTAGATTATGATGCTATCAAATGCTTGTAAATGTAAGGAAATTTTGACATAAACCTATAATTTTAGCAATATAATTGACTCTTACCAGCTAAAAAAATACAATGCAGCATTAATAAATGGCACAAATCATACTTTAACTGTTGAAATGACATTCAGGTTTATTCAATTCCAAACCATCTGTTTCTGTGCAAACAATGCCTATTTTGCATATGCACGTGTTATTTGGATTGGGGCTTCACAGTTTGTGTGCACTGTTTCTGTGATTACAGCATGATAGATACTGTCACAAAATAGACTTCTCAGGGCACTGGGTCATGTTTCAATGGGGACTAATAACTAACTCTGTGGTGTGTCCCTGGAAATGTACTAAGCTACTGTGTGAGAAAAACCGGTGACTTTCAGTAACTGTAAAACTCTACAGCAAAACTCAAACTGAATATTTGGTAAGAGTTAAATAACATGGATTATAAAATTTGATTTGGATCTGAGATGCCTGAGAGCTCTTGAAGAAAAAATCTTAATTATTTTTGGTGGAAAAATTCACTTACAAATAGTCCAATAATTTGAAACGATCAATTTCCTCATTCTACCAAAATGCTGCTAAACATCCATTTATTTAGTTAATGCATATAATAATTCTATTTGTTTAAAAATTATCAGGTATTCTGAACAACTTTGGATATTTCACACAAAGTATACATTTTTAAATAGGATAAAGAGGGGTTTCATTAAAGGTTTATATTTAAAAAGAATGTTATTTCAAACTTTTCTTTTTTAGATTGTACCTTTTGTACTCCAAATCCATAGTGGGAATTCTGTTGAAGAATCATAATAAATAATATTTATCGAGATATTTATTTACTGATTATAAGCCAAATATGTCAATTTGTTAAGTACGTCTTCTAGAAGCTCTGCTTTCCTTCCATTCTGTTAAATGTCATTCCTGTTGTACAAAGGAAATAGAGGTGCCCATAGTTTAAGGGAACTGCTCAGTTCATGCAAGCTCGGGCAGCAATAAAAGGTAAAGGAGTGAACAGATGACTCTGGAAGCTGTGAGTACTTCTTTGTCTCTACTTAACATCTCTCTGCTGCACCAGAACAGTGGATGTGACAGCATAGGAGGATGTAAGAAGAGAAAACTTAAAAGAGAAAACAGAACAAAGAGTGTCTCAGTGTAGAATGCATACCAAATTCAAAGGGTAGTCAAGAGGTGTTTTTGTTTGTTTGTTTGTTTGTTTGTTTGTTTGTTTTTACTTTACTCTCATTAGAGGACTTTACTTTCCACCAACTCATAAGTACAGAGACTTTTCATATGACTTTCTTACTTTGGGGGTACTTCTCAAGAAAATGGCTAGTGCCCATTAGAGGCTGGTTGTGTCAAAATACCCTACCATTCTGTTCCAAAAACAAATACTTGATTGTGGGCAATGTATGCAAGAAAGACATTTACTTAACTTATAATTCTGGGGCTACAAGTACATAGCACCAACTCAGAGATGAAAGACAGGATTGAATGATGAGAGCAAATGAGACAGAGTGGAAAGTAAAGGAAGAGAGAGAGAGGGAGAGAGAGAGAGAGAGAGAGAGAGAGAGAGAGAGAGAGAGAGAGAGAGAGAGAGAACTTAGAAGATCTCACTCAGTTTATCACATCTCATTCTTCCAGGAACTCAGCCTGTCTTTTGAGAGGTCTATTACTCCCCTTGGAAGGTGGTGTTCCATGCCACAATCATCCTAAGTTTCCTCTCTTAAAGATATACGACTTCTCTGCATAGCCTGGCTGGGGCCAAGTTTTACCATATAAAACCTTGAATGACAGCAGTGCTCATGAGAGTTCTAAGGAGACTGTGTTCCCTGCTGATGTGAAAGTCCAGAAAGAAAGCGCTGTAACCTTTCCCACATTGTCATCCTTCATATATTACTGCCTATATTATTTGTTGACTCTTGACTTGTTATCTTGTATTTCTGTTCCACTAGTTAAATGATTCTTTTCTTTCACTACCTTTGCTTAGGAAACAAATTGAAATATATTAATTGTATATATCCCTGCAGTTTGCAGGGTACATACACCTCATAGTGAATGATCGCTGGATGGAACTATGTGAATCTGTGCCCAACCAAGAGAAGATCTGAAGGTCTTTGAGATTCTCCCATTTAATTACTTTACCAGCCTCAAAATGTGCGGATTTATATAGTGTTTTAGAATATGCAAGCTGTTTTACTTACATAATTTTATTCAGCCTTGACAGCATTTGTGCCAGGCAAGCCATAATGATTATATCTCTGTTACACAAAGAGGAAACTGAATCTGTTTGTTTAATTGACTTGGCCAAGCTCCCATAGCTGGCTTATAAAACATCCCCTGCATGAATGAAAGACAAAGAGAAAGAAGTGCAATTAGGAGTTGAGACCAGGTCTCTGGGAGTTCATATTTAATGCTCTTTCCAATATACTGTCATGTCATTCTATACATATCTTGGTTAGACTCCTGAGGAATTTATTGCTTAAAATGATACGAAATGTTACAACTCATTACTAGATGGAGAAACAAAGAAAAGGTAGTATTTTTATTTTAACAGGATGTACTGTATCTCAGAGAGCCCATATGGAGCATATGATTGGTAGCTGCTACACCTGCCTAAGTAACAAGTCTTGGCACTGCTTCTGCCATTGTAAGAACTTCTCAACTGCTCAGATTTGCCACTGTTAAATCACTGAAGAATGTAAGGTGAAAAATACACATAAACTTTTTCTGTTCTTTCTATCTATCTCAGCTCTATGAATAGAATTGTCTTTAATTTAAGCTTTAATCAGAGTCTCACTGAGTAACTACTGATAATCAATCAGGTTTTTAATACTTTAACCCATTATATTTAATTGAGCTATTTGAGTTACAGGAATAAATAGAAATGGATGAACCTTTAAATCCCCTGGCACTAACTACTGTTTACCTGACTCATTTCAACGAATCAGTCTCCCCATCTAACTCTTTCCTTCCACCCTCCCTCTCTTAAAAAATAAGACTGCAATTAAATGTATAGTGGCAGATCATTTCTTGCTGGCATTAATTATATAGGAACATTTGAATCTCATCAGAAGCTCTAATTTGGAGTAATAAACTTTCTTACTAATCTTAACACCTAAAGTCATTGGTCTTGCTCTAATGCTGATGATATTGCAGAAGCCTAAAATAACCAGCTGAATGAAAGATAACCATCAATCAGTACTTCTGTCCCTGAGCATAATGCACAGTTACAAGGAGACTATCTTTTTAGACTTAAGAGAAAATGTCTTTTTTGCTTTGGACATCACTCAAAGCACCAGACCAATCTTGAGCCAACAGGTAAAATTTGAGCCATGATGAATGTTAAACTTTAACATGCAGGCCAAGAACAATGGAATTCCAGGCAGACAGGACAGTAGAAACCAAGTCAGCAAGTGGGAGACCCCAGAGGAATGATAATGAGATATGTGACTCAAACATTTGAAGGAGAGATGGATTAAACAGAAGGCAAGTTTTCTCATTCCCTCTGCTAGCCAAAGGTTGTCTGAGGTATTTTAAATATTTGGCTGCATAGCTGAAATCTCTTGTGTTTTTAATGATAGAACAATTAGAAGTGGCCCAGCAGGGGAAAGACGAATAGATGTGTGGTTCGTAGAAAACATTGTAACTATGGAGCAAAATGTGGCTGCAGAGAAGGCAGAAACTGAGGCAGCAAGAAAGGAAACTGTAGGTTTTGAAGAGTGACAATGAGGCTAGAGTTAGGCAATGATCTTTAGAGTGAGGATATTACAGAGTCCCTCTAAATTGTAAAGGCAAAATTTCCAGAATTTCTGGATTGTTCATGTGAGTTGAAGAATATTTGGTATCAAAAAATCAAGGAAAAAATAGCACTTCTTATATACATAACTGAACATTCAGACAGAAAAGTGAGGAAAAGACTGGACCAGCAATGATATTGTAGGATAATGTTAAGATATATTTGTCCTAAGAGAAGTTGACCAGGTGGTTGGTAGTCATTATGAAACTTCAGAGGTAGTGTTAAATAACACTGCAGGGCTATTATGAAGCTGTAAATCCAAACATAAATAGAACTATGAAGGAGAAAGGAGACAACCTAAGTGAAATAGACAGGCAGAAAAGGATGAGAGGAAAAATAAGCTTCTATTTTAATTTTTTTAAGAATTAGGAACTCAGGAGACAAATTGCCATGAAATTCAAGAGAAAATCATTCTTTCTAAATGTTCTGGAAAGAGAAAAGGCTAATAGAAGACCATTCATAACATTTGAAATGTTGATACAGAGTTTTGAAAGTAAAGGACTGAATGCTAAGCTATGAGGTGTGCCATTTAGGATTTTGATAGTGATTTTAGATTATTTTACAGGTTGTTGAACATTGAAGTGTTGGAGACTATTAGGCCAGTGCATGAGAGAAATGCAAAATCACACAGAGATTTGTGATTGCTGTTTGATTGCTTTTTAGCTCTATTGTGTAATGGGTATTAAGATTTGTGTACAAAAGTAAGAGAATAAAAATAGAGGGAAATGGAAACTCATATGTATTAAGTGTTAAATGTGTTTTGTAAGTTAGGTGTTTGTACTAAGACTCTATCATGAACTATCCCATTTAATCCTGATGTATTCAAAGGAATTCAGCAAATTTTACAGTTGAAAATGATCTTAAGAAATATTATCTCATTCTTCCAAGGAGATGAAAGTAATATGTATTATAGCAATCATTGTATTAGGTTTGTAATCAACTTTTTCTTTTATTCATTCAATCCTTCAAAACTCAGGAAAACTTGTTATGGCACTATTATAATTTCCAGATAAACTCATTATTGGGTAGAAACCATATTTAACTCAGTATACATGAGGTGTGGTCAAAATATATGGTGAATTTTTACATGAAAAAATTATTGCTGTAAAAGATACATTGCAATTTACCTCCCTCAAAATACACCCTCTGGCTTTGAACTCACCAATATTCCTGCAACTTTCTGAAGCAGTTCTGTAAGTACTTTTTGAGGTATACATTTACAAGTTATCTTAATTACTTTTTCATTGCTGAGACACAGTACATAACACCCATAATTTAAAGAAGTAAAAGTTTATTTTGTCTCAAAGTTTGTTTCAGTCTGGCTGGATCCAAGGCAATGTGGCATGGCAGATAGGCATGAGAGGGGAGAATCAGCTCATGGCATGGGAGACATGGGAAGCATAGAGGGAGATAAAGAGAAGAGAGCAGGAGATATATCTTTCCAGGCCAGGTCACCAGTGACCCACCTCCTCCAATCAGACTTCACCTCCCAACATTATTGTTAGCTATAAACTCATCAGTAGATTAATTGCCTTATGAATATCACATCCACATTAATCATTCACTTTTCCAAACCCCCATCTATTAGCACATGAGGCTTTGGGTGACAACTAGATATAAACCATAACATGAGGCATGACAAAATTATGGCAAATGCCACTGCTAAGAGCCATCCAACTGAAAACAAGGCTCATAGACATATTATGTTATATCCTCATCCACTTTATTCACCATAAAGATAAATATTTCCAATCAATTCAAGACATCAAGGCAGCCACAACAGTGCAAATAAAGACATTTGTAAGAAAATGAATGGATCTTGAGAGTATAATGGTAAGAGAAATAAGTCAGAGAAAAATCAGATAAGATGGTCAAAAAGAGTGAAGTAGATTCTTTGGAGATAGGAAAGAGATGTGGGGACAGGGTGAGGGGTAAAGATGTGATATGTATATATACCATTTCCCCAAAATTAATGTAATTGTGGATTTCAAAGATCCAAAAAATAGAAAAGAGGACACCCAGTACTACTTCAGAAAGTGGCAAGAATAACGGGAATCTTGATAGGTGTGTTCAAAGTGAGACATGACAGTTTGAGAGAAATTAATAACAATGTATCTTTCACTCTAATAAATTTTTGTGCAATAATTTTTCTATAAACAATAGCAAATATACCTTGCATTGCTGGAGAGCAATAAAGCTGAATGCACATGCAAGGCTGTGGCATGGTCTAGGCATGACTGAACTGAGAATGGAGAGAAACTTCAGATGGCAAGAT
Organism: Cavia porcellus; assembly: GCF_034190915.1. Classification (NCBI taxonomy): domain Eukaryota; kingdom Metazoa; phylum Chordata; class Mammalia; order Rodentia; family Caviidae; genus Cavia; species Cavia porcellus. The sequence continues at coordinate 53,050,184 of NW_026947492.1, forward strand.
AGGCCACAGCTGAGGCCACCTAGAGACTTTTTGGTTAATTTTCTTTAATTAGCATCATCTGTTGCTCTGAAGTGTCTTTGAACCCCTCCCAAGAACCTGTTCGGTTTCCTCCACTGTCCACTCAACTCCTTGCTTGTTCTGATTATATATGGGCTGCCTAGTGTCAGTAGACTGGCTGGCTGGCAGAGTCAGAATTCTGCTGAGGATTTCACTCCTCCTGCAGCCTGAAAGACCATGCTGTGTGTCTCAGTCATTTGCGCTTTCACCATGCACCCATTTGGGATACTGAGGGTCTGGGCACAGACCCAAACAGTGGACAGTCTTGAACTACAGCCAGTGCTTAAATTGGGTAAGTTGCTTCTTGAGTTCACTGAGGTTAGTGAATCAAAAGACAGGTTAAAACTGAAGACAAGTGATATAAGATAAAGTGGCGTTGGAAGAGGATATTTTCAGAAAGTACCTTTCTAAAATAAATATTACTTCTAGGTCATACATTTGCAGCCTCAGAACTTGGAACTTGTCCATTTTCCTCCACCTTTTTTTCAGGTTTTGTTCTCTGAACCTTCTCTCCTCCGCTTTCCCTCGCCTGTTCTGTGTACTTCTGTGCACCTGTGCCTTTGCAGTTGTTACTCCTTTTACCAGGAATGCTTTCTGCCCGTAGTTAAGGCTGGAAATCTGCACTCATCCCCTCAGCCTCAAATCTCACATCCTCTGATAGTCCCTCACAGCACCAGACATAGAACTATGGCCTTCAGTCACCCCACAGAGCAGAACAGCTTAAATAATGTCTCTGGATAGGATCTTTACAGTTTGCTGCTCAGCTAGACTTCCAAAGTCAGAAACCATACATTTTCATCTTTGCATCACAATACTTGATACACAAGAGGCACTGGGAAATATGTGTGGGATAATTGGCTGGCTATATTGAGAAAAAAGCTTATCTTTTTAATATCTGTAGAGTTCCAAATTTTGCAGGGTAGTATTGTGGCATGGTTTTTCCATGGCATGACCACATTTGTTTTGAATTTTAGCCCATTACCATAATAATTACTCTCCATTTGCAGCTTATGCATTTGAAAATAAATTGCCTTGCCTCGGAAATAGGAGAAAGAAATACTATTAAGTGACCATAATTGTTATTGCCTTAATAGTCACCTGTATATTATGAAATCTGAACAGAAAAATTTATTCTAAAGAACTGAAATGCTTATCCATTATTGAGCATGCTTTCTTGGTGGAATGATATTTTCATAGAAAATATTTTCCTATTCCTCTCAACTATATTTTTGGAAAGAGTAAGATTATATCCTCAAGTGGGCTATATAAAATAGAAGGCAGGTAAAAGGCCAAATATTATTTCCTGGAGTTAAAACTGGAGTTTTAAATCTGTACAAAAATAGGGTAAGGACATGGAAGTTATAAGATGAATGTGTGAGTTATTTCTCCCTCATATTCCTCAGTGCATAAAAACAGACTGACAGGATTAGAATGTAATGCTTTTGTTGAAATGAAACAAAACAACTTGACAAATTCTCATCCTGCTTATTCCTTAAGACCCTTAGGTGAAACTCCTCTAAAGTTTTTCTAACAACACTTCTGCTACTTTGGCATCCATCTCATTTTAGTATAACTACGTATGAATTTATAATTTATATTAACTGATGAGCCTCTAAAATTTAGTCCTATTCACATTACATCCTCCAGTGCCTGATACATTGCCTATTCTGCAGAAAGTTCTGATTAAGTATTAATGTGACACATACCAACCACAGTTCTAACAATTGGAAGTAACTCAACAACCATAAAATTTCTGACTTTATACTGGATTGTATAGTTTGCTGGAAGCTTTATGTAATAAAGGAGTAAGGAAGCTCTATGTAATAACTTTTAAATTTCTTGGGAATATAACCTATACCACATTCATTTTCCTACTTCTCTATTTTACCTGGTAAGTGAATTATATTTTCATCTAACGTGTATCATCAAAAATGGAAATATTTCTTCTTTTTTTTTAGTATTGAAGGATTATTGTTTTAATGGAGCACCTAATGTGCTGTAAATTCTAAATAAATTATCTCTAATTCTTACAGAAGCACAGCAAAGCAAATATTTTTCGGGCTATTTTGGAGGATAAACAATCAGGACTAAGAAATGGTTAAAAGTTTCCATAACAAAATCAGGTGTGAAAATGGATAAAAATAAAAATATCAACATTTGGTTTGGTATAGGTACCAACCAATTATGAAAGAATACTGACTCTATCAGCCCTTAATACTATGGACTTAAATCTATACCAAGGAGATATTTGGGGTGTTGTAAGTAGAGAGACATAGGTTACTTAGGGTTCTTGGGTTACTTACCAACTTGAAGGAGCATGCTTTAATATCTTAGCCATGCATATATACTGGTTAAATTTAAATTATGATAAAAATATGAATAACTTTTATGCAATATAGTAAAAGGATATATCTTTCCTCATCCATCACAAGTTTTATGGCTAAGGCAAGTATAATAAAGACATATTAACACTAGAAAAGTATGAACTTATTTATTATATTTTATACATGTCACAGAAGCCTTCAGAAATGAAGACATACAGAAACATGGGAATAATAATATTTTAATGCTAATTTTAAGAAACAATAGACAGTCATTGTGGAAGTACGATTAGAAAGAAAAATAGTATGTTACTAATAAGTTAGAGGGGGCTTGGTAAGATTTTTTTAAAGTCTGGGCTTTTTTGTTATATTTTTGTGTCTTTAAGGACAAGGAAGTTCCTTTCTTGTGGGCATAGGCAAGATACCTCTGTAATGAAAGTTCTTTTTTTTTTATTCTGAAGAAGGTCAGCCCTTCTTCCAAGAAAAGGTGAGGATGACCTTGTTTTTGTTGTTTCCTCAAATGTCAGGCTACTGTATTTTCTGACAATGTGTCCTGAACACCTCATATGTAATTAGGCTGCCCCTAGCTCTTTGAAAAGAGTCAGTATCTGAATTTCAACACACCTTTCAAGATTCTATATTCCTTATGCTTCATTAGTGGAAAATAACAGGAAACACCCAGATTTTGATATATTTTTAAAAAGATCTCTTTAAATTAAAGGTTTAGATAATAGTAAGAAAAATCTATTAATTTAGAGAACTTGAGAAAACTGCTTGCAACCCGTGACTTGAATTAAGAGACTGGAACTGGGATATTAAACAAAGGTGTTGAAAATGACTTTAAAAAATCCTTGTTATATGCATATGTACACTATTGTGTAAAATTTGTCCCTTAGAAAACCAAGAAATTTCAGGTTATTAACTATAAAAGGGAAAATAATCACTAAACAAATATTACTCCCAAATAATTTTTGATGTCATGTGGCATGCCTTATTTTTATAGAATCTATTCTAATTCAGTTCAAGAACTCTGCATGAGAATTAGAAGCCTTATGATTTAAGTTCATGGTCTAGTTCAATGGTATTACTTAATGATGGATAATATCCCGATTTGGGCATTAGATGTCTTTCTTGAAAAAAATTGATGAGTCTCACATATGCTTTTCTGGTGAAACATTACTATCCTTCTCAATTTTTGAATGTGATGTTTTTATTCCAGGAAAATATGTCTTTCACTATCCACACTCCCCTCCTAGTGCTACTTTCACATTTGTAATTGAGAAGCAGTGTAATGAAGAAGTCAGAGTCCTGAAATGATCCTAATATAACCTACAATTGAGTTTCACATTTACAGAGCATTCGAGTATATAAATTAGGAAGTTGTGTTCCTAATTCAGCAGTGGAGGGGATAATTTCAATAGCCAATGACAATATGTAGGAAATTCTAAGATTATGTTTTCTTTGTCTAAGACAAGCGGATAGGAGTGGGAACGAGGCACAGAATCCTGTCCTAGCCTGGGGGAACTCTTCCTCACCTGGGGGGCCAGGCCGAGGTTCCCTGCCAGGACCAGTGAGTGAGGCCTAGGTGCCTAATCCTGTCCCAGTCTGGCAGAAAACTCTTTCTCACCTGGGGGCCAGGCCATGGTTTCCTGCCAGGACCAGTGAGTGAGGCCAAGGCACGGAATCCAGCCCCAGTATGGTGGAACTCTCTTCCTTGCCTGGGGACCAGGCCGCGCCTTCCTGCCTGGAACAGTGAGTCTGGCCGAGTTGCAGAACCCCATGTGGAACCCCAGCCCAGCCTGGTGGACCTCTCTCCCTCACTTGGAACAACACGTGAAGCTCGAAAATATAGGAAAATGACAAAACAAAAGACCAAAATGCAATCTCAAACATCCAGCCCATCCGAAGAAAGCCTAGGAGCCCTGTACATAGTAGAAAATACATGCCACATACCTGTAATACCTGACATAATAGTAACTGAAATAAAGAAGCAACTCTGAGAAGCCTTAAAGGAATTCAAACTAGCAATAATCTCTCAGGTAAAAGAAGAAATGAAGGAGATGCTGAACATATTTAAAGAAGACACCATTAAAAAAATTAGAGGAACAAAACCAAAAGATAGAATCCCTGGATGAACAATATAACAAACAAACAGAATACATAAAGCAGATACAAAGAGATATACAGGAAATCAAAAACTCCATTGAAAGTTGTAAAAACTGCCTCAATAAATGTGAAGATAGAATTTCAGACCTCAAAGACAAAATTGCAGCCAGTGAACAGGAAAGGAAAGATCTTTTAAAAATAACAAGAAATCAGGAAATAACAATTCAATGCCTGCAAGATGATGCAAAGTGGAACAACATAAGGTTGATAGGGATAAATGAAAAAGAAGGGAACAACATAAAGGATGTCAAGGGGACATTTAGAGAAGTAATAGCTGAAAATTTCCCAAACACGAGATTGGAAACTGGTACCAAGATCAGTGGAGCATATAGAACTCCAAATAGCCATAACCAAAATAAAACTACACCCAGACATATAATAACGACCATCCCAGAAATCAAACAAAAGAATAGAATATTAAAAGCTGTCAGAGAGAAAAGACAGATCGCCTATAAAGGAAAACCTATCAGAATCACAGCAGACTTCTCACAAACAATAAAGTCAAGAAGAGCATGGAGTGAAGAATTTCAGATCCTAAAGGAAAATGAGTTCTAACCTAGGCTGATGTACCCTGCAAAACTGTCCTTCAAGATCAATGGAGAAGTAAAATACTTCCATGACAAAGAACAGCTGAAAAACTACATGATCACCAAGCCAACCCTGCAAAGAATACTGAAAGACAGCCTAGATACATTTAGGAAAAAACCACTAAACAAAGCAGACAATTAAACAGAGCAGAAAGATAAAGATGCAACAGCAGAAAGATAACATGTCAACAATAAACCAATATATAACAGTTAAAACCATTAATGTAAATGGTCTCAATGCACCAAATAAAAGAAACAGACTGGCAAAATGGATCAAGAAACAAAATCCAACCATATGCTGTCTACAAGCAACCTATCTAACCCAAAAAGATACTCACAGACTAAAAGTCAAAGGATGGAGAACAATGCTTCATGCAACAGGAACACCCCCCCCCAAAAAAAAGGAGGGTAGCTATTCTGTTTGCAGACAGTGTGAAATTCAAGCCAATAATGAACAGAAGGGATAAAGAAGGTCACTACATACTGGTTGGGGGGAAACTCCAAGAGGAAGAGATAAATATCTTAAATATATATGCACCAAACTCCAGAGAACCCAGTTTTACAAAACAAGTACTAACAGAAATGAAAAACCAAATTAGCAGTAACGCAATTCTAACAGGAGATCTTAAAAGACCATTGACACCAATGGACAAATCAACCAGACAGAATATCAGCAAAGAAATAAAAGAACAGAATTGCACCTGTGAACAAATGGACTTAATAGACATATACAGAGTATTCCACCCAACAACAACAGAATAGACATCCTTCTCAGCAGTACATTGGTCATTCTCTAAAATAGACCATATATTAATTAACAGAACATATTTAAATGAATGCAAAAGGGTTGAAATTATCCCTTGTATGCTGTCAGACCAAAGTGTTATGAAATTAGAAATTAATGATAAAATATACTGCAAAAATCCCACAAACACATGGAAACTGAATAACACACTCTTGATTAATCAGTGGGTAACAAAGGAAATTGAAGAAGAAATTAAACAATACCTACAAACAAATGAAAACACAAATACAACTTACCGGAATCTGTGGGATGCAATGAAAGCTGTCCTCAGAGGAAAATTTATTGCACTGAGTTCCCACATCAGGAAAACAGTACAACTACAAATAAATAACCTGATGTTACACCTCAAACATCTAGGAAAAAGAAGAGAAAGTCAAGCCCAAAGCGAAAAGAAGAAATTCTAAAAACCAAGCAGAAATCTATGCATAGAGACTAAAAAACAATCCAAAAAATAAATGAATCAAAGAGTTGGTTCCTTGAAAGAATCAATAAAATCGACAAACCCCTAGCCAACCTTATAAAAAAAGGGGAGAAAAAGCTCAAATTCATGAGATAAGGAATGAAAGATGTGAAATTACTACAGACCTATAGAAATACAGAAGATCATCAATACCTATTTTGAAAACCTCTACTCTCAAAGGTTTGATAACACAGGAAATAGACAGATTCCTAGAAGCATACAAAGAACCAAAGCTAGGTCATGAAGATATAAAACTACTGAATAACCCAATTTCTATTAATGAAATTGAAAACATAATTAAATCTTTACCTACAGAGATGAGCCCTGGCCCAGACGGATTCACTGAAGAATTCTACAAGAAATACAAAGAAGACCTAATGCCAACAGTCCTCAAAATCTTCAATGAAATTAAAAGGGAAGCAATCCTTCCTAAATCGTTCCTAGAAGCAAATATTATTCTAGTACCAAAACCAGAGAAGGACCCACTGAAAAAGAGAACTAAAGACCAATCTCCCTAATGAACACAAATGCAAAAATCCTCAATAAAATATTGGCAAATAGGATGCAGCAAATCATCAAGAAGATCATACACCATGACCAAGTGGGCTTCATCCGAGGCATGTAGAGATGTTTCAATATATGTAAATCAATAAATGTAATACACCATATCAATAGAGCCAAAAGTAAGAATCACATGATCATTTCTATAGATGCAGAAGAAGTTTTTGATAAGGTCCAACATTCATTTATGATAAGAACCTTACAGAAAATTGGAATAGATGATCTTTATCTCAATATAATAAAGGCTGTCTATGACAAACCAACAGCCAATATCATACTAAATGGCCAAAAATTGAAGGCGTTTACTTTAAAATCAGGCACAAGACAAGGATGTCCCTTATCACTGCTCCTATTTAATGTACTACTGGAAATACTGGCCAGATCAATTAGACAAAAGAGAGAAATAAAAGGGATAAAGATAGGAAAAGAAGAAGTTAAATTATCATTATTTGCAGATGACAAGATACTCTGTAGAAGATCCCCAAAACTCCATTGAAAGACTAGACATAATAAATAAATTCAGTAATGTAGCTGGATACAGAATCAATACTCAAAAATCAATAGCATTCCTATACACTAACAACAATGTCACAGAGAGAGAAATAAGATAGGCCACACCCTTCAAACTAGCAACCAAAAAAATGAAATATTTAGGAATTACTCTCATGAAAGACCTATACAGGGAAAATTATAATACACTGAAAAATGAAATTGAAGATGATCTCAGAAAGACATCCCTTGCTCATGGATAGGAAGAATAAATATTGTGAAAATGGCCATTCTCCCAAAAACAGATTTACAGATTCAATGCAATCTCGATAAAAGTACCATCAACATACCTAAGAGAACTTGAGAAATCACTCCTAAAATTCATCTGGTGTGAGAAGAGACCTAGAATAGCAAGGACAGTTCTAAGCAGCAAAGGCAAGGCAGGAAGTATCACAATCCCTGTCTTGAAGTTATACTACAAAGCAACTGTAGTAAAATCAACATGGTACTGGAACCAAAACAGAGACAAACATCAGTGGAATAGATTAGAAGATACAACTAAAAACACACTCAACCACCTTATCTTTGATAAAGGGGCCAAACATGTTCACTGGAAGAATGACAGTCTCTTTAATAAATGGTGTTGGAAAAACTGGCTCTCCATATGCCAAAAACTAAAACTAAACCCGTGCCTATCACCATGTACTAAAATAAAATCTAAATGGATCAAAGATCTAAATATTAAAACAGAAACACTAAATCTACTGGAAGAAAAATTGGGTAAAAAGCTTGAAGACATAGAAGTAGGTAGAGAATTCATGAACAGGACTCATGCCGCACAGGAAATACTTCCCAGAGTAAATAATTGGGATCGCCTCTTATTAAAAAGTTTCTGCATATCAAAAAAAAATCTCCAACATAGTGAAAAGAAAACCCACAAACTGGGAAAAAATCTTAGTGAACTGCCCCTCAGACAAAGGACTTCTGTCTAAAACATATAAAGAATTTTAAAAAAAAATCAGACCCCCAAAATTTAAAGACCCAATCCAAAATGGGCATCAAGATGAATAAACAATTTTCAAATGAAGAAATACAAACCGCAAATAAATACATGAAAAATGTTCACCAGCACTGGTCATTAGAGAAATGCAAATTAAAACCACACTGAGATTTAATCTCTCTCCTGAAAGAATGACTAAGATGAAGAAAACCACCAACAACAAATGCTGGAGAGGCAGTGGGAAAAAAGGAACTCTCCTGCACTTTTGGTGGGAGTGTAGGCTAGTGCAACCATTGTAGAGGTCAGTCTGGAGATTTCTCAGAAAGCTGGGACTGGAAGCCCCATTTGACCCAGTTATTCTACTACTAGGCATATTCCCAGAAGAACTGAAAGCATAATATCACAGTGATATATGTACACCCATGTTTATAGCAGCACAATTTGTAATAGCCAGAATTTGGAAACAACTTAAGTATCCATCAACTGAGGAATGGATAAAAAAGTTGTGGTATTTTTATTCAATGGAGTACTATTCAGCTATAAAGAACGATCACATTGAGATATTTATAAATAAATGGGCGCAGCTTGAGACGATACTCATAAGTGAAATAAATCAAACTCACATGTATAAATACTGAATAGTTTCCCTAGTGTAAGAAATGATAAGAATACATAAATGTATGTCATAATCATGATTCCCAATCATATTGGTTTGAAGCCATATAATGTTTTCACTCATTAATTGCAATGATTTTAACCTGGGTTGTTCGATTTTTCGTATCGCTGATAGTACGAATAGCTATTTTGAAGAATACAACACATCATAAAAGCTAATGCTGTTTTGATATCATCTCGTTTTGAAGTCCCATCAAGGTGTTGTACATCTCTTTCCACTGGATTTAACATATTGCATCTTACTATATTTTACTATATGCAATAGTATAAAAAAATTTTATAGGCAAAGAGATAATATAGAAACCCATGTTCATTGTCTGTTAACTGGTTCTGAATACCCTGTAATTCTTTCATTCTCTTGAATGGCTTCACACTGTTTTGGTATGCTTGATGCTATAGTATACGAAATTATACTCAAATAATTCAAGGAAAGAGGCACTATGGCGACTACTATTATGTTAGATTATCTGGGGAGGAAACACAATGATGCTTAAATTGTTCGCTTCTGACCTGTGTTGTTCTTTTACAATGTCCTCTTTTATCTCAATCTCCACCTTTTTTTAAATTAATGTATTCATTTCTTATTTTTTTCAATTAAGGCAAAACTAAATTAAAAAATAGTGGGATATATTATAGTAATTTTTTGTTTTCCTATTAAGCTGATTTGAACCCCAGTATTGCTCTCCCCATCTTGTTTTGTCTTATTTTACTATATTCTATTTCGTTTGATAGTATCAAGTTTGAGGGTATAAGCAACCACTCTGTAGGCAATAAGATTTACTATGATGCCCATTATGGTTTGACCATTATCTTCTTTTGAAGTCCTCTAAGTTCTCCAGCGTAGGTTTTATTGGTCTTGTTCTGTACTGTTTTGATCAATTCTATTATACCTGATGATACAGGCAACTCTTTTTAAAAATAGCACGAGGCACAACGGTAACCATTTTTAATTACCTGATATTCTATTTTTGCATCATGTGCTATGCCCATCCTTCTGTTCTAACCGACTCTGTTTTGTTTAGTCATATTAGGTATTATTCTCTTCAAAAAAATTAATAAGAATTGTGGGAGAAAAAAAACCAGAAAGTGTACTTGTTATTGTAAAAAAGAGAGGAAAGGAAGGTGGTCTAAGGGATATAACTGCATGTATGTTTGAGTGTGTAGGATGGAAAACCATATTACTGAGCTTTTGTTGGATCATTGAACGGAACTGTCTGCAATCTCACTGTATGAATGTCCACTTTATATGATTTAATTTTATAATTTGGACAACTGTTTCTAAGATGACAATATGTAACCTATTAACTAGTGATTTCTTACTGTATACTTCTTTTTCTTGAAATTCTGTATTATTTGTACTCTTTTACTGCTTTGTGTTTTATTTCCTTTCTTTTTTCTCTTTAAATAAAAAAAAAAAGACAAGAGGATAAATTTTGACAATGGAATCATCATTCCATGTTTCTATAGGACAAACGCTACGCTAGACTGTGGGGAAGAATCAGATCCTCACAAGTCCTCGGGTTCCTTACTATCTAATGAGAAAGAAGAAATAAAGGTACTGTTTCATCTCAGAGTGATAATTCTTAGGAAAACTGCATGTGCGTGGCCTTTTGGTATTACGTGAATTATTAAGTCCTTTATAGACCAGGGGTCAGAAGACAGTGAGTGTTACAGTTTAGATACAAAATGATCCTCAAATGTCTCACATTAGGTTGTGGGCCTTGGCCAAAAGGAACAGGTAAGCGGGAAAAATGATGCGCAAGTGTGTGTAGTGTTCTACCTCTGGCTCCTCCTCTGTCTCTGGTTCCTGGCCACTTTGTGGTAAACTGAGTTCCTCTGTCGTGCTGTTTTGTCATGAGGTTTCTGCCTTGAAGCCAAATAAATCTGGACTGAACTCACTGGAAGAGTGAATTCAAATAAACTCCTCCTTTTGGTAAGCTGCGGGCACCAGACATTTCGTGCCAGTGATAAAGTGACTAGGAAAATGAGATAAGAAAGTTTCTGATGAAATAATGTGCAGAGTCTAAAAAGGGTAAGATAATTTATCTAGGTGAATAGAGAAAGAAAAATTACCATTCTATGTAAAAAAGTGCATACAATAAATTGGAAGTGTAGGGTTGGGAATTTAGCTTAGCAGTGTAAACACCTGCCTGGAAAAAAGCTCAAGTTCAGGAGTTTGATCCCTGGTACAACAACAAAAAAGGCAGTGCAACGATTTCAAGTTCAGGAGGCATCACAGATTTGGAATTACAGAATTATGGAATATAACAGGGTGACGGTGTAACAAAAAATAAAGTTAGATTATAATGGCACTTTTAGGGCTTTTTTAATACCAGAGATAATGTGTTCTACCTTGATGATAACAAAAAAATTTTAAGTAGAAAGATATCATGATCTAATGTTTCAAAACATAATCTGCAAAGGAAAAGGCTAGTTATGTCTATACCTGTAAGATTTTTTTCCCTATTATGAGACTGCTTTATGGTCTTTATGCATACTTGTTATTATTTTTGTATTTTCTATTTATATGAAACATTTATTTTTTTTTTTAGAAATGAAAAGTAGTTACACAAATCTACCATACATACTGATTCCAACTTAGATTGGAAGTCTGCCTTACGAAGGTAGTACTTAATGGCCTACAAGTTACACATAGGCTGCACATAGTTACTTTTTATCAAAACGTGTGGAGGAAGAGAGAGTTTTTTTTTTTTTTTAATTTTATTTAAGGAGAAAAAGAAAAAAAAAACAGGAAAAGGGTACACGTTATACAGAATATAAAAAAATAAACAGTAAGAAATTACTAGTTAATAGATTACATATTGTCATTTTAGAAGTAGTTGTTCAAGTTACAAAATTAAAGCATATAAAGTGGAAATTCAAACAGTGAGACTGCAAACAGTTCTGTTCAATGATCCATCAAAAACTCAGTAATATGGTTATCTATCTTATACGCTTAAATATACATGCAGTTACATTCTTTAGAACACTTTCTTTTCCTCTCTTTTTTACAATGACAATTACACATTTTGGGTTTTATGACTCCCAAAATTCTTATTACTTTTTTTTTTTGAAGAGAATAAAACCAAATGTGACATAACGAGACAGAGTCAGTCAAATCAAAAGGATGGACATAATACATAATATAAAAACAGAATATAAGGTGATCAACAATGGTTACCATAATGCATCTTGCTATCTTAAAAAGAATTGCCTATAGTATCAGTTATATTAAAATTGAAAAAAAAAACAGTAAGGAACAAAACCAATAAAAGCAAAACATTGCAGACATTACAGGACTTCAAAAGAAGGTAATAGTCAAACCAGAATGGGCATCATAGTGAATCTTATTGTCTTCACAGTTGTTGCCTATACTCTCAAAAGAGAGTTGTTTTATAGTAAAGAAGTTCACTAAATATTATCTTAGCCAAGATGTCAAAGTGAACATCATAACAAAATTATACATACATACATATATACACTGTGATGAAAATTATATTTTAGCTATTTGGTCTATGTAAAAAAAAAGAGAGAGAGCCCATTTCTAACTATGAAAAACAGTAGATAAATAAATTCAATAAAATATCTGAAAGTTTTCTTCAAAATATTGAAGTCTGAGAAATATACATGGACAAGTAGAAACTGAGGAGATTTGATAATTGTCTACATTGTGATTTCATGGATATTGTTCTGGAGGAGAAAAAGATTCTTAGATAAATCTAAAGAAATAGGAGTAAAATATAGAATTTAGTTACTATTAACATATACATAGTGTTTCATTAATTGTCATGAAGGTACCATGCTAATGTAAAGGTACCATGCTAATGTAAGATTTTAATAGTAATAGTGAGCTCTTTATATTATCTTTGCATTGTTCCTATAAATCTAAATATAAAGATTTTTATTTTCTTAAAGAAAGTTACATTGGGAAATACTTCATTAAAATTGTTCTAAGGATATTTAGAAATTGTACTAATATAATTTTCGTTGATATAACAAGTTATTCAAGGCTACTTATGTTATAGAGACACAAGGGTTATTTCACTTCCAGTACTGGCAGCTGCAAGTCCAACATCTACTGATTACAACAGGATCTGATGCAGGTGGCATATTGATGGTGGAAGCCCTTATATAATAATGGCCCTTAAAACTCCTATACTTCTTTTCAAGAATTTAAGGCAAATATTTGAAAATATATATAGTTAACACATTATAACTTGTAGAGATATAAAAAGGGACCTTCAAGATATCTCAAAAACTACTTTTAAGATCAGACCTTTCTTTCTCCAAAATTATTCCTAAGAAGTACATGTTTGGCTTTATACACACTTAAATCAAATCTCTCAGATTTGCTGCTCTGGCACTCTCCTTTCTGGTGCCTATCTTAAGTGTGAATGAAACCTTACTACACAAAGAGGTTCCTCAATCTAGACTGTGCATAATTTTTTTCCTCACTTATTCTAATTAAAATTAGAATCTCAAACAACTATAGGCCAAATTATAATGTAACAATAGTTTTTGATGGTCTAGCCATAAAGAAAAGACGCACAATACATAGAATAACTTATATCCTTGGTTTAAGCTGAGTCACGTTATTGTCTGCCTTCACCCTTCAAATTTCTTCCTCACTTCTCACCTGCCTCAAGTGGCTGGAGAACTTTACTTTCTTCTGCAAGTGAGCTAGATATTTTAGTGCAGCAGAGTAAAGTCAACTGACTCAGGATTTCAGAAAGAAAATGTAACTTTATTTTAATCCAAGGGATTTTATATTATCTTGTTAGGTTCTTCATCATAAAATACCATAAATTAAATGGCTTACACACACTCTCAATTTTGTACGCTGGAAGTCTGAGGTCAATAGTACCATTTCTTTTGAGCTCTCTCCCCTTAGCTTCCAAATGAACTCCTAATGATTGTGTCAGCTCATGGTTCTTCAGTCCATATTTTCCATATAATATCTTCCTAGAAGGACACAAGCCTTACTGAATGAGGTCCCCTCCAATGGACCTCATCACATTTTCAATGGCTTAATCTCCAAGTACAGTCACATTTAGAAGCTGGCTATTAGAACGTTAACATATACATTTCACAGGATGCCTTTCAATCCTAAATAACTTTCTTCCAAGTGTTCATTTTCTGCGACACAATGAAGTTTTCCAGGGATTACTGATGACAGGAATATTCTTACATTTCAGGTATGAACTTGTCCTTACGTACAACTGTGTCCTGTACCTCTGTAGTAACATTTTTTAAGCCATAAAATAGTAAGAAATTCATATGTTATGAAAAGCCGCCATAGTCCATTTTGCAATGCCACTGAATTCTTCTATGAATTACCTATTTAACTGTACTACATCATATTTATGCTTGTTTCTTCTTAGTTCTCAATTTCAAATTTTATAATATCTCCAGGTCACACCTGCATAATTGCACTTACCATGTAGCATTGCAATTATCTACTTATGTTTCCCAGCTAGACTATGAATCCCTTTATGGAACAAGTTAGTATTAGTTGTGTTTTTGCCTTGCCAAACACATAGTAGTTGCATAGTAAGTTATTGATAAGATGGTCAGATTACACTCAAATTTAGTAATTAATACAAGTAGTATACATTGAATATCAAGAAATTGGAAGACAGTATGGTATTGAATGTTTAAAAGAAAGCCAACTATTCTTTGTCTGGCTTTTATTCTTATAACATTCAGTCAACTTATACCTAAACTTGGAGCAGGTGATTTTTCCTTCTTCTTCTTTTCTTTTTTCATTTCTTCCAAGTACTAAGTATCAGATTCACTGCTGTGCATACGCTAGGCAAGTGCTTTACCACTGAGCTGCATATTAAGACCTATCTTTTTTGTTTGTCTGTGTGTTTATCTCTTTCCTCATGAGTTAGAATTGTCAAGATATTACAGGGTAGTTTCAATGGTAAAATTTCCAGAGGTACAAAATGAGAACCAGAAGACTACTTACTCTAATTCAACCATTAATTTCTTTAAATTCCAGTGTTTACTGCTGTTAAACTAACATGACTTCTAGACTGAACATTTTGTATTCTACTAAAATACTGATACTATTGTGAGATGAAGCTTTTGGGCAATGTCACCTAAAAATGTGGTTAAAGTTTTGAATAGTAAACACCAAACTGATGTATGGTACTTAGACTATGGGGCCTGCAGGAGTACATATATTTTGTTATTTCCTGACGTGAATATTTTTAAATAACTTGCTCCTATTATAAACCCAAAAGTTACCAATGTAAACTGTAACCATGAATTTTATTACATTGTTTTGTATACATTGCCTATAATTATTAAACAAAGCAGTTTAAAACAGAGCTCAATTTCCTTCATCAGGTCCATTTAGCCTGGCCCGGGGTCCCTAAGATTACTAAGTTTCCATGGGGAAACTGTAGGCTCCTGGTCTGAAGTGGGAGAATATATAAATGCTGTGGGAAGCATCACTGTGTCAAGGGAAGATCATGAGTCCTAAGGATGGAGAAACTAACATTGTGAATAGAAGAGAATCTGAGGATGTGACGTAATTTTTTTTTTTTTGGCAGAGCAAAACATAAACAACATAAAGATTTTAAAAGAATTAGGACAGCTGGCATGTTCACCTTGCCCTAAATTTATCTGCCATTAGCATCCAAAAAAGTTCATGTTATAAATTACTTGCTGTGATATATATCCAAAGAATTTTAAGGTCAATGTTAATTTTTTTTAATTTGGAAATAATTTTAACCTTACCAAAAATGTGCAGAAGGATGACACAGCACTTATCATCTTTATATCAGTGACCCCCAGGCCTAATGCAATTGTAGACTCAACCAAAACCAGCATTTGTGATTGGTTCATTGTTTAGTGCTCGCATTGATGGTGTGAATGCTACACATGCCTAGAGGTGGAGCCAGCACATAATGTAAGGGCAGCAGGAAGGTGTTTCACTCTTTCTTGCTGAATTGTAGCTTGCTGTTTACAACCAGCTATGAACGGTGGCCAGCCATGCCACCGGGCTGCTTGGAGCCAAATGTGTATGGACTGAAACCTCCAAGAACTCTAAGAAATAAGCCTTTCCTTCCCTATCTTTGGGAATCAGGTATTTTGTCTCAACAATGAGTAAAAAGTAACTAAGAGAGCACTTAATACATTTTAATAATTTTACTCTCATTGACTCATAATTCCTGAATAGTTTTTAGATATTTAATAATAAATTATACAAATTATAGACTTTTAAACCAATGATAAAATACTTCCTAACAATGGAAATATCCTCTTAATTACAAAAGTTTTAAATTTCAGTTCATTTAAAATTGGCCCACGATCTATTTAACATACTATCTACTCTAATTTTTTGCGTGTCCCAAATATGGTTTTAATTTTTCCCCATTAATACTCAGTTTTGAGTTGAATGTTCTACTTGGCTATCATATATCTTTAGCTTCTGATGGGGTTTAGATATAAAAAGTCCCCTAAAGTCTTGTTTACAGAGATTGGTCTATTGGAAGGTCTTTGGATCATTGAGATGTCATAGTCATAAGTGTATTAATCTATATTGATTTATTCCATAGTTATTAGCTAATTGCATTAGTTAAACAAATTACTAATTAATCATATTTTAAGTTATATTCATAGCTGAATGTGCTGGTAGGAGGTAGGGGCTGGCTGATCTCAGTGGTGGCATGGGCTCTAAGAGTGTATTCATCTCTGTTGCTTCATTTTTCTTTCTCCTTCTCTGCTTCCTGTCTGCCAGGGATGGAGTAGCTTTTCTCTACCTTGCCCTTCCACCGCACTGTTTCTATCTTGGACCCAAACAGTCGTGGACACAAATCACAAAACTGTGGGATAAAATATACCTCACCTGTGAATTGCAGGTGTTCTATATTTTCCCCATGACAGGAAGGTGACTAACACAACATTCTTAAACCTGGAATATATTCACTAGTTTTTTTCTTGATTTTTCCTTCATTTTAAAAAATACAGGTCACAACTTTTTAAAATTAGAATGTTCTCTTTTTCCACCTTTATTTCCTCACTGTAAGATTCAGACTTTCTGTGATGTTTTGATTTTCTGGGAGTATCACATCTGGAAGAACAAAATGTACATGTATTGTGTATATTAACTTTGATCACTTACTGAAGGTGCTATCTAATTTCTCTCACTGGGTAATTACTTTTTGCTTCCTGAAACTAAAAACACAATTTTTAGGGAGATTCAGGAAGACTGTGAAAATGGTTCTCCTCAGAATATTCTCCTTGATTTAACATCCTCTGAAGACTTTTGTGATTCAGTTTTATTGTTTTTTGATGATGAATGAAAAATACTGATACTGAAACTCCAATGCTTCATCCACCCGTAAAAATCAGGACTCAGAAACATGCTACAATAAAATGTTAGGGCCGACGCCGCAGGGAAAGAGACCCCAAGGACTCAACTCTTGGTGAGGGAAAAAAGTTTATTTCCATGCCCATGGGGTCCCTCAGGCAAACGTGTGCGGAGGGGCCCCGAGGGGAATCTGTGCAGGGTTTTTAAAGGTACAAGCAGGAGGCAAGCAAGTTTACAGAAGCAAATCGCATTGGTTAATTTTGAACGGCGCAGGACTTGGCTAACGCTGATTTGAGGGTCTGGGGCTGAGTAACCATGGAGACCGAGGGTCTTGGGTTGACCTTAGAGTGCCAGGTGCCCCCTGGTCCTGTTTATGCAGTACATTCTTTTGCTTATCTCTATCTTTACAGAGAACAGAACATCTAGTGGTTAATGACTAGCAGAGACATTTCTTTCTGCCCTGCTCTGATTATCTCCTGGGAAAGGTTTAGGGAGTGAAACATTCCTTATAGCTCTGTTCTATAGCTGGGGGGGGGGTTACATTACAAACGGGGAGTCGATTCTCTCATTCCCCCCTTTTTCTTGTGGATGACTTTTAATCTTAAAGGTCCTGTATGGGTAAGGGATCATATTGTTGACGTAGCACCATAACTTTTACTTGAGAAATCTGGGCCCTCACAAACCGGGTTACTCGGTTAATGAGGCAAGGGGCTATAGCCATGACTATAATGAATCCGGCCAGGGGTCCCAATAAAGGGAGGATATAGGGCAGAATTGATTCCCGGAAAGAGAACATTTTGGTTTTACTTGAAGGGGGCTCTCATACAAAGATCTTTAACAATAGGTTTTTTTTGTTTACAGGGGGACCAAAGCCGCCGTGTAAGGTCGGCATCAATGTTATCAAAACAAGCAAGCTAAAACAGTTTATAACCAGCATAATCTATGTTTTAGTCAATTTTTAACTTTAAGGGTTACCAGTCTGTTGTGTAGTCTACTGAGTATGTCCCTCGTTGTTTGCTGTTTCCAGTGGCTTTACATGAGTGTAGTGAATCCGCGCAGTTTTTTTTTGCTACCTTGATGGCAGTGAGGGTACTGAGCACCACGGTGAAAGGTCCTTCTCAGCGGGGTTTAAGGGAGTCACGGTGGTGACATCGAACCAAGACTGGAGTCCCTGGGGCCTTGAGAGGCGTCTCTGAAGGCAGGTCCAGGTGTTTTTGTCTAAACAGCTGGTGGATCCAGGCCAACACAGGTTGGAGTGTCTGTAGGGACTTAAGATCTCGATTAGTAATTTTAGCTAATTTGTCTTCTGACAATCTTGGAACCAATGGCGGGGGCCTCCCAAACATGGCTTTAAAGGGGGAAATTTTGGAAACATATGGGGTATATCTAGCTCTTAACAGTGTAAAGGGAAGAAGGCTCATCCAATTATCGCCAGTTTTTGAAAACAGCTTAGCTAAAATGTCCTTGAGACTTTGGTTTATATGTTCTACTTGCCTTGAGCTTTGTGGCTGATAGGCACAGTGGAGTTTTAATTAATCTTTAATGCCTGGGCTAACTTTTGGGTGACTCGGGCTATGAAAGCCAGGCCATTATCGGACCCCATTGATAGTGGGAGGCCAAATTAAGGTATGATCTCATGCGATAGCCTTTTAATTACCACTAAGGCTGACTCAGACTTAGTAGGGAAAGCCTCTACCCAGCCAGTAAAAATGTTTATTAATACCAAGAGATAGCAGTGTCCCTGTAAATTAAGTTTTACCATGTCCATGAAGTCTATTTCCCAATGTTCTCCTGGAACAATTTCTTGATGTTGGGTGGTCTCCAACGCAGAGCTCTCGGCTGAGTTGACTAACAAGCACTGTGGGCATCTGGAGCTCGAAGAGGTGGTCAGTTTGTAGAGTTTTGGAATAAAATATTGAGTTTTGAACAATTCTGTAAGGTGAAACAGCTCCCGCCCTAGTGTCTTTAGTAACAGTACTTGTTTATCAGGTAACTGGTATCAGCTCCTTGGGGTGGGAGACTTTATTTCAAGTTGAGATGCCAACTGTAGGTCTTTTTTTTGTGCAGACTGGTTCTGACAAGGTCAGAGGACTAGTATTAGAGCAGTTACTTTTTTGGTTGACCCCTCTGATGTGGTTGCTATTTTTTATCTCTGGTTGGGTGAGCCTTGTAAGGAATAGCAATCCATTGAGGCAGCCAGACAGCTGCCAGCAAATCTAGAATCTGTGGAGCATTTTTAGATGGCTTCCACATATATGTACAGTAGCAAAGGGATATCTTCAGTAAAAAATGTTTACCCTCTTTTCCGTGGCTAGTTTTAGCCTCTCAGTCAAAGCAACAAGCTACGCCTTTTGGGCAGAAGTGCCAGGCTCTACCCGCTTAACCCAGAGTACCTCCTTTTCGGTGGTCACTGCTGCCTCGGCCATTTGTTTGCCGTTTTGGATGAGGCTGCTTTTATCGAACAGTTGTCAGCATTTCCCAAAAGCTGGTCAGTAAGATCAGCCTGTAGGTTCTGCTGCAGTTCGAGGATGTCAGCGCACTCGTGGAGAGAGGTGTCCTTTGTTCCTCCGGATCATCATCAGGCATAAGGGTGGCTGGGTTTAAAGCTGAAGAAGTCTTGAATATCATTGACTGTGGGTCTAGAAGCAGGGCTTGACAGTAGAATTCTGGCATTTGAGAGCCTTTTTTTTAGGAGGGCTTTTGATAAGAGTCTCTAAACTGTGAGAGGTTACCACAGAAATCACTTGCCCAAAGCATGTTTCTTCGCTTCCTTAAGTAACATTGTCACAGTAGCTAGTATTTTAAGGCAGGGAGGCCATACTCCTGTTACTGAATCAAGTCTTTTGGAGAGGTAGGCTATAGGCCTCTTTTAAGGGCCAATGTCCTGAGTTAGGACTCCTTTGGCAATGTCTCTGAGTTTATCTATGAACAAGGTGAAAGGCTTGGTAACGTCAGGGAGTCCCAGGGCTGTGGCCTCTGTCAAGGCCCGCTTGAGCTGCTGGAAGGCCTGTTTACATTTATCAGTCCAGTTCAGCGAATTTTGAGTTTCTCCCTTATGGGAGTTATATAGAGGCAAGCTTTTCAGTAAAATTTAGCCTACAGTATCCAACTGTCTCCAGAAAGTCTTGTCTGTTTTTTAAAAGTCTTCTCTCGTAGAGCAATTTTAACATCTTGGCTATCTTTTTGTAAATTTTTTTAGTTCTCAAAGACCTTTTTGTGTTATCTCTATTAACTGGCTGAGGGGCATTTTCTTAAACCTCTCAAACCTTTGTAATTTTTGTCTAACATGTGGGGCCGACTGAGTTACAAAGAGAACAACTGGCAATATTGGGAAACCTCCTTACCTCTGGATGTCCAGTCAGGGTGGCACAAAAGGAGAACATGGTTTTGGCATTCCGGATCAGAGAGCCGGCTTCATCTGGATGGCACACTGCTTCTTGTCCAAGGGTGTCACGTGACAGGCCATCATTTTACTAAAATTATATTCTTAACAAAAAGGGCTTTTTTACAGGTAACAAAATTGTGCTGCATAATCTCCCAGATGTTCACAGCACATGTAAGAACTTGTATCTTATTTTTAGTATCACCTATAATCTCATTTTAATGAAAACATTTTGCAGCAAAGTACAATCTTATGTATACTTCTACCAAAACTGATCTAATACTGTCAAATTCTGAACACATTTACTTCTTGTCAAACCTGTTATTTGTAGTACTATAAACCAAGACAAATAAAATTTACATCCTCTTGAGCCTTCTACAACTTACAATAATACCTCTCAAACTAAGCTTTAATCTTTTTCCACATTCTGGCATAGCCAGACACCTTTACTTGAAGACCACTCTCTTTGTCCCTCTTTTTACTATTACCAGTCAATTACCTTTTTTTTTTCACTTTTCAGACAACATCAAAACTCTCAACAAAACCCTTGAAGTCACCTTTTAGTAGTCCAAAACATACTTATTTACCACATAAAAATGTTGTATTTTAAAAACAAAACTATAGCCTTTTAACTGGCTCAAATAGAGTACCGCCTGGTTTTTACTTGGCAAAGTTGACATGACTCTTAACAACCATAGATATACATATATATGTGCACATGTTTACATTTTCACCAGAGAGAAAAAAATACTCCTTTTAAAAGGCATGCTGAGGTTGCAAGCAATCAATTGAAGTCTTACATATTAAACAAGGTGCCACAACATTAAAGACACAAACAAAGGGAGCTTCTTGCATAGTTTGGTCAGCTAAAGGAAATAATTTTTCTTATCATGAACCTTGAATCTAATAAGCCATATGGATCCTGCAACAGAAATGGGCAACAAGCCCCTAAGTTAGTAACAAGTTTAAACAGGCAACCAAGGAGAGGGCGGAGGAAGGAAGGGTTTTACCCACGGTGGGGGCTCCTCCCTGAGGTCCTGCCATACCAAGATGTAGGTGACCCAGTCGGGGTGGCTCTTTCGTCCAGGGCGGAAGATGATGTTCTTAACTGCTAAGATGAGGGGAAGGTGGAAAGTCCCCTCCGGTGGCCAATCCACGGAGAATGTGGGCCACTCAGACGAGCAGAAAGTCTGCCATTTACTTTTTTTAACCTGAAAGGAGAGATTGTGAGCCCTCTCTCGAACCTCCGACCAATGGTCGAGGGTGAGGGACAATGGGGACGATGTCGTTTGTCCCATGGTGTTCTGAAGACAAAGAGTGGTTAGCGTACGCGCGACACAACAAATAACGGATCACAACAGTCACAACACACAGGACAAACAGGCCGGCCACCTCACTCTCACGCATTAGTTTCACACCAAACGAGTCACCTTAGGGGGTGCCTCCAGATTGGCCCGGACGGACCACAGATTGGGAATGAAATTCCCCAGATTGGCCCAGAGGGACCACAGATTGGGAATGAAATTCCCCAGATTGGCCCAGACGGACCACAGATTGGGAATGAAATTCCCCGAACGAGTCACCTCAGAGGGTGTCTCCGAATTGGCCCTGACGGACCACAGATTGGGCCCCAAACCGATAGGAAAATCCTATCGCAGACGGTGAGCCACGGAAAACCGTGTGGGGCGTCCCCCGGTCACCAGAGAACAGAGAACAGATAGCAAAAACAGGTAACAAAAATTGCCCCTAGACCGGAGCCGTTTGGCTCGGGGCGTAAAATACCGGTAGATTGATCCTCAGAGTAAAAATAAGAAGCGACCGGTCGTACTCACCCACCGCAGAGCCGTTGAGGTCACCTTCCGTGAGACGTGCTATCTCGCTGGGGCCTCCAAGATGTTAGGGCCGACGCCGCAGGGAAAGAGACCCCAAGGACTCAACTCTTGGTGAGGGAAAAAAGTTTATTTCCATGCGCATGGGGTCCCTCAGGCAAACGTGTGCGGAGGGGCCCCGAGGGGAATCTGTGCAGGGTTTTTAAAGGTACAAGCAGGAGGCAAGCAAGTTTACAGAAGCAAATCGCATTGGTTAATTTTGAACGGCGCAGGACTTGGCTAACCCTGATTTGAGGGTCTGGGGCTGAGTAACCATGGAGACCGAGGGTCTTGGGTTGACCTTAGAGTGCCAGGTGCCCCCTGGTCCTGTTTATGCAGTACATTCTTTTGCTTATCTCTATCTTTACAGAGAACAGAACATCTAGTGGTTAATGACTAGCAGAGACATTTCTTTCTGCCCTGCTCTGATTATCTCCTGGGAAAGGTTTAGGGAGTGAAACATTCCTTATAGCTCTGTTCTATAGCTCGGGGGGGGGGTTACATTACAAACGGGGAGTCGATTCTCTCAAAAGTCTTTCCTTTTTTCTTATATACCCTTTATCTTCATGCATTTCTGTGTCTATCTCTGAATCTCTCTACCACTATAAATAAGATTTTTACTTATAATTCTTTTTACTTCCAGTGTCTTTGTCTGCTTACTTGTTCTTTTTAAGATTTTCAGGTATATGTTCAACAGAAGTGGTACCAGTTGATTCCCTTGCCTTGTTATAGATCATAAATGAAAATTTTTCAAGTTTTTCCATGGAGGTTTATTGTTGCTTTCTCCTCTATGGCCTATATTGTGTTGAAGAACATTTCTTCTATCCAATGTGTTAAGAATTTTTATCATTAAAAAGTTGAATGTTGTTAAATATTTTTATCTATATCAAACAAATTTTAACTTAAAGACTTTCTTCTTCTAAAATCCTTGTTCTGTTACTAATTTGTACTAACTTGCTGACTTACTTTTGAAAACAATAAAGCTTGCTTTTTTTTTTTTTTTTTTTTTTTTTTTTTTACAAAGGGAAGCACTAGTCTCTATATTAGTCCATGTGTTAATTAGCAGAAGAGGGTTGTAGTTAGTGTGACTGTGTGCTGCAAAATGATTTTGTGGTGGAGATTATTCTTTCACATTCCAGGAAATATATAAGTATTATGCTTTAGAAAATGATTTACTGTTATCCTGTATTTTTATTAAAGATAAGTTAAAATACACGACATTCAGACTGGTATGATTAACTTAATATGGAAATATTGATATTTCAATGTGTGTTAAATGTCTTGTCCAAAATCTCAGTAAAGAACAAAATTGAATCAAACCCAACTTTCTCTAAGATGTCTTATACCTGATGTTAAAAGGTTATGAGTAAAATCCTGGCTTAAATAAAAAGGATATGACTACAAACTTACCTACGTGGTATTTTCTATTTTAATCCTTTCTTCAAAAGCATAATATGTAGGGAGAAAAAAAAGGAAGATGACTTTTAAAAAATCTCTTTTAAGAAGTATTCAGAAACAAAAGCTCTCAAAGCACATATGTAAATGTTAAACTAGATAGCCTTGGTAAGGTTTATACCAATGAATCATATTTATCTTAATAATTTATGTGATATAAATTTTCTTTATGAAAAGAGTAAAGGGTTAAGAATTGGACAGAAACACTATTCCTAAAAAGTTGAAACCATAAATCTCTAAATTTTACAACATGACCTTGATCACTGACCTTTTTCCATCTGCCATCAACAATCTAGTGGCCACAGATACAGCATTTGAAGGTCTGTGTCATGGGGATGAAAGCAGTAAAAACTCAGAAATTTTATACATCAAGTTTTATTGTGGTTTCATCTAAACTGTGTGATAGACATTGTTACCTAATACATAGAAGAAGAATCTGAGAACGTGAGATGACTTGGCAAGGTTGTAGGGTGTATAATTGACTATGTGCAATTCAAACACAGACTGTTTTTACCACAAAGGTGTTTGGTATCTCATGTATAAGCCCAGCTAATAGACCTTAACTTTCATGCAACTGGGGTGATCATTAGTGTATAGCTTATATACTAATTATTACAGGAGACATTTTTATATGAAAGTGACAAATTTAATCTACAGTTTTAAAAAAAGTGTGCATTGTGCATTATGCTTCTTAAATTATGTTTGCATCAATTATCTAATTTGATCAGCAATGGATTTCATTAAAAAGAAAAGCTTTTTTATTAAATAAATACTTCAATTGGCTCTCATTAAGTTAATGCAAAGAAACACAGTATGCATGATAACATCAAACTCCACCAGGCTAGAGCACTTGCTGGCCAATTTGTTCTATTGCTTGTGAACTCCTTTTTGAGCTTCCTCAAAACAATCATATTAAGATGTACTATGTCTGGGGATCTCTCCTCCCTGTAGCTACCCAGATGCTGCCTGCCACCTGGAGATCAGGCTATAGCCTGCATATGGATCTTGACAGATCTATCCTTTTAATACTATGGCATTTAGTTAGTTGGTCTTAATGAGCAAAGCAAGCAAGCAGCTGGTTTAGACATACAAGGTAGCAGCTGCGTGGTGGAGCCTGTTAGAAGGTAGATGGCTTTAGGATTTGGGAGTTGAGAATCTTTCTGGGAAAAAATGCTAGTGTTTTCTTTAATAATATCCAGAAAATACTAGAATATAGGAATGGTATACAGATTGCACATAGTTGTTATAAAGATGATAATGTTTTTGGCAAACATTTCATTTACCTTTATTGGAACAGGTAGAAAAGAAAGTAAAAGAAAAAAAATAAGATGAAAAGAAAGTGAGAATATGTTCATGGTTGTTCGGCTGTTATTTTGGATATGTACCCACATACCAAATGTCATAAAATCTGTTTGAAAATGCCCATTTGACAGATATTTGGTTTTAAGATGATAGATATTGTTTTTGTTTTTAAAAGTAATAATGCCACACAAAAATGTTAGCCCATTACTATAATATGCATTCAAAAATAGGTATAGTCTCAACATAGCCCAGGCCTGATGGGAACACAAGAGAATTCAAACATTGTACAACTTACAGATTACAAAATCTTGGCTGGTATTTCTCATGATTAATTTCATGATTACTTGAGTAACAGTAAGCAAGTTTATTTTTGATCATTTGAATAATTTGTGTTAGTTTGTGTCCACATGGGGCTGAACCCACAAAATGAGTACAATTCTTGAGCCAGCTAATTAGGGTAATGAGAGTCCCTCGGAATAATGCTTGAAAGGAACCAGTAATTTCTAATTATTTTCTTTTTCTTTTGCAAAAACTTTTGGATTTCCTTTTAGTAGTAATGTGTGTGTGTGTGTGTGTGTATGTATATGTGTTTGCATGTGTGTTACTACTAGCTTTTATAAATTAAGTTTTCAGAGAGAAAAACATTATATCTATATCTGTATCTATATATCTATATCTATATATCTGCCCATTGAGCAGGTTAGATCTCAAGACATGAATTTATGCTGTATAAAATGTTTCGTTGGGGCCAGGGATTTAGCAGAGTGGCATAAGCACCTGCTTGGCAAGCGCAAGGTTGTGAGTAGATCCCTGGTACCATCAAAAACAAACAAACAAACAAAAAATGTTTCTTTATGGTAGACCAAACTTCACCAGAATCTAGATATTCAGTTTGCAAAAGAAGTAGAATAGCTATCATTTAGTAACACCTCCTATCTGCTGTATATTTGCTACCTTGTTTTAATCTTCACATTTTTCCTGAAAGCTAACTTGTTATTTCAATTTTACAAATGAAAATATGGTGGTAAGAAAAGTTAATTAAATTTTTAACTTCATACAATTAGAAAAGTGCTTGAGCTGGGATTCCAATCCTAAAATAACTTAGCCCATTAAGTTTATGGTGCTTTACAATTTAGAGAGCACAAACCATTGAGCATTGAGTTATAGTTAATAAAGAGGACTCATTGTGCACACTGCAGTCCAAAGAGACTTTGCTTTCATTTGATATCAAGCTATGTTAAAATCTTGTATACATTACCTGCCACTCTCCCCTGAGAAATTGAAAAATCCTATGCTATATCATCAACTGAGAGCTGAATTGCAGCTCTGAAGAATTTAAAAATTAAGCTCTATTGAGATTTTGGCCAAACTGATATTCTCAAATTTTTCAGCATATTCTTAAGCAACTAATGGCAACAGAGAGGAGGGCAATATAATCCTTGTCAAATAGTCATTGATTATCAATCTGTTGCAAGAGATTAACATTTCAGTTAAAATAAAAGCAGCTCTTTCTTTGCCTTATACAAACTTTTCTGTATGCCTAAGAGCCAGAGCCAGAATCATACAGAATACAGTGGTACTTCAAAGTAGGAAACCTTTTGTCTACAAACAATGTGATTCACAAACAGAAGTGTTTGGTAAAATTCTGTTTTTGCTTGCAAACCGCATTGAGTAAAGAATACAAATGTGGCCATGTTTTCCAGAATTGTGGAACAACTTAAGTTCACGAACCAAGGAACCAATGTATTTTTTTTTGTTATTGTTTTTGTTTATTCGTACCATGATAAAATAGTAAGATTTTATAAATGAGAATTTTCTATCCAGATCTTCAAATAAAAAAGCGTTTTATAAATACATTGCTATAGAAATAATAATCCAGACTCCTCAGTCAAGAATCTTATTTCCTAAGCAGCATAGGTTGCAAAGTTACTGAATTCAGTATCTAAAGAAACTGTGGAATTGGCCTCTGGGAAAAATAAAGAAGCCATTTCTTTGTAATTGGGTGTGAACTAAGGCAAAATATGTCTTTACCAACAGTGTAAATATTAATTTCAAATTGTGAATTTGCAAGAAGAGACTGGAAATTTAAAAGATGAACTCACAGGCAGTGTAGCTCAGCAGCACAGCCTGTCAATTGGCATGACAAACATAGTTCAGGATGCACTGGAGAAAGGTGAGGGAAAATCATGAGCTTGTAATTACATATATATTTTGAGATATATAGTTTGAGCTCAAATTACCAAGTGCATTGAACAAGTAATGGTTGATAGAGAAATAGAAGAGTAAATATTTCTTGACTAGTAGTATTTTTATTCAAGAAAATGTTCTTTTTAGACTAACTCCTTTTTGGAGTGTTATTTCTATTAAATAGAAAGTATAATTAGAAGTAAATGATTTAATTGGAGTGGCATTGATGCTTGTTGAGAACTTAGTATGAGCCTGAGACAGTAAGATTTGCTTTATAGACAGGAGAGTTTTGTAGTGGCATGCGTAGGTGAGCAGCTTGAACATTGGGAGATGCCTAGTGTTGCTAAGCAAATGAGAAAAGAAGCTGAGATTTGAAGCCACAGTGTTGTAAGTCTAGTCTTTAAACAGGTGTTCTAGAACATGATCAGCTAGACAGAAGTAGAGTTGCTTATAATGGTTCCAAAAGGAAGTTTTGGAGAAACAACAAGTTACTTAGAGTTTAAGACTGCATTGATTTCAACCTGCCACCACCCCCGATCCCACCCCCCCAACCCCGAAAACAAACAAACAAAGTCATTTAGCTTTGAAGTAAACTCATCAGGTCATATTCAAGCCCACCACTTCTTACCTGTATAACCTTTGCTGTATTTCTTACTCATCAGCTTTGAGCATTAGGTGGTGTTTTAACTGGAAAATATCTGGTAACAATGTAGAAAAAAAAAATGCTACTAGCTTAAAATAAATCACAGATCAGAAAACCTATATTGAACTTGAACATAGTGGGTGATTTATAATTGTTTGTTTCCTTTTGTTCCATGTGCCATTTTCTAAAGTGAACCAAGAAAAAGAGAGCTCACTACCTGCTTTGGTGGGTGTGCCATGAATTACTTGAGGTTTCTGTTAAGTGCTGATTATGATGCAGTAGATTTGGGGAGGTAAGGACAGGGCTCAGACTTTGCTTTCTAATAAGATCCCAGGGAACATTTATTCTATTCTTCTATGACCACATTTTCATCAGCACGAGTTTTATTGTTTGAATTTTTTCTCTCTTGTGTTGTATTAAGTACCTCCGGCTTCGAGTCAATTTCTTCCTGCTTTGCTTTTATACTAAACAAAGAACAGCTGTTTTCATAGTCACAGGTGGTGGTAATATTGGACACCTTCCCGACATACTAAGTGCTTATTATTTGAAAGAATAATTGAATAGAAGAAAAGCTTTTATAAACAACTACAAGAATACTACTGAGCATTCTGATAATTTAGCATTTACAGTACACTATCCAGAATATTACCATGATTGATTCAGCTGTCCAATAGATATTCTTTGAAAGTTTGCTATATCTAAGGCAATGACAGAACAGTAAAGAGTAAAATAGAAGCTCATGATGCTGATAGGTTAGCAGGAAAGAAAGGCAGGATGTTCAGTAACAGCAGTAGTAGTAATAGTAACTATAGTGGAAATACGTTCAAAATCAGACACCATTGTAGAAGGAAGATTTCTGTCTCCTAGAAGTAAGGAATAAATCAAGGAAAGCTTCCAGTCAAGGAAAGATAAGACATCTTTACTGTCAATCATCATATTACTAATTTCATCATAATGTCCCCAACAGTGCCATCACCACCAGTCTTATAGATATCCAAAAGCCTCTATTTCGAACTTATATATTCGGTACTATACAAGACAGTGATAAACAGTGTCACAAGAAATCCTCATAATGTCTTCATGGATTAGGTGCTATTGTTTTCCCCATTTTAGTTATCAATATACAGGGAAATTTAATTTTGTGCTTAATACTAAACCACAAACTCTGAATTGAAACATGGAACTTATCCTAAAGCCTGCTTTCTTGACTATTACACTCTTTCTACTTCAGTGGACTTTATTTATGATAATTGATCATGATACTAAGTACAAATATGACAGTTACATTAATTATTTCACTCTTAGGATTGAGGACACTAAGACTCATATAAAGGTTTCAAATGCCACATCCGGATTTTTGTACCACCTTGTGTAGTATCAGTCACAATCCCCACAATCAAATCTCTGATGTTGAAATTCTGAAAGATTGAAATTTCTCAAATTAAAATCCTAAATATCACAGTACCAACAGACTAAAATCCCCAGAACCATGATGCCTATGAAAATAAAAGATATACTGTATAAAGGGCTGAAATCTGAGAAATGAATTCACCAGGTCTTAGAGAAACATGAAAACTTTAGTCCAAAATGTGTTATTTATACACATTGATATTCCTTCTGATTGGTGATATTCTAGCAGGAGCTTTTAATGAATTAAAACCCCACTTTCCTAGAGAAGCCAGTGAAGTTGCTGACTGGTTCAAAAATAATTTTTTTCAAAGTAGCATAAGAAGGCATACCACAATGCTGCGGTTTAGTCACCTGTATTGTTTCTCTCAAATTCATCCGTGTATTAGTGCATGTGAAATACATTCATATGTATCCCCAACAACATAGAAGCATGGAATAGAAGATGGGAAAATTCACATAGGAAATATTCTTGTCAGTATTGAATCACAAAAGTATTTCATGACTAGTGAAACATAGAAAACAAATGTGAAGATAGGCTCCATGAGTTTTATTCATGCCCTCAAAGAAATAAAAGCAGCTATTTCATTGTGATGCAAGACTTTAGAATAAAGTTAATGGTTGTGTAAGTTGGCTCACTTTTAGGGATTACTTTTGTGCAATTGCCCATAATATATCCCTGTAATATATTTCTCAACATTTCAATTTTTCTTTTGAATGTTAGATTTTTACTTTTCTTTTTTCCCATTATTTAAAATTGTCAGCATTATTGTTTTTTGACTATTATATCATCTTTCATTTTTATATTATATTAGATTTATGACTGGTATAAAGACTTGTAGGAAGTTCTGTTATTTTGATGCATTTTTAAAAATTTGACTGAAGGAAAGTGCATTATTGTAGGAATAACTGCAAGAAAGCTTTGTACATGTATATACAATTATTAAAACTTTCTCAATGAATGAGGACACATCTTTTCATACTTCTGCATTTGTGAAAGATATAATTTTCTATCTAGTTTTTTTGTATAACTGGGTATGTGTTGGTAATTTATTGAAGTTTTATCTCATCCAAAGGCATAGGCCAACAATCTCTAAATTTCAGATGACTGCTTTTATAAAACAGGGCACTTACAGTTACCTATAATTGTGATATCTATTCATATCTTTCATTTTTAGATTTTTTTGAATATATCTTGTATGGTCATGATTGATACACATCTGAAATTATTGTTAGTATTCTATTTATGCTGGTAAAAATATGTACTTGTTGCTATTTTATTATGTAAAATGGTTTATGCATTTTTTTTTCTTTAATATGTTTCTCAAGACTTCACCTAGCCAGAAGCAAGGTCCTGGAATGGGACACTGAGGGTCCGTTTTGGCTAGCTAGGTGCTCCAGAGACTGTGAACCCCACCCAGCCAGAGGCAAGGTCCAGGTGGCACCACACTCAGGATCATGCTCTGCCTAACTACCTGGGTCTCAGAGGTCTTGAACTCCACCCAGCCAGGCACGAGGCCCTGGTGACACGCTGGAGGTAGACCCGTACTAGCCACCTGGGTGCTAGAGATTCTCAACTCCCCTCAGCCAGTTTCTAGGCTCCAGAAACACACACCTAGATTATGTCCCTGCTAGTCAGCATCCTAGAGCAACCTAGTGTAGTACAAGAGGGGAATACTTAGCCAGCCTCACATGCCACAGAGCACAAGGATCCGGTGCCATAGGTCAGGGGTGCACCCCAGCTAGCTAAGGGGATAG
Source organism: Cavia porcellus (assembly GCF_034190915.1). NCBI lineage: Eukaryota > Metazoa > Chordata > Mammalia > Rodentia > Caviidae > Cavia > Cavia porcellus. The sequence goes on from NW_026947492.1 coordinate 53,081,630, forward strand.
GAGAGGATTGAAATTCTGCCTAGTGCAGCATACCAGTGCAATACATCAGGAGGATGCCTGACCAGCCACATGGGTCCTGGAGGAAAATCACAAAATGAAAGAGGAAGAGGCAGAGTCAGTTCTCCAGCCCTATGAGAACAAACCCAACAAACACTGAAATGGAAGATACTGGGAACTGAACAACTAAACTTTCTGAAATGATAGCAAATGAAGCAAAGAAAAAACTCCATGAAGTTATAGAGGAAATCAGGTCAGAAATAATCTCTCAGGTAAAAAAATGAAATGAAAAATATGACAAATTATGAAAGAAATGCTGTGTTTATCTAAAGATTTAAATAAAAAATAGAAGAACATAAAATTATGGAAATCTTGCATGAGCAATACAAGACAGAATTAGAATGCATGAAGCAGATTTAAAAGGTTATTCAGGACATTAAAAATTCCGTTGAAAGTTGGCAAAACTGCTTGAATGAAGCTGAAGGTAAGACTCTCAGACCTTGAAGACAAGGTGGAATATTATAACCATGAATGAAAATATCTCTTAAAAATAACAAGGAACCAGGAAACAACAATTCATCAGCTGCAAGATGATGCAAAGAGAAACAATATAAGATTGATAAGTGTCAATGAAAAAGCAGAAGTCAATATAAATGACCTGTGATGGCTATTTGCAGAAATAATAACAGAAACTTTTCCAAACGTGAGAAGAAATTCTAATAGGCAGGTAAGTGATGCATACAGACTGGAATTAACCATAACCAAAATAGGTATTCACTTAGTTATATTATAATTAGAATATCAGAAATTCATCACAAGAACACAGTACTAAAACCTGTCAGAGAAAAGAAACAGATCACCTATGAAGGAATGCCTTTAAGAATCATGGCAGACTTCTCAACACAAACCTTTAAGTCAAGAAGAGTTTGAAGTGAAGTATTTCAGGTCTTGAAAGAAAAAAAAAAACTTTCTATCTAGATTGATGTATTCTGCACACTAACTTTGAAAATAGATGGGGAAATAGATACCTCCATGACAAAGACTAACTCATGGCCACCAGCTCAACACTACAAAGAGTACTGAAAGACACTCTAGAAAGAGACAAAGATACCTGCAATGCCAAGAACAATAAAAGGAAACCACAAAGCAGGGTAAAAAATTAAACAGAGAAAGATAGAAAACCAACAACAGAAAATAATATGACAGTGATAATTCAGTACTTATCAGGCATATCCATCAATGTAAATGGTCTCAACTCATCAATAAAAAAATAGACTGGCAGAGTGAATTAAGAAACAAAAACTAACAATACATTATGTATAATAAACACATTTAAATGAAAAGGAAATTCACAGACTAAAAGTCAAAGGATGGAAAACAATATTCCACGCAATGGAAATTCACAAAAAAGAAGAGGTAGCTATTTTGTTTTCAGAGAATGTGAACTTAAGAATGATCAAAAGAGATAAAGAAGATTACCATATACCTGTTAGGGGAAAAATTCCAATCTCTCTAATAAACATAGATGCAAATACCCTCAATAAAATATTGGCAAATAGAATGCAACTAGTCATCAAGAAGATTACATAACATGACCAAGTGGGATTCATCCCAGGAATGCAAGATGATTCAACATACAGGAATCAGTAAACTTAATACACCACATCAACAGAGCCAAGGACAAGAACTACATGGTCATCTCAATAAATGCTCAAAAGGTTTTGACAATATTCAAGACTCATTCATAATAAAAACTCTAGAGCAAATCAGAGTAGATGGGATCTACCTTAATCTGGTAAAAGCCATATATGATAAATCAACAGGCAAAATCTTACTAAATGGACAAAACCAGAAAACTTTCAATCTAAAAATCAGGAACAAGACAAGGACCATTATCACCATACCTATTAAACATAGTTCTGGAAACATAGCAATTAGACAAGGAAGAGAAATAAAAGGATTGAAGATAAGAAAAGAAGAAGTTAAATTATAATTAGTTGCAGATGGCACAATACTCTACCTAGAAAATGTCCAAAACTCCATTGGAAGTCTCCTAGACATAATAACCAAATTCAGCTGGCTACCAGGTCAGCACTCAAAAATCAATAGCATTCCTGTTCACAAACAATAAAATCACTGAGAGAGACATAAGGAAACCACAACCTTCACTATGGAATCCAAAACAAAACAAAACAAAACAAAACAAAAACAAAAACAAAAACAAAAAAAACTTAGGAATCAGCCTAACAAAGGATATAAACATCAACATAGTGAAAATGGCTATTCTCCTAAAATTGTTATATAGACAATGCAATTCAATCAAAATCCCATGTGCATACCTCATAGATATAGAAAATTCATCCCTAAATTCATCTGGGATCGGAAGAGAAGTAAAATAGCAAAGGCAATTCTGGGCAACAAGGCTAAGGCAGGAGGCATCACAATCCCAAACGTGAAATAACATACAAAGCTACTGTGATAAAATCAGCATGGTATTGGAATAAAAACAGACCTGAAGATCAACGAAGTAAATTAGAAGATGTAACCACTAAAAAGACACTCAGCCACCTCATGCTTAACAAAGGGGCCAAACATGTACACTGGATGAAATATAGCCTCTTTAATAAGTGGTTCTGGCTTTCCATGTGATGAAAACTAAAACTAGTTTCGGGTCTTATCACCATGCACTAAACTAAAGTCAAAGTGGATCAAAGACCTAAATATTAAAACCAAAACACTAAATCTGCTGGAAGACACGTAGGTAAAAATCTGCATGACATAGGAGAGGCAGAGAATTCATGAACAAAAATCAAACTGAATGGGAAACATGTCCCAGAATCAACACTGGGATTTCATCTTACTAAAAAGTTTTTACATGTCAAAGGAAATCTCCAATAGAGTGGAAAGAAAACCCAAAAATTGGGAAAATACCTTACTGTCCTTCAGACAAAGGACTTCTATCTAAAATTTATAAAGAAGTTTTAAAAAATCAAACCAGCAAAATTCAAAGACCCAATCCAAAAATGGGCATCTGAGATGAATACACAATTCTCAGATAAAGAAATACAAAAGGAAAATGAATATATGAAGAAATGTTCAACGTCAGTGGTCATTTGGGAAATACAAATTAAAACAACACTGTGATTCCATCTTACCCCAGAAAGAATAGTCAAGATCAAGAAATCAACAAATGTTGAAGGAGATGTGGGGAAAGGGAACACTTCTCCACGTTGTTGGGAGTGTCGACAGGTGCAACCGGTATGGAAGTCAATGTGAAGATTCCTCAAAAAGCTAGGATTAGAGATTCCATTTGACCCCCCTGTCTTTCTTCTAAACATCTTCCCAGGTGAACTGAAAATAACATACCACAGTGATATACGCACAATTATGTTTATAGCAGCACAATTTGCAATAACCAAATCTTGGAAACAGCCCAAGTGGCCATCAATCAAGGAATGGATTAAAAAAAAAAAAAAAAAGATTTGGTATTTTTATATAATTGAATACTACTAAGCTATTAGGAAAGATTACATCAAGACTTCTATAAGTAAATGGACATGACTTGAGACCATAGTCATAAGTGAAATAAATCATACTCACATGTGTGAATGCCATATTGTAACAAACTGAAAAGTTATATATGTTCCAAAAAATACAATGAATACTGTGTAAGGATAAGAAACTGTTCAAAGAAGAAAAGTAATTAAGAGAAAGGAGGAAAGAAGGAAAAAGAAAAAAAACCCATAAATTTGTGTGTGTGTGTGTGTGTGTGTGTGTGCGTGTGTGTGTATATATATATATATATATATATACATATATATATACATATATATATATATATATGTATATATATATGATAGCTAAACTGACTATATTAATTATACTATTTATTGGAAAAGAACATTTAAAACTCATATGTTTACATTAATTTTACTAATTAATTTAATGTCTATATCTGTTAATCTAAGCAATCCTCTTGAAGGTAACACTATAAATATTATAACCATTGTCAAATTCCTATCTTGCTTTGTAAACCTATACTGTTATGGTATTTGATTTATTATTGTTTGTCTGTATTGCTTTTTTGTTTTTCTTTTCTGTGTCTTTTTAATCTTCAGTTGAAAAACTAAAAAAAAATTTTAAAAATGTTTCTCAAATAAATGAACTTTTAAGAACCTAAATACATATTTTAAAAATTGATTTTTCATAATTATATTTTTGGAATTTTTTAATTTAAAATTTTGGGCTTTGGAGATTTTAGATACCAAAGATCTTGATTTTGGCCGGATTTCAGCATTAAAGACTATTGTGTTCAGTATTGTGTGTTTTGGAACTATGGCCCAAATCACACATTTTGCAAGTTGAGATAGAAATAGGGTATGCAAATTTTGAAATTCACATACATATTCTTTGATGTCTCACATTTAAATGCCAATTAAATAGCCCCTTTACTCCACTGTCTATCATCTGCATATGTTTCTCTGCTCAATTTTCAAATTCCTTCAGTTAGGAAAAATACATTCGGATTTTTAACTTCTGTTTTTCCTTTCCGTTTCATCTTATTTCTCCATTCTTGATATCTGTTCATTTCTAAATATTATCAACTATACTGTTTTTGTATCTATCTAATATACAGTTTTAAAGAAATTCTCTTCTTTTACCTTTTAATAGCTAGGGAAGAAATCTTAAAAACATTGGCTGGAAGAGATGTTTAGCTCGCAAAAGCATTATTTTTGTGTTTTGGTGTTTTGAGACCAGGTTTTACTATGCAGTTCAGGCTGGCCTTAAACTTACTATGTAGATGAGGTTGGCCTCAAATTCCTGGCCCTCTTCTTGCCTCAATCTCCCAAAACCTGGGATTACAGTCATATGCCATGTTGCCCGAGTTCACAAAAGCGTTATTATTCATATATATTATTCTTTTCCCTTCAGTTCCTTGTAATTTCTGTCATTCTCGCTTTCTTTCCTTCTACCTTTTACTTCCTCCTTTTATCCTTTTCTCTTTGCTTCCTTTCCTTCTCACTCCTTGCCCTCTCTCTCTTTTGACAAATTGAAATAACAATGTATTCTTAAATTTTTTACAGTGCAGTTCCTAAATGCATTAAATAAATTAGACCACTTGGTGTCCTGTGAAGAACTGAACTTTGTAATCACATAGAAACAGATAACAGTTTATACTTATATTTTTTCTGAACTTGTAATCTTAGACAATTAGAAATCTCTTAGATTTCATTTGCTTATCTGTATAATGGAAGTCATAATATATTTTTCATGATACAAATGAAAACTTAATATTGCCTAAGTACTGAGTAAGTACACAATGGATAGTTCTCTCTAATTCAAGAAAACATTTTAAAAAGTTGAAGCCAGCCCTGTTGTTAGGCATTCTGTGTGTGTGTTGTCTCCATAAATTTGCATGGCTCTATCTTACACTGTCATGCACCAGATTGTGAAATTTTCATTTGTAGTGACCACTTATCATTTATATTTCTGCCCCAATTGCTCAGCTTAGTGCATGACATGTGATAGGTTCTTAGTGTTTATGGAATGGTGTCAAGAAAGAAACTTGATCCCTCACAGGTACAGGCTCCAGTGTCAGACAGATTGGGCACTCTCTTTCTCACTCTTGTCCCAGTTTGGGAAAGAATCCAGGTTGGTTGGTCCCTTGGCTGGCAAGAAATTGTTGGCAACGATTCTCTCTAAATTGGACAGCAAAACAAAGTACTGGTCTACCAGCTGCCATCAACAATTTAGAAAACTTGAATGTTTAGGCAATTATAGGTTTCCCATGGTGTTCCCCAATGCTCTTTTAAAGTATACTATTTTTTTCTAAATCAACTGGACAAATGGCTCATATAAATTGCAGAAAGCTACAACTCCAGCACCCCAAAACACCAAATGTGGTTATGTATTTCCTCCCTAGAGCTTATACATTGTGTTGGAGATACTGCTGCCCACATCTGGCATGCAGATATTCTCTAGGGCCTTACACCACGCACCCAGACATCTGCTGACTCTACACCCTCTCCTTGGTCGAGCTTAACTTTGCTCGATTAAGTAGTCATTCTGCCTCCCACATCTCTGTATCTCTTCTTCAAATGCTCAACTTTGCCTTACCTAATCACCACCTTTCAAACATTTTATCAGTGTCCAAAAGACACCAAGCTCATCACCAGAAGGAAGATCATGATATCCATGTAAACTTCTCATTTTCTAATTAGTACCTTGACAAATGACATTGGCATTCATTTAGTCCTCACAACACTAATGCAAATACATGCTATCCCCTTTATTTGGCTGTTTAAGAACCTAAAATTTAAAAAAAAATTATTTAACTTCAAAGTAAAAGAGCTAGCTTTTTATACCAGATCATCTAATCAGACAGCTGTCTCTCTTCTGATAACCTGTTGGGATCTGTGCCTAGATTCCTAGTCCCCCAAATGAGTGTATAGCAAAGGCTCAAAGGAATAAGACAAGTGGCATCATCTTTAGGGATCCAGAAGGAGTGAAATACTCTGCAGAGTTCGTAACTCTGATAGCTGAGACAGACTGACTGTCTCTGGGCTGCCCATATTTATTCAAAACAAGGGAGGAGTTGAGTGGAAAACATAGGAAACCTGAGCAGGATCTTGAAAGAAGCTGAAGGTCTTCTCTGAGCAACAGATGATGCTAGTTAAGGAAAATTATTCAGAAAAATCTCCAGGTGGCCTCAGCTGTGGCCTGTCTTACCCCTGGAGGTGTCTCCTCTTTTTAGTTCAGCTATGCCCGGGCCATGCCACAGCGCTTCTCATGTACTCAGCTTCAAGACTCCAACAATTACTTTTACTAGAAAGGAAATAACAGAAAGGGAGGGAGGGACATGTTGGTTGACTAGTGAAGCAATTATAAGATTCCCTCACCTGCTGCCTCAAGTATCAGGAGGACTTGTGACTGTCTTCCTTAGAGCAACACCGTGTTTAGAAAGAATCGTAAGTTAATGGAATTGTAAATTAGTTACCTTTTCTTATTTACCTACCTGATGGAATTTAAAGGAAGGGATACATTATTTTAGTTCAGTTTCAGATCTTTGAAGTCATGGTTTGGTGGACTCAGGTCAGAAACACAATGTCAGAAAGGTGTGTCAGACAACACCTTTTCAGCTAGTGGCAGAAAGCTGAAAGCAGGGAAAAGCATGAGAATAAGGTTTGTGGGACCAGATATAGTCCCCAAGGTCACATCACACCTTGTTCCACTGCCTCCAATGGCTCCCACCTGCCTGTAGTTAGTTCATTGAACAATAAACTCATCAATGATTTAAGTCTATTGGTGAGGTTAGTGTGCTCTCAGTCCAATTACTTCAGTAGCAGTCTTTTAAACCAGGCAAGCTGAGGATCAAGATTAATGTGTACAAATAAAAAACACCTGATTTTACTTTATTTATTTAAATTTCTCAATGATACACTTTGAGATTAGACCTGTAAGTCACCTTTTAACCATTTCTTCTTACAATAAAATAATTTAAATTGTGAAATTGTGTTTCAAAACGATTGGAGAAAATGAAAATTTGACCTTTAAAAAGGTAGTTATTTGAGAACTTTCAGTTAACAGAGCAGCATTTTTTTTTTTTTTTTTTTTGGTTCATATGCAATGGATAGATAAAATAGCTGAAAAGCTGGTGTGAGACATGCCACTTCCTTTGTAACCTTTTTATCACTGTTTAGACTGAGCATTGTTAAGGCTTAGCATCTTATGGTCAGTATAGCATGAATTAGTTAAAGAAAAGTTGGAAACCCTTGGTAGGATTATAATACTTTGTTTAAATTGCTAAGGAATGCTTCCAGTGTAAGAGATGCTCTGGCTTGTTGAACAGATAGATTTGGAGAAATTCTCTACTATCTCACATTGTTGTAATTCTCTTTTTTAAAACATTAATTATAACTTTTTAAAAAATTCTATTAATGAGGAGGACAGAAATAACTCTTTAAGATAGAAGAAGGCTTATGTGATACGTTAAGGACTCTAGGCAATATTTCCATGTCATGACTGTCACAAGTAGGAATTTTCTAGGTAAGGGGATGGAGCCATAAAGCACACGTGGTTCTTACAAACAGAAACACAACAAAAAAATGGGCCTCCAATACCAGAAAGCTTTCTTGAGCTTTGCAAAGACAATACTATAGATCAATACGAAGGGTATATGTTTAAAAGTCAGATTCAGGTTTTCATTCCACTGTATACTCATTCCTAACTGGTAGCTAGGAATTAGTACCTAGGCAGATTCAATTATCACTATCTCTTTTTCTCCTTTTTAGAAAAGTACATTTAAGTTTCTTATCAGTAGAATTGTTAAAGCGTAAATGCTTGGTTTTGCTGTTGCTAAGACCATAGCTCAGTGCTTACTACATGGAAAAAAATTAGCCAGTCAAAGCCATTTTGTCGCTGTTTGTCTGTCAAATCCACATTGAATAGGGTTGAGGGATTTCTCTGTAAAGCAGTCAAGGTATCAGAAGGAACTTATCCTATTCTACCAATCTAAATGTATTTTCTTTTATTTAGAGCACTTCCTTTTTCCATATGAAGTCACAATAGAAGCCATGTTAACAAACACCAAAATAAGCAAGCACAAAAACAAAACAAGAGAGGTGTTGACATCCAAATTCAAGGTATTTACCTAAGATAAATAAAAACATATATTCACAATAAGATTTGTAACAAAATGTTAATGCCAGATATACTCCTGTTAGCCAAAATGCATACATAAATCTCAAAAGCCCTATGCTCAGGTAAAGAGGGTAGACATAAAATCAATATTATGATTGTATTTATATGAAATTTCAGAAAAGTAAAAGGTATATTGGCAGAAATATCAATGGTGTTACACATGAGAGGTAGATTAGAAAACTACCACTGACAACAGAGAAACATGAGAATTACAGAACAATGTAATTATCCAGTGACCATAATTATGGCACTGAGATAACTGAGAAAGCAGTATATTTGGCCTCTAATATTATATATAGTCCTTCTATGATTATCCACAAGTAGAATGCAATGAGATATTAACAAAATTCTTTCCCTTCTTCTTGAGAATGCCACAAACTACTTTACATGATGTTCCTCATAGTTACATTGTCTGTATGATTGAGTTGTAGCAAATGGACTATGAGTAGAAGTCATGACCATAGCATTCTTCTTTATGTGCCTCTATGATTTTTGCTCCTTTAAACTTGAAAGATGGTCATAGTCTAAAGGGAAATCTTATGATCTTTCCATTGACGATCTCAAAGCTGTTATAGTCTTGGTTCAAGAATGAGTGGAAATCTCCTTAAAGTACACATTGACTGCTAAATTATTTCTATCATACTGGAACCAATCTTCTCTACAATATGAGTGATGAATAAAATTCTATTGTGTTGAGCCAACCATACCTACTACCTATCTTCTGGTTATCATAATTTAGCCTAAACTAGTTAATCCAGTTTACTATAATATAATGTTTCCCGCTGCAACTTTTGAGACTCCAGGGGAAGGACTGTGGAGGATGAATAAATGAAGATAACAGAATGCAGAAAACTGAGGTCAAGTGGATCCTCCATTCCTGATAGGAGACGGGAACTGCCCAATGCAGTGCATTTGCTTGTACAATCAGCAGAAGTCTGAGGCCAGGTGGAGAGCCTTTTCTGATAGGAGAGAGAACTTCCTAACGACTGCAGCATATTTACTTATTACAATCACCATAGGAGGCTGTGTACAGAGAATTTAAGGAGAGGATAAAAATCCAGAGTAGGAACATCATATAATCTTCTACAAAATGTGTTGTTTTGGTGGTTATATAGGGAATAAGAAAGGATATGCATCAGCTCTCTGAGTTGCGTATACTTCTTGTGGATCCCTGCCAAACTAATGAGACTAACTGTGACCTTGTCCTGGATACTTGAGGTACAGATTTTCACTCCCAACATAATGTGAATCTAGGACTAACCATTACAGCAAACTGAATAGCCTATTCTTGTCTTTTTGTTAAGCCTTTGCCAAATGAAGATCATATTTTAGTTTCACAGTGCAGCCTATGCTGTAAAAATAACCGGAAGGAGAGAGATGTTTTAAAATTTTGAGATAGCTGGGGTTCTGTGCCCATTTGTAGAATCAGTGAATTCTGGATCCAGGATGTCTTACTAGATTTATGTACACAAAAAGTTCTCCAAAATGAGTACGAGCACTTACACTGAGTCTCAGAATGCAGTCTCATAGAAAAATCAGGTAAAATTAATATTCTTACAGTTGACTACCCCAGGCAGCAAATGTGTATAATATGAGGAGGTTGGGGTGCAAAGGAGTACTAGAAGTCTCTGAGACAATGTTCAGTCACCCAGTTTAAATTTTCTCTCCTTAGAAACTGGTCAGACATGCATTGCCAACATTCAGTTTCTTTGATATGAATTTTCGTGAGCTCAAGTCTAACTTTCTCATGGCATTTTTTTCCCTTAACTTAGCTTCTACAGAGGAGTCAAAGCTTGTTCTGGTTTCGGGACTGTGAATTCTCCTTAAGAAGACTATTCATATTTCCAAACCTATCCATTATATGTTGATTTTTATCAGTCAAATGTTCATAGTCCTCTGGGGACAAAGCATTATTTAGACAATGATTCATTCCAGCTCACCAGTATATGGATAACGGAAAAAAAAAAAATGACAGCAATTTAAAAAACAAAAGTTTTTCCTTGTTCAGAGTCTGTGTTTCAGAAGTAATCAATTAAGTAATTTGCTTGTGTTTTGCTTTGCTATACGTGGTACACTGAAATAAACAAATCTTAGTTCAAATACTTGCACAAATCCTACGGGAAATGTACAATTTGTATCAATTTATTCCACTCTCATCATAAAATAAGGAAATCAATATGATATGCTTGGGTTAATGTATTAAAAGTGCTTACGTCTTTTTTTCTCAATTTAACAGAGAGTGAATAGTTTTGGTTGCCCATCCATCAGAGCATCTTGCACTGAATACTTATAGTCATTTACTTTCACTTATAAAACATTATTAGAGGATTCTCAAGTACCAGAGGGGATGAAATGACTCATTAAGATCTTTGCAAACTGGAGGCCTAAAATGGGTTTTGATAAATTACAAGCAAATTCGTTAAGCATGAGAGAAACCTGCTGTGTTGGACTTGCCAGTACTTTTAGATTATGAATAGCAGAGATAGCTTATGCTTATGACTTAGAAACCAGGAATTGAGGACCATAACTCATTATAACATGGTTCAAACCCACAATGCAAAAACTTTTATTTTCCTATTTGCTATATGGCTGTCTGTGGAAGGAGTTTTTGAAATTAATAATTAAATCTCACAAGGAGCTGAACTTTTAATTAGTGGTAAAGAAACTATTGTTTAACATATCTGATAATTAATTAGGCTAAGTGCATGGAAAATTTCCTGATTCTAAAAGTATGTAAGTAGGAGCTGAATGATAAAGTCATAAAGTAAGTCTTCTGGGCAGATGACAGAATTTCAAGCACTGGTAAGACGAATTGAAACATCCTAATTGTGTGGTCTTATGAAAATCACTTAGTTTCATTTTCAGTAGAAATTTTACTATGGAGAATTATTGTAAGAAATGAAAATAATATCTACAAATTAATTAAGCAATGTATCACATGTACTAGACAGTAAAAATACGGTATCAGTAAATTCCTTGAGTGATTTGTGACATTTAAAAAGTTTCTACATGTGGTATCTTTTTATCTGGAATGGTAATGATGTCACCAACTCCAGGATGTTTCATGTTCATCACAAAGATAATAGAAAAGCAATTGCTTTGTGACCAGGAAATACTTTCATCCTTATTAGGGTCAGTATTATTATTATTACTCTTTAAATTTTACTCTATAAAAAAGACTCTACCTGGTTTTAAAAAAAAAAACTGTCTTAGAAACGTGACATGATTAAATGTTTTTCCTCCAGGATTATACTCTTTATGGAAAAAATCTTTTTGGTCAAATATTAACTGACAACAACCAGTATCCTAGTTCCAATACAAAAAAAAAAAAAAGAAAGAAAGAAAGAAAGGAAGAAAGAAAGAAAGAAAGAAAGAAAGACCAATGTTTCTGCTTTATTTTTTGTCATGCCCATCCTCAAAGCATATGCTATACTTTAATCGTCATTAGCATATTAGGTCATTGTTGGTCACCTGTGAGAAGCCCCATTTAGATGTGAAGCACATTATTGTTATGAAACCTGCTGAGTCAACCTAAATACTTTTCTCCTTCTTTTAATAAGTACTCACGGTTGAACAAGTACTTAGGCTCCACCCAATTTAACTATTCTCCTGTTTCAGACTTTGGCATTTTATATATGTATATATTTTTAAAGGGCACGTGCTTTTTAATCACTGCTAGTGGCTTCTCTGATGTCTTACAGGATTTTCTGCTTATCAGAATCTTTCTTTCCTTTTCTGAAAATGATATTCAATATACTTTGTGGGGTTTGACTGAACACTTAGAGGATCCTATCACGAATGTATTAACAGCAGAAGTTTTATTTTCTATGACATCTAATGTATATGTATTCCTCAACTCTTTAAAAAGTTACTTTAATGAATGAGGACAATAGGAAAAGGCAATTTCTTTGACTTATTCTTAATAGCTGAGCTCTGATGCATCAATTAATATGAAGCCACATTATCAATGAATTCTATAGAGAGAAATTTTGAGCACAATCACTCAAACTAGAGTTCAAATTTAATTAAGAATTGCTCTGCAGGTGTTCACCATTAGTAATTGTCTTTGGCCTCTTTGATCTCACAAGGAAATATCAAATTTAAAAATGAAAAAGTCCATATGAGAAATTAAAATTAAAAATCCCTTAATGTTAAAGTATTAGAGTATTTTGAAATCTAATATCTTTCTAACATAAAAATATAGTTCTCTGCAAAGAAGAAAGGTTTGAAGCAAAGAAGAGAGGAAAGGAGGAAGGAAGAAAGAAAGGAAAAGAGGGAGATGGGAAGAAAGAGGGAGAGAAGCTGAAAAAAAGTAGGAAAAAAAAAAGAAACCAGGAAAGGGGCAAAGGGAATCTCAGGAGAAAAGCGTTATTAGGACCAAAGATGAGTCTCAGCTCTCTTGTTTTCTAGGGAAAAAAAGGGCTCCATGTATAACTTTCTCATCATCTCTTAAATTTTCAAATCTTATATACCAATAATTTTGCTTTGTTTTTTGGTACTGGGGATCAAACTCATGACCTCATGCTTGCCAGAAAGGTACTTGTACCATTAACCTAAACCCTAACTCAATATACCAATTTGTTGTAGCTGATTCCTTTTTTTTTTTTTTTTTTTTTTTTACCAGAAATCAAACTCACAACCTTGTGCCAGGCAGGTGCTTATGCTACTGAGCTAAATCCATGACCCTACAAATTTGTAAATGGACATAAATACACAACATTTCCAAACTTAGTGAAAAAGTGAAACTTATTTTAAGCATTCTTTTCTCATCCTGGATCAATGATTAGTAACTCAAAGAACTTGCATTGGAAATGAAATTGCAAATAATGGAAAGTTTAAAATGATTGTAATTTGAGATTGGGCAGCTTGAAATTATAGAAAAGTGATCTTGAATCAATTGCAGAATAATTGCAAAAGTAATGATAGGTGGTTGGAAGGAAAGTATTTGAAGAATTTATACATAAGTCCAGATACAAGGAACAAAGATGTCCTGAACTACAGTAGTGGCAATGGAGAGAGAGTAGGGTAAAAAATTGTGTTGAGTTCTGGTGGGAATTGACTATATAGAAACTAATCAAAACTAGGAGAAAACTTGCAGAAAAGATAATGGATACATGTGGACTCATTGAATTGGAGGGTGTCTGGTTGTGAATGACCAGTTGTATTTCCTGACTTTGTGCCTACAAGAGTTTTCCGTGTGTAGGTAGAAGTGAAAAGCAGTTACTGGAAGATATTTCCCATTGAAAATGGAGAATATAAGCTACTTTATTGTCTCTCAGTGTAAGTTGTCAATAAGGAGTTATTATGGTTTGTATTCAGATGCTCCCCCACCAGGCTTCATGCTATCATGGAGGTGGTTGCGTCTAGGGTTTGAGATTGGTTCATTGTGTAGTGCTGGGATTGGTGATATGAGTGCTGCACCCACCCAGGGGTGAAGAGCCAGCATGCAATGTAAGGCCAGAAAGGCATCATGCTTTGCCTCTTTTGCCCTCTTTTGTTTCTTGCTGTTTGCTGCTGCTATGAAAGGTTACCCCTCAACCATGCCACCCTGCCTTGGAGCCAGCTGGGTATGGACTGAAACCTCCCCAAAATGTAAACTAAATAAACCTTCCCTTTGCATGTCAAATATTTTGTCTCAACAATGAGAGAAAATTAACCAAGACAAGAATTTGGAACTAGTGGAGTGGAAGATGTTGCTTTGACTATATTTGACCATGTGGTTTAAGAGATTTGGGGATGACTTGTGGGAAGAGTTTGGAAATGTTCAAAGATATTGCCCTAAAGAGTTGCCATAGAATAACTTAGGCTGTACTTTATGGGAGACTCTTTTCAGAGCTCAGAAAACCAGAAAGCTGATAGAAATCCTGCTGGTAAATTCCAGGCTCAGGAGGTTTCTGCTGGGAAGAAGGATGACATTGGTTGTTGGAGTTCAGATGATATGTGCTATTACTTAGAAGAAAGTTTGTCTGCATTTTGCTTGTGTCTAGAGATTTTGCTTGAGATGGAAATTAAGGGCAGTGGACTGATTAATCTGGCAGAAGAAATGTCAAGTCAGTTATATGTTGAGATGGTGGCAAGGCTATTGTTGAGGGCTTTTAGCCAGATTTAAGTAACGGATCAAGAACAAAATCACCAGCAGGGTGATTTAAAACTTTTGAGTGTTTGGTCAGAAAGCTGTGGATTCTAAAGATAGAGGTGAGATCTTGATTGCTGAGGAGGAACAGTAAAATAAAAAGATAACCTGTGAGTATCATTGAAGAGGCAGCAGGTCTCCAACCACTGCAGTCTCAAAACTGCAAAAGTGAAAGATTCTGATTGGAGGAGAAAGCTGCAGCATGCCATGTTCCAGAGAGGTGGCCACGGCCAAGTGAGGTTCCAATAAGGCAATGGCCATACCAGGGTCCATAATGGCAGCAGCATAGAAAATTTGCTCCTCAGAATCAGGCTCAGAGTGCTCTGTGATCCAAGCACTCCACTCCTATGGTCAAGAGAGAGAAAAGCTTGGCTACTGCTTCAGCTGGCAGCAGATCTTGACAGCATCCACATGGTGCTAGTCCTAGGCACGTGTGGAATGCACAAGTTCTGAGGTTAAGGTGGTTTCCACCACAATTTCAGAGGGCCTGGGAGGCCAGGCAGTGTGCCCTTGAGATGGCAGTGTGTAAAGGGGTGAGTGGGAAGCCAAAGATACAATGGAGAACCCAGAAGTTTAAAAATGCCAGGATCATGGGTCGTCTAAGGAAAGCTAAAAGAATTGAGCTGAGTTCTGGGAGCCACTGGAAGTTCCATGGGGGTGGAGTCACTCAAGCCTTTTGGAGCTCAAAACCAGATTGCTTCAGATGCTGGGTGTGGAAATTCAGTACTTACTGTTTTCCCAGCTGGATAAGTTTTTGGACTTGTTTTAGTTCCAATCTTTTATATTCCATTTGTACCCTTTTAAATGGTAACATTTATCCTGTACCATTGTATGTTGTAAGTGTTTAAATTTGTTATCATTTATATAGGGGGTTACAGCTGTGAGTTTGCTTTACACCTCTTTCAGCAATGCTGCAACTGTTAGGATTTTGGCAACTCTTGGAGAAGGACTAAATATTTTTTGCATAAAGAATATACATGAGTCTTAGTGGGCCCAGGGTAGAATGTTATGGTATGAGTTCAGATGTCCCCCCAAGCCTCATGGAATCTTGGAGGCATCTTAATCTAGTGTTTGTGATCGGTTCATTGTCTCATGCTGGGATTGGTGTTGTGAGTGCTGCACCCACCCAGGGGCAGGGAGCTGGCATACAATGTAAGGGCATGGAATAGGCGTGTTTTACTTCTTTTGCCCTTTTTCACTTTTTCTGTTTGCAGCTGCCATGAATAGCTGCGCCTCAGCCATGGCACCCAGATGAGTATGGACTGACACCTACAAAAACTGTAAGCTGCATAAACCTTCCCTTGCATCACTTTGGGTTTTAGGTAATTTGTTTCAACAACTAAAGAAAAGTAAGCTAACAAGCAGTCTACCTTTTACATGTTAGACAGTAACAACATAGTGATCAATGTCTGTTTCCTCGTGTATATGCTTTAGTAAACTTCACCTTTCCTTCATAACATAGAAGAAAAAAAGCTAATCCATCACTCCAACCATTCACTCTAAAAGAAAACAAAAAGCTTAGATCAATGAGAAACATCCTATTATGAGGCTTCATACATTCTACATCCACAAGTTCTGATTCTACTAAACTTTTTTTTTTTTATGAGAGTACCTTAGGGGTAATTTATACACAGTATAAAATTTAGAGAAGAACAACAATACAAAACATATGTTTATTGGCAAAATTTCCTTAGAGAATTGTTTTTCAGTATCATGTAAAATGTACTTAGAAACATCATATTTTGTTGAGCGATCTGGTTCAAAACAAATCTTTTACCTTAGCTATAAAGATAAATTTTTCTTACTTTTTACCAGGGGAATGTGTTAAATAAAATTTCATCAGAAACTAAGAGAGATATTTGATTTTTAATTTCACTTCCCAATTTTATTTTTTGTGCATCTAACTCCAACTTATTTTGGTGATGGAAAAAGGAAGGGGTTGTGGGATGGGGCACAAAAGCAGGTTGGATGTACAGATATAGGAGTAGTTTAATTCTCCAGTATCATTCTACAGTAGTAGAATAAGGCTCATTGTATTTGGTTTTGCTACCAGTTAACTGTATGACCTTAAGAAAGGTACTTCATTTTTCTAAGTTTCGTGTCTCTTATCTATTAAATAAAATCTTAGATGTCCCTTTCCAGCTGCACATTTACATGATTTAAGTTTGTCTTTGAAAAATCTATAAGAATTCCAGAAAGTTGCTTCACAACAGAATGTGATAACAATAATATAACTAATATTAAAGAGAATATTATTAATTTATAGAATTTCCTATAATCAATAGAATTTAGTACAGAAAGCTCTGAATTACTTATTTTTTCTTACCAGTGTTACTTTTAAGACGAAGTAAGAGCAACCTTCAAACTATCCATCTGAGAAGACTTATTTGTATGTATTCTTCAACATTCATTAGCATATTTTTATTATTATATTTGTCAAATGATGTCTTTCTAAACCCACAAAACATACATATTTAAAGCTAATCCCCTATCATTTTTGTACTTTGATCATTAGTTTAAATTATATTAAAAGAAGTTGACTGATTCCTAAATTTTAACATTAAATTTTCTTCTTTCATGGTTGATAAGATTGTAAAGAAATGTTATAGCATTAGGGATCCTTCTTCCAGTGACTGATTTTTTCTCTGCCCTCTTGTTGACTGTGTGCTGTATTATTTATGGCAGAATGGAAAGCTCATGGTAAAATCTTTGCTTGTACTGTGTCAGATTAAAAGGTCAGCTGAAAGTCTAAATGTTCCTAAAAATCTTTTGACATTATGTCCAGCACAGAAAGAAAAAATTACTTTAGAAGTCTAGATAGTAGCTATAAATAAGCACGAATATTCAATATTCTGCTAAGGATGTTACTGTAAAATTTTTGGAGGAAAATTTATTCTGCTTTTTAATACCAAAAATAACTACTGAATCAGGAGTATAGAGAGTGGGAAGAAATTGAGATGGGACCAAGGCAAAAATAAGTATCTTCTAAGATATGATTGACATTCTAACTGTAAAAAAAAGTAAAACTTTGAGAATTGTGGGAGTACATCTTAAGAGAAATGACCAATTTCTTTCCTCAAAAACTCTGACCAGCTGGTTAATAAATGAATTATAGCTGGTGGTTTGAAGGAATTTTCTCATATATATTTTACTAAATGAATTCTGTTTATCTGAAGTGGCATATATTACTGAAACATTGTTTTTATAACATCTGCAGCACTTATAGTACATGAAAATGAAGTTGGGGGGAATAGTCTTAATTCTGGAAAGAAAAAATAAGCATAGCTAAGAGAATTAATCTTAAAACATGACTGCCTCTTCTTTTACCATATAGTCCTTTTTTCTACAAGTAGATATTTTAGAGGTTAATGAAATATACTTACTATCTTCTTTGGTCTGAAAATACTTCTCCCATGGAAACTGAATTGCTGAGTGGTACTGACCCACATCAAGTGTGTATTATAAATTTATTTAGTACCTAAACATCCTCTACACTTCCAAGTGTATTTATTGGTGTTGTGTAGCTAGTAAATATTTGGGAACAGTATCATATTATAAGTTTTTAATTCTATTCAGAAAATTAATTTTCTGTCAATATTTATTCATGTATCTCTCACTTGGTTGTGAGTTAGATTACAAATTCATTTTCTTCGATGTCCCTATTTTCCTGAGACAAACTACAGTGCCTGAAACCTAGCAAGAGCTAATAAATATCAGTGCTATTCGTTCAGTGTAAGAGTAGTATACATGGCATCTGTATATTTTACCCTTTCCTAGTAAACATGGAATAAATTTATATTCATGATATTGATAATCACAAATATATAAACTACAAATATTCCCCCCCAAAAAGTAAGCATCTACTGTCTGTTAAATTGAACCAGGGTTTATCATATAAATTGATTATTTACAGTATCATGGTAATCTTGTTAGGGAGGTATTAACACCTCAAGTAATAAGTGATAAAAAAATGAAGTCTCAGAGAAAATACACTAACTTCCTTTGGTTTTTGAATTCATAATTTGTAGAATTTGTGGATTACATGTCTTTTCACAACTCTGCAGAAAACATACTTCTTGACGAAATCTACAGCGTGTGTGCTTTGTGGCATGTTTTGTGTCCATGAAGATGTTTGATATCATATCTGCTAAATAATTTTTTTTCCTGGAAGAAGACAGGGCTGGCTTGAATCTCAACAGGATAAGGAACTATTGGTTATGTGTATGTTATTATATTTCTCCTCAGATATAACTAATCCTTATGTAAGTGTCCATGTTGTTTCCTGAGAAGGGAAATTTTTAAAGGACATTATAGCTCCATTTTTACTACTAGAAAAATTAAAGTTCTGATTCTTATTTCTTATTTCTTATCTTGTCAAAAAGCAAGACCTGTCACAGATGAGTTGTTAATATTGAGAATACGAAAAGTAAAGGTAGTGGAATGAGTTCCAGCCCTGAAGTTACCATGCAGTAATTGCCAGAGTCTGTGGAGTCATGCAGTTAAAAATCAAACTAACATAATACATAATGGGAAATAATAGTGTCCCACTAGAAGGATTAACACTTATAAAAGCTACTATATTTAGAAGGCTAGCTGACTACTAACTTTGAAACTTGAGGTGGGTAAATTTTTACTTTTCTTTTGACTTAAATTTGAGTCTCCTCTTTATTCTTTGACTTAAATTCCTTGTGATTCAGCAGTTTCCTTTAAGAATTAGAGTAAGGATCACCTTCTCCAAATGTGTTTTATCTGAGCAAATAGATTTGCTGTGTAAGTTTTTTGGGAGGGGATCTTCTACATGTGTTGATAGATACTAGGATTCCTTCCATAATGTTATCCATTTTAGTGGTCTAGTGTATTATTTATTTTCTCCCAAATCTGCATTTCCATCTTAGTTATACAGAAATTTATTTTATAAGTTCCTAACAGAATTCCTAATACAATACAAATAATAACTTTATGTTAGGATTAACTAACTTATGACCTCATGATATATATTATCTTTATGAAGACATTTTTGAATCTAACTTTTTTTGAGTATCTTGATCTTTATAGTATTCCATATAGTACTGAATACAAGAGTTGTGCACTATGGCTGGTCAGTGTTTACTAATAGAAAAGAATCTGAGGAACTATAAATAAATCAGTTAATTTTTTAAAGAACCTAAATAGTAGGCTGGGGATTTAGCTCAGTGGTATAAGCAATTGCCTGGCAAGCACGAGATCATGAGTTTGATTCCTGGTACCAAACAAACAAAACCAAAAATAAAAACAAAAAACAAACCATAAACAGGCAGTATTCTTGAGTATCATATGTCATATCACTTAATGATTTACCAATTTACCAATAGTAATAAAAAAACAAAAAAAAAATTCCAATTTTGCATTGTGCTCAACAGGGATTTGTAGATATATTCTTTCCCCTTGTACACAACTCAATATAAATTTCCTTATAGTTATAAGAAGCTATTTCTATCATCTACAAATAAGAATAATTTTAGACAATCGGAGATGCTATCCAAATAGTATACAAAAAACAAAGCAAAACAAAATAAAAGCCTAATAAAGAAACTATTTTTTTCAGTGAGTCACATTTGTTATGTTTTTCCAGATTTTCCCATGAGTAGGGTAGCATTTTTTTTTCACAATACTGTCATGTAATAATCTCCCCATAGGGGTACATTCATTCATATTTGTATCTTACTTAGTTGGTGGTTTGTTTGAGGGAAGGAAAGGATTGTTTTAGTTTCATTTACAGATTAGAAAATGAGTCTGAGGTTAAATTATTCATAGAAACTTAACATAAATTTAGAAAACACATCCAAACCTGAAATAAAATATCTTTCTTTTTAAATGATCTTCCAGAACTTATTTTGCCCATACATTAATACCTTATCATTTCTCTGTTTCTTTTTCAGTAATGGGATCCTAGCTACTCAATTCTGAGATGTTTGCCTAATTTTTCTATTTTAGAAGCATTGTTGAAAAATATTCTTTCATGTTCCTTGACCTCTTTCACTGTTGAAATCATTGGCATATGTGAATAATTGATCTTTCTTACTGAGTCACTTTATAGTGGTACTAATTTTGAATCATATAAAAATTTCAATAGTTTACAGATAATCGTATTAATATAATATTCTACCAATATTTAATTAATTTATTCATTTATGCTTTTTTTGAGACAAAGTCTCGCTGTGTAGTGCAGGCTGGCCTTGAACTCACAGAGTCCTCCTCCTTTCAGCCTTCTGTGCTGGGATTACAGACATGCACCACCACATCCAGTACTGCCAATACTTGTTAAAAATTGTAACACAATGCTGATGCTGAAGTGAAAATGCAGTGTGATATATTCAAGAAGTAAATTAATGCTTCAGTGGAAAATATATTTCATTGAACATGATCACTTGCCATCACTTCGTAGTGGCTTTGTTTCATTGTTGGAAAATAATTACAAACCTGAGTCTAGGCTGATAAGCAAGGAAAGTATGATCAGCAAGAAAGGTCTACAGCGGGAAGTGAAAGAAATGGCTGCACATGGGTATTTTTAAAAGTGCCTCATACAGTGGATAATAATTCCTCAGATTTGTCTAGTGATTTTGTTTTTTTCTCACAATGAAAATATGTACATTCCTTTATATGTGTTCATTGGACAAAAATGCAATAGCCCTATAAACAAGGGATGTTTCACAATAAAGTGGAAGCATCTTCCATTCTCAATTGAATAACTGTCACTGATAGTGTGCTGTCTTTATACAGTTTATTTGTGTCTACGAAGTACCCATTTATGTATGTGTTTCATAATTACATATCACACACATAGCTATCATGTATATAGTACATTTTTTCATTATCTTAAAATATTTTTGTATATTTATGAGTATTCTTGTTGATTCAATGTGAAACCTTTCTCTCCTCTATCACTCTCATACTGAGTAGCCCATGTAAGTAATTCTGATATTTATCCATACTGATAAAATATCCCACACACACAAAGTTTATTATTATTTCTTTAAAAATATAATTGTATTTTATGTATTTATCAACATTTTAATTTGTCTTTCATCTAACAAAAGAAATTAGAAATCTCTCAGGTTACCTGCTATCTTGTTAAATTTTATTTTAGTTTATTAGTACATGTGTGTAGTACATAATGCTTACACTCCTTGTGGGAAGTTGGTTGGATCTTATTTTCTTTTTTTTTTCTTCTTTTCCCCTCACCCACCTTCCACTCATCCCTTGATTTCTTTATCCGCTTTTCTATGCATATTTGCAGTACATAATGTTTTCATTATTTGTGTGGAGTGGTACATGTACATAACACATCCTAGTTTCTGTTTTCATCTGTGATCCCTCCACTTCTTCCCACTTCATTCTATCTCTTAATGCTCTTCCTCTTTGAGAATGATTTGTCTCTCTACTTCTATTATCACTTACTATTATGATCTCAATGTGCGTCCGTTGTCCTAAAAATGATGTGAGTTTATCATCCTTCACTGTACAGTAGTACTGCATTGTATGTAAATAGCACATTTTCTTCATCATTTCATCTGTCAGTGAATGTAAGGGTGTTCCCAGAATTCAGCTGTGGTGAATTGTGCTGATACATAGATGGATATGCATGTATGCCTGTAATATATCTTTAACTCTTCAAGGAAGATACTTAGGAGGAGAATAGTTGATTCAAATGGAATTTCTATTTTCATTTTTTATTTTACAAAACTCCATAGCAGCTGTACTAGTCTATATGCCCACCAGCAGTGTAGAAGGATATCTGTTTCACTCAGCCTCTCCAACTTATATCATTACTATTTGATTTCTTGATGATGACCCTTCTTTCTGGGATGAAATGATTTTTTTAAAAAATTTCTATTTCTCTAATAGTAATATGTAGCATTTTTAATGTATTTATTAACCACTTGTACTTGTTCTTCTATGAAATGTCTATGCATTTCTCTTGCCTCATGCTTGTGATATGATTTAAAACACTTTGAAATGTGGTTTCATTACAATACTTAATTTTATTACAATTACTTAAAAAATAGTGAGGCAGACAAATCATTTACTTTTGGGGAGTTTTATTTTTCGTTCTTAATTTTTATAGGTAGTGAAGTATAAATTGGGGAAATTAAGTAACTTGTCCTTGTAAGATAAATTTAAATGACTAGAAAAACTCAGGACACGTTTAACCCATTAGAGGCCCATTGTCTTTGCATTCCTACAGGGGCCTCCACAGTTGGTTCTAAGGAAAGAATGAAAGGTTCTGCAATGGAGGCTTTATAATGCATTCATCCAAATTCACTGCCTTGACACTCTGCTTTTAAAGTATTATTATATACATGTTACAAATTAAGACTGTGAGACCAAGGTTTATACAACATATCATGGCCAAATTTCTCTGCTTAGAGAGAGGAGAAAAACCAAACCTAGTATGATAATACATATTGATACAAAATATATATATATATATATATACTAGCATATAAAAATGTTATATATATATATCAAATTATAAAGTATAAATGCATTGTATGTTATTATTAAATATAATTTTAGACATTATATAGCCTTTTAAATATTAGTCTAAAATAAAAGGTCCATGTATCTATAAATCAGTTTTGTACCTCTTTCTAGAAAATTGAGGTTTCTGAGATAAAAATGCAAAACCAGTAAAGGAAATCTCCTCTAACTGAAACCAGATTCCATGGAAAAAGTAACATTTTTGATGGGATACTAATATTCATCTGTACAGTACTATGTTCTACACCTGTACTAAATTAAGAAGTAAAAAAGTTTTGGGTCCAGAATTTGAACTTTTCTGTGTGAAAAAAATGCATTTTATCTATGACTTTCTGATTTTTAAAGACAAGATTCAGTGAGATTCATACAAAATCATTAGGCCACTGCAATTTTTCAATGCCATTTTTTATAATGTTTGAATAATGAATAAACTACAAATACATTATTTAATTCTATCCATTACATGTAAGTCATAAAACATGCTATAGGTTTTTCACGACAAGTTATATTTCTATGTCAATTTTTCAAAGGCATGTTACTGTATGTGTTTGTATATGTCTCTGTGTGTTATTAATAGATATTATTTTTGCTATGCATTTCATATCTGGTGCCTGGTATTGTGTGGAATGTATAAAACCCTGGAAAATAGAAGATGGATAGTTAAAAATCAAATAGAATATTTATTTACCAAAAGAAAAAAATTCTGAATCATAGGATTTAGATAGTACATTAACATACACTCCCATAAACCTTACCTTCAGTTTCCATGGTTCATTTGAATAGTCAGAGTCTATTTAGACTTATGAGAAACATAAGACGCTTTTTGTTGTGTTTGCTGTGTACCAGTAATAAAATATTCCACTCTATAAAGAATGTAATATAGAACACACTGTCCAGGTCTGCACAATGAAATCTAAAGCCAAGAATTAAAATTTAGAGATGACTGTGTAAACAGGTAAGTAGTAATATGATAGCCAAACATCCTTCCTTTTTTTCCTTCCTTCTTTCCTTCCTTCCTTTCTTTCTTTTTGTCATTTTGTCCCTTCTTTCTTTCTTTCTTTCTTTCTTTCATTCTTTCTTTCTTTCTTTCTTTCTTATATATCTACTTACATATCTTCTTAATATACAAGCAAGCCTAATTCACAAAAAGAATAAAGGGGTATGTGTATATGTACCTTTGATTTAAAACAATGATCACTATTGTATCCAATATCCAAGCTTTAAATTAGATGTTGCCACATGGATTATCTCAATTGGTTTGTCACATTAATTCTAAAAAGTAGTTTTATTTGCATATTGCCACAGAGGTTACCTGGGCCTGTCAATGAGTTATAGCAGAGGTAGTCAGACACCTTGGGCTGACAAAGAATCCTCGTCTTACATCCCTGACTGCTGATATGGGGTTTTCACTTCTTATTCTAAACCATGAAGAATGGAAATGTAGTATTTAACCAGAAGATATATTTTTTTTCTCTGTGGAGTAAAGGGTTAAGAGGATAGTAATATATTTGCAGTTGTTTAGATTGTTAGTAGGTCTTGTCCTTTATACAACTTCAAAAGTACTGGGAAAATTCCAATATAACCCTCATATGAGGCTCTGCAGAAA
The DNA here is from genome assembly GCF_034190915.1 of Cavia porcellus. Lineage (NCBI taxonomy): Eukaryota > Metazoa > Chordata > Mammalia > Rodentia > Caviidae > Cavia > Cavia porcellus. The sequence continues at coordinate 53,106,586 of NW_026947492.1, forward strand.
TGAATTATAAATATTTTTATAAATATCTATAGAAACTGGCATTAATTAAACTATTTTGGGTAGAGAATATTTTAGATCTATTCTTGGAATCTTAAAATATTTTCCTTAATGTACTTTGTTATATATAAGATCTAGAGTTCTATAAATACATGAGATTCTCTATTAGACTCAATTAGTAGGCTAATTTTAAGAAATAACATTTATTGAATATTGAAAATGTGCTATTTTACAGGAATTGTTCAGATATGAAATTTCACACATTTTCACACTATTCATTGTTATATATTTTATTCCCATTTTATAGCTTGAAAACTTATGTTCAGACAAGTTAAATACTTTCTCCAAAGAAATACAATAATAAATAGCAAAACTTGATTCTACGTTTTTTAGCTTAAAATATTTGTTTACAAAAACTCTGCAATATTTTCCTTCACAAGGCAAAAATTTTAATTTGATTGAATAGTTCAAAGTGAACAAATTCAGACATATCTCCTGTTAAATGTGTGGAGTGGGAGATGTATTTTGCTGCAATTCCCTTAATGTTCTTATAAATCCTTCACCTCAAATTGATTACATGTTCAGAATTGTTGTTATCCTACATGAATGTGAGTGAAGCCTGATGTGTGTTCATAAATGGAAACAGGATTAACTTTTGGTTGAATGATTCATTGCCTGACTCTGCAAAGAAACTCAGGCAGGGATAGAATGAAGATATTTGTGTCCTTAACAGATATTTTGATAAAGCATCATACAGTAAAGCATGTCTAATTAAATCAACCACTGTATTGTATATGTACTTTTATATCATTCATGTAGCATGGTGATTACTGCTAATGAGCTCAACAGAAGTAAAGCTCAATCACAACTACTTTCAAATATTTTAATATTCCTCTATTTGAGAAACCTGAAATTGGAGGCAGAACTAGGACTTTATTTAATCCATAGATATGACACATGCATTTAATGTGTTCCTATCTTAGCAGGGACTGCTGTGTCAAAATTACTATAGATTAGGATAGTTTACATGACATGAATGTATTTTTCGGAGTTCTGGAGGCCAGAAAAACCAAAGATTAAGTACTAGTAGATGTGCTGTCTAATAAGGGTTCTCATCCAGGTTTGTATTTGGCTGTTTCATATTATATTCTCATGTGCCAGAATGTAGAGAGACACTGAGAGAGTATAAGAGAGGGCTCTCTTTAATTTTTTTCTATAGTTTTTCTTCATTCCTGAGGGTTTCACCTTCATGTCCCAATTACCTCTTAAAGGCCTCTCCAACTAATACCATCACTTCAGGATTTAGGATTTGAATATATTTTGGGGGAGGATCACAAACATTCAGTTCATAGTAAAATTCTTTTAGAAAAATCTTAGATTTTTCATTATTACTCATGATCTAAACTTGCTCACCTTTCTAGTCTTGTCTGCTCAATTTCTGATTCTACCACTCAACGTTTGTGAACTACGAACATGCATGAAGCCCTTACTCTAGGTGGTTTAGGCTTTGCATACCAGGCTGAGTCTTTTTCAAGGCTCAGAACATTACCTCTTCTGTTTAGAAGTTCCCCTTGCCTTCCTTAAAGAAATAGAATATCTGCATTCATATAACGCTCATTTTACCCTCACCACTATTGTAACATCCTTTGAGCTGTGTTTTAGTCTCAAGTTATACAGCTCAAGTCCAAACTTTTATAAGAACTCCTTGAAGGAGGGTCTGTATCATCTTATTATTGTAGTCTCACCTAATGTACAATGTAATCACTGAGAAAATATCTTTTAAAAAATGCCTGACTCTATTACAACAGGTCACAAATGAAGCTATAAAAATAGAAGACAGGATTTGTGTGCAAACTCCACAAATTTGGTGGCTTTAAATAAAAGAAAAATATTTTCTCACAATTTAGGAGTCCAGAAGTTAGAGGTTTCTGCAGGCCTGATTTCACAAGGGCTTAGAGAGAGATTTTCCTGCTTACTTTTCCTAGCTTCCAGAGTTTGCCAACATTCCTTGGTGTTCCCTGACTTATTTGTCTACCACTACGTTTCTTCTCTCTTATCATATATCTTTCTTAATAAAGAATAATAGTCATTGTATTTAGGGCCCACTGTAAATCAGTTTTTGCTACAAGGTTCTTCCATAGTTGATTATATCAGCCAAATCCAGATTCCTAATAATGTCACTTCCTGAAGTTCTGGGTAGATGTCAGTTTTCAGGTATTGTATCCCACCAAATAAAAAAAAAGCTAAATTGTTCCCCTACTTTATGGAGCTTTTGTTTTGTTTTGTTTTTATTTTGAGTGACTGCACTGAGACTAGAAACCTCCATTTGAATAGACTATGCATTGCATCTATTCAGTGATCTCTAAGTTTGATTTAGTAATTGAAAACTACTAACCTGCTTGTTTGCTTCAGAGATTGGAAGGAGAACTTTGTGCACTAATGCTCCACTTTTCTACACTAAAGTGACAGACGTAATCTTCTAGGTCTCTGTTCTATCCATTCAGTTCTCAGTGGTTTCCCTAGGATTGAAATGTTTATAATTAATCAGAAAAATTAGCAGAGAGATGAGGTCCTCTAAAGCTGACTCATTTTCTGGAGGTTGTGTATGAGTGCATGAACATCTTAATGCCTCTAATTATTGAGGACTGTAATTATCTCAAGATATGTGCAACTATTTTTAGAAAACATAATTTTTCTTTTTTTCTTTTCTTGTGAAAAGAAACTCTCCCTTCCTCAGGCTTCTAAGCCATTATTCTTAACATACCATCTCTCCTGTCCTCTCCTCCCCTCTCCTCTCCTCTCCTCTCCTCTCCTCTCCTCTCTTCCCCTCCCCTCCTCTCCCCTCCCCTCCCCTCCCCTCCCCTCCTCTCCCCTCCCCTCCTCTCCTCTCCTCTCGTCATGTCCTCTCTCTTCTCCTCTTCTTTCCTCTCCTTTCTTACCCTCTCCTATCTTCCTTTCTTTTCTCCTGTCTCCTTCCCTCCTTTTTTACACAGAAGCATGAAACTAAATTTTTATTCAATGATTTTTTCTATCCTAAAGACACATTTCTCAACATAAAACAAATAATAAATCATGAAAACCACCCTAAGACAGAACAGTTACAAATCTTTTTCCTTCAGTATAATCCTAATGATTGCCCTCTCCCCCAACTCATGTGTTGAAATCCTCACCCCTAAATTGATGGACTTAGAACTTGGGGCCTTTGAGGAAGCAATTCACTCATGAAAATCATGCTTTCATGAATGGCATCAATGTCTTTTTAAAAATAAGTCTGTGGGAGTTGCCCTTGCACCACCATCCTTTCCGAAACCCAGTGAGCTCTTGGTAGCCACAGGCTGCAACTCAGAAGAGGTACCTCGACAGCACTGGAATAAGCTAGCCTTTGATATCAAACACCCTACCCTCGGGAACTGTGAGGAACAACTTTTTATTCTGTGTAAGATATGTTGTTATAGTTACATGAACAACTTACAGCACCCTCAACTCATTTGTTCTCTGTGATGAGATTTCTCTTCTCAGTGTTCCAGTAACTTTAATTTCATTTACAGTTAGTTTCCTCTTATCCCTCAAGGAATATTTGTCCTGCCAATTTTATAGATGAGGAAAGTGGGAAAACTCTGTCCACAGTCACACAGCTAGCAAGAGACAATGATAAATTTCCAAAAATGTTCCTTACATTGTTTGTCCAAACTGTGTCTCCTGTATCTATGTCAAACATATAACCCTTTGAGATCACATTTAGAAGTCTTTATCTTTAGAAATTTTTATGTTATTATTGGGGTAAGAACAGAAGTTGTGGACTAGAGTTGTTCTCTCTGCTGCTCCATTCATTGACCTCAGTTCTTCAACTAAACATGAGGAGTTTTGATAACAATAATCAAATGACTGCCTTCCAGTCATGTTCTGATGGGATCATTCTATTCTTAGCTCAAAGGTTGGAAAGATTCTATGATTTTCTGTGCCCAAATAGTTATTGAGAAATGTTTGATTATCAGTTATTTCTACATCATTATACATTTAAAAAACATCTCTTGCATTTTTACCAAGATTTTAGTTTGAAAAGAATCCTTTTTATGGCACAACAGTCCCAAGGCCAAAATATATTCATTTGAAATAGTCTTTCTAATAGTCAGATAAATGATTCTATCATGTGTTTCAGGAATTCCATTAACTAATAATCACATATAGAGAGGACTAGGTTCAGTATAGCAGCACGATATCAGTAATAGTCTCTAAAGAACTTGATAAAATGATTAATAATACAATATTTGTATTTACCTCACAAGGCCTAGAAACAAATATAAATATAAATAATTATTTATAATATTACATGTTACTGAATGATAAGGTATATTTATGAACTATATGGTATCCTTATCTGGTATTCTGTCCAATTCAGTCACAGAGAAGGAAATTGAATGTGAGCAAAGGCAGCCAATCTTTAGTGACTTCACCATCAGCAAAATATGTTTAATGCATTTAGTACTGGATCATAAGCTACACAATTGCTAAGCTAGCAATTAGAGATTTTATTTCTGCTATGTTATGTTTACCACAGTACTTGACAGTCCAAATCTTTCCTCATAGATGTAGTGTAACATATAAAATTCTGAGAAATCCCATTAGAATGGTCCCATTGTTTTTGCTGTATACTCTGCTTTTTATCTCTCGCTGAATAAATTCAGAAAAAAAGTAGACAAATTCGTCCTATAGGTTTTTTAGCTCTACTATTTCATCTAACCCCATAACTCTGAGCAGGAGCTGATTATGTCAATTTGACAAGGTCTGGTGATAGTGTATTGTTTTCTCAAGTATACCCAAGGTAGGGGAGGTTGTCAATTTTATTAAATAATTAAATGATTTTTTCATAGAGAATACAGAAGCCAAGGATGGTACTAAGTCCTGCAATGCACAGGACAGAATTTGTGAGAAAGATGTACTGGTTCAAAACATATCATTAGTGAAAACAATTTTTGGAGAGATTAAAGCAGCTAACTTTTTTTTTGTTTTGTTTTGTTTTGTTTTGGTACCAGGAATCAGATTCACGATTGCATGCTTGCAAGGCAGGCACTTATGCTGCTGAGCTAAATCCGTAACCCCTTGAAAAGAATTTTTTAAGTTCTATTTTCTTTTCTTTTTTTTTTTTTTTTTTTTTTTTTTAAGAAAAAAGAGTAAATATAATGTTTGGGTTTTTTTTGTTGTTGTTTTTGATTTTTTTTTAAGAAAATGTTTTAAATTTTCTTTTCTGTGATGGTTCTTGTATTTGTAGTAACTGGCTATACCACTACTGTCACAGCCTCAGGAAATGTCTGTTCTTCAAGGGTGTCTTCTTCTTGTGGGTGGTTCTTAGTTTGTGTCTGTCCCAGAATCCAACCTTCCCAATTCATGAATAGTGGCATGTTGGTGTCTGTTTGGATCTTTCCATAGTCCATTAGTGTTGGACATGACAAAGTTATTACCCAAGAAATTCCTGATATTGTTAAATAAGTGAGAACAATTGATTAAAATATATATGATATCTAAGCTGAAATAGAACAATGAGTGATAACTATAGCATTAAACACAATTAGGAAACTGACACACTTTGATAACTATTTATTTTGTATTTTCAACCATAGAAGCAAAGTCTATTGTTATACAACTGAACCAGTCATGAGTATATGTAAAGTGTTTCCCCTTGGCAAAGTGGTTTTAGCATATGGTGGGAAAATTTAGGAAAGATAGCATATAAAGATACTGAGGAAGAAACAAAACAGGAAAACAATGAGTGTCCACACAAGGTTTGAGAAGAGGTAGAAGAGAAACAATAAAGCCATAGTCAAGGGATTATCTGAATTTGGTCCTTAGCTTTGGGGGTTGGGATTAGTTTTATGTCACTAGAATTTTCCCTGGTCCCTTAGAAAAGAGAAAAAGAAAGAAAACAAAAGGGCAAAAAGAGAATACAGAGGAAAGAAAGAAAGAAAAAGAGAGAGAGAGAGAGAGAGAGAGAGAGAGAGAGAGAGAGAGAGAGAAAGAAAGAGAGAGAAAGAAAGAAAGAGAAAGAAAGAAAGAAAGAAAGAAAGAAAGAAAGAAAGAAAGAAAGAAAGAAAAGAAAAGAAAAAATCAAGGAGAAATAAGAATAGGAAAAGAAAGTAAGATAAAAACAAAAATAAATCAAAATAAAATTAACTTTAAAAAGAAACAATAACAACAACAAAAAGAATTCTCCTTCTCTGGGGCCAGTTAGTACTAGATTCTTTTAGTTAGGAGTCTGGAGACTACATATGGGAGTTTGTATATTTTTGTTTGTTTGTTTTTTTCTTATTTATTGTGTGCATTTTCTACACTGGGATCTCACATTTTTGTTCTCAAATTTACCTCTCTTCCAGTCTGAAGTGAGTAAATAAAAGGATCTGTGATATATGTAGCTGACATAATTCCACTGTACGTCTTCTGTATGATAATAGCTAACTCATTCATGCTGAATCTAAAGAAAACTCAAAGAACTAAATAAAATGCAAATTGGCTAGCATTAAATAGATTAAGTTGAACACAAAAAGGGATCAATTTAATTTTTCTTTTATTTCTTATCCTAGGTGCTTAGGTGAAAAAAATACAGAATATTTCGTCTTTTCCTTTCCTAAACGGGCATTTACTTTTATTTGTGCTGCAGAGAAGAACTACAGAAATAAATATGTCCATATTCCCTTTGTTGTTTATTCTTTCTTTCAGCCTCCCCACCTTCATTTCTCTTTCATGTCCACTAAATTTAGCACACACCCTTAAGTAATTTTTATAAGCCTTTTTATAATCCCTCCCAGCCCTCCACCCCCCAAAAATCTGTGGCAGCAGTGTATTTGCCTTGCCATTTTCTTCTAAGTATATAAATACTTTTGGTTTTGATCGTTATTTGACTCTCCCTAAAATCGACCTGGGAACTATGAAAAAACAGTACTGTATAAGAAAAATTTGCACCAAACCTATTTTAACATCTATGTTTCACATTGTGTTAGAGGTTTCTAAAGCAATTGTAGTTTATATTTTCACCCATAATGTAGTATTCTTTCAAAGAAAGAAAATAGTAAGGTTCACAAAATACAGAGAGATAATAACATATCAAAGGGAAAATATGTGTTTCCTCTTTAGTCTCGTGTTATCCTGATTTAATCTATATCTCAGATTCGATTGTGCCAAGTGGAGCCTGCTTAAGTCTTTAACGGCTTTGGAAACAATTTAAAGTACATCTGTTGGAGTTCTTTCATGTAACAGGCATTATCTTTGTTCCTCTTCAAAGTAATTAAATTTAGTCATGTATTTCAATATTGAGTGTAAGATACAGTGGCTATCATGGTAGGTGTTTTGAGTGTATGTAGTTTAGGACTGGAAGGCTGAGTTTAATTTTAGGGATGAGAGTGTGGCAGGGAATATTTTGAAAGGACTTTTTGGAGTTTGTGAGATAACTTTTCAAATTTCTTTCTTGATATTTAAAAAAAATTATTGGTACATTATATGTACACATGCATAACATATATATCATTCATATATGTGGTTTTTACCATAGGGAATTTGTGTGTGTGCAAGATATATCTTGCATATTATTTGTTCCTCATTCCTCAATCTCTCTTTCCCTGCATAATAACAAAAGTTTTGTTTGCATTTTCCCTTCTGTTCTTTTTTCTTTGTCCCTTCTTTCCTTTCCCTTTTTCCCCTCCCTTGTTCCCCTTCTTATTTGACCATTTCATTCCCATTTCCTAGTGTCTATTTTACATTTTGGTCCTAATTTATGTTTTTGTTTCTTACATCAGATAAACAATGTATATTTAAATATGTGTATTGTATTTATTTCATTTAAGAATATGATCTCAAGCTCTACCTATTTAGCTAGAATTATCTCAAATTTATCCTTCCTTATAGTAGAGTAGTACTATATTTTATACAAAATCTACAACTTCATCATCCATTTATTGGTTGATAGGCATTTGAGCTGTTCCAAGATTTAGCTATCACACACTATGTCACTATAAGCATGGATATGTATATAGCACTGTGTGTATGATGCTTTTAATTCTTTCTAGAAAATACCAAGAAGGGAGATAGGTAATTTGAATGGAACCCTAGTTTAGTTTTTTGAGAAATTTCCACAATTTTAAGCTCTTGTCTTTGCAAAACTGAAATGTTACATATTTTTATTATAATACAAAAATTTAACTTCAATTCCTTAGAGAAATTCTTTCTGTGTGTAGAGTAAATGTGTGTATTTATGTGTGCACAAAAATATGCTCAACCATTTATGTAAATGACACTTTTTCAAGCAGTAGAGAGCAGTGTACAAATACTTTGGAAGGGTACTTTAGTTATATACCTATTTTTATTGTTTTAATAAGTATCAGCAAAGAATTTCATTATTTTTATATTAAAGATGAAGTTAAGAAACTTGAATAGACAATAAACTAGTGAAAATATGCTCAAATTCATTATAAACGAGGCAAGGTCAACAATAACTGCAATTATATGGCATCTTATCAGTCAGACAGAGAAATTAGAGTATTCAACCATTGGTCAGTGTGTAAAGAACCGAGAACTTCTAGTAAAAATGTACATTCATATTATCATTATATAAAATAATTTTGCATTATCTAGGAAAGGGAAAATTGAATGCTCACTTAGTGTATGTGTTATGAGTGTTTCATTAGTGAAACATTCCAATTAATCCAATATGAGCACCATTTTCCATGTCAGATGGAGAGTTATGAGGTATACTGTATATACTTTTGAACTAACAATAGCCATAAGAATTTTCTCCACTGATACCCACACATGTGCATCAGAAGACAGAGAGAAGAATATTAATAGAGCATTTTTGTAATAATAGAGCAATGCAAATAGAAAAAAAAAACACCAAATGATTATAGTAATCAAATGGTGAGGCAGACTGTCTTATTACAGTAATATTACAGAATTATCTACACTAATGAAAATCACTGAACTACAGTTAAATCTATCTACAGGGATGAATTTGAAACATAAAATGTGGTGTAAAAGCTGGTTACAGAAAAATGTATTCTGTATGATTGCATGTATGCAAATTTCAAAACCATGTCAAACACTCTTATTTAGGAATACACAGATACAAGGGGAAAAAAAAAGTATAGTGAAATGAGGGCTAATAGACAAGTTCAGGGATTTAATTGTTTCTGAGAGTGGGACAAATGAAAGAACTAGGGCCTAAGAGAGACATCCAGGATCTCTAACTGTATTTTCATCTTTCCCTTACTGCAACAAAACACCTGATGAAAAGGAAAGAAAAAGAAGCTTACTTTGTTTCACAGTTTCAGATATTTCTTGCCGTGGTGGGCTTACTACATTGCTTTTAAGAATTATCATAGGGGAAAGGCCTGGCCAAGTAAAGCCGCCCACCTCGTGTAGGTAGGCAAAGAGAGTCAGGAAGGGAAGGAGGGCCTAGCTACAGTGGCCAAACGCATGGACCCATGACCCATGTCCTCCAGCAAAACTAGCTGCAAGTTTCACGTTGTCCATCATAAAATCCTCCTAGTGCAGGGGACAAGAGACAGTTATGTCTTCTGATGATTATTTTACTTTCTTTTATGACTGAAATCTGGAACCAAATGTCTGTCTTCTTTAATTTATGTGCTAGAAAATTCATTGTAATGTGAAAGTTCATTTACAGTAATTAACATCATAAATTCTGAATCTTTATTTTCCTTCTAATAATAATTTTTTGGCTTCTCACTTTTAGAAATGATAAACTGCAAATATGCTACATCATATATTGCCATAAATGTTCTAAAAACTTTCCTTATCCATAGTGAATTATACATTTCATTAAGAAAATAAATATTTTGCAACAATTACTTTATCTTGGAAGTTTTAAATAATTACCTTTAAGGTTGAATTCCTTCACTTTTTCCTTCTAATTCATAGTTGCCTGACCCTTTGAGTTTAGTATGGATTTGAAACCAATGTGTATTCATTTTTCATATACAGCAGGTGTACAGAGTTTGTCCAGGGAATAGATAGATGCCAGCTGCAGTTTTATCATTGGAGATACTGCCAAATTGGGAATCACATGAAAGTCTCCAAAGTGTATAATGCTTGAAAACTATGTTGAGCTATAAAAGGCACGACATAAATATAGGATTATCTTTCTCTGTATGGAAAAGGAGGTAGGAGGTAAGGAGCATGTGAGAGATCGCACTGAGCTATTTAGAGGGAGCACTTGGCTCTCTTTCATCACAGCTTCTCAGAAAGCTACTAAGAGCAATTTAAAGAAGAAAATTATATATAACTGTGGATTAAGTTTTTCCATAGTTTCAAATGCACTTTCTCAAGATGAGGATTGGTACCTCAAGAAATAAGCCTGACCAATAAAATCCGGTGCTGTCAGGAAAATAGATATTATTGGTTTAAACATTGCATATCAAATTTACATATCTCTCAAAGGCATTTTACAACTCACATTACAAAGAAAAGAACAGACAATAAAGAATTAGATTGTCTACCAAGTGCTACTTTTATAGATCTTCCTGTAAACATCAACTCATCAACCCATCCTTCAGAAACTATTTAAAGGCTAAGAATCTGGGCTTTAAAATTCAATCATACATTTATTTCCTCAATGATTTCACTACCCAGATGGAGAATAATCATGCCATAAATAATTGTAAAATATAGTTTACCTTGACAACATTTTGCATATTTTGGTAGCTCTGATCTCAGGGTTCTAGCCATAGAAAACAGGATTGAATCAAAGTTTTGCAGATAATACACTCAACAAGTTAATTAAAGCCACTATGTCCCTATGAAATAGGTATTATAATTACACATTTTTCTGGGATTGCTGTGTAGATAAAATGTATACAGCATAAGAATCTTGATCCTGTATGTGAAAAAACATTGCAATGTTTTGTGATGCTAAGTTCTGAGGAAGAACTAACTTGACTTTAGTGTGGAGTTGTTGAAGACATTATCCACAGAGGACTTTCAGAACTTTGTCTTAGGAATGAGTAAAAACTTTTAAGAAATAAGCCAGAATCTATGAGGGAGAGGTTTGTAGAAAATGCAAGATTATTTGCAAAGGGATTGAACACTTTAAGATGTTCATTCTAAAATTCTGTTGCCATCTTGCCTCTTTATTTTTGAGCTTATATAGGAGACAAAGAGGAAAGCAATGAACCAAAATAAAATAAAATAAAATAAAATAAAATAAAATACAGAGGAAGGTGACAAAAAAGCAGAGGAGGTCTTCTATTTACTCTAGGTGGTCTCAAAGAAGACATCAGGCAAAAAATAAGGGTTAAATATCAAATTACATAAATACAGACCCTTATTTTAAATAGAGAATAAACTTTTATTTCTAGCAAAGAGTATTGTGATTTGCTAAAAGGTGTAAAAATATTAGGTCTAATTAGAAGTTGTCATAGGTTTATTATTTTTCAATTTTTATATAGAAGTCTCTCAGCACACGTTTTTCAAATATTTGATTAAATATAAGATTTCTGATATTTAGTGAATGCCAAAAAAGAAATAATTTTTAAAAACAAGCTCTTCTCTGTGGGCTATGTTGCACAAAATATATTGCACATATGCAAGCAGAATATATCATTTGCATTAGAGCAGGGCTCTTTTGATGGATCATAAAAGTATATTTAAAGTGTGGTTAAGAGAGAAGAATGACATTAAACACTTGTAAGTTCCTTGAGAGTAAATGTCGATTTCTGAATATTTACCACAAAATCTCTACCATAAGGCAAAGAAGTCTATAAATACTCACTGAATGTTTAACTGTTCTCTCAAATTAAGATTTTAAAAGGTAGAGATATATTTTGATTCTTATAGTATCTGGAATGGTAATAGAATTTTATGAAGTTGTATTTTATAATTTCAAGGTTTCTTCCTTCTGAGAATGTTGAGTACTTCATGGTCACAGTTGCTAATTTGAAGAAAACCTCAAGTTAACCCTTGCATAGTATCAGGCTTCTTTTGATTTCTTTTTGATTTCTTTGTATATTTTCACTTTAAAATATTCTTGTTCCTCTTATGCATAAAACATCCATGTTAAACACTAAGGAAAGAGAGATTCACTTGAACATAAAGTTGTTATTTACTCATGAAACATCCAGGACAGAAATACAGGAACACTGTATTAGTGTAGAACTGGTAAGTACTGTGAGCAGTCTAGGTAAAGTGGTATGCAAGGTGTCTATTCTTTGAACAGAAGCATTTTCCATTCTTGCAATACATAGATCTCAAGTATTTTTTTTTTTTTTTCAGTACTGGAGATGGAACCCAGGCCTTCACATTATATCATTTTATTTATCTTTTTTTTTTTTAAGTTTTTGAAACAGAATCTTTTATCACCCAAGATGGGGTCATATTTGTGTTTCTTTTGCCTCAGCATCCCAGATGCTAGAATTATAGATATGAACACCTGATTTAGACCACATTTTTATTATCAGTGGAGAAAATGAGCTATAACAGAAAACAGTTACACACATTAGTGGGGGTCCTGTTTCACAAAAAAACCCGTCAAATTAGTGATCTCAACTAACACTATCCACCTTCTATGTGTCAAATATCTTCCCAACTTTTTCACGTAGATTAAAACAACTAAGAAGTAGTCATATAACTATAAGTAGATACCCTGATTGTTCTTCTGTTTCTGATATAGACACTGGGGCACAGGAAATTGAGTTTCACAAGTCAAAACAGGCAGATAAAAACAAGAAGTCATGAATTCAATCTGAATGATTTTTTTCCCCGAGTCTACATGCTTATTATGTCATGCTGAATCTCACCGAAAAAGACAGATTTCTCACACTGGGAGACAGACAATTTCTGTTCACTGTGTAAGTGAACAGATGCAAGGGCCTGGTGCCACTGAACTCAGAGAAGGAAAACCTGATTTAGAATGTATCACAAAAGAGAAAATAATATATTATTTATTTACCTTTAAGTACATCTTGTAGTTAGAGAAGGTAAGAATAAGAAATCTAAGCTCAAAGTGAAATGGTGTAATAAATAAATTAAAAAATCGCTGGTTCTAAAATGTCGTGTCCTTAGCGAACAACAAACACATCAGGCCTGGACTCCCACACCATATATTAATAGATACATTCTTCAGACATTCATTCACAATTGGAGGATTTGCAAAGAAACAAAACCAGAACAAAACTGTGATTTGTGAATATATGACGGTCATTATGAGTAATTTCACATGGCTAAATATATGAGCAAAAAGAACACACAAAATGAAGACTATATTGGAGGCATTTTAAGTCCTTCTGTAAAATAATAATTGAGTAATTGAAACTTATTACTGTTCTTACTTGTGATTTGCTGGAAAGAAATATTACCTTCTTCCCGCTGCTCACATGCACTCACTCTACCTAGAGGATGCAGAAGTGCTGCTCAGGGATCTGGGCTTAATTTCAGGGCTTGCTTCATCTTTATTAAGACTTCTTGGCAATTTCTGCTCTGACATCTTAACTTTACTTCATACTCTTTGAAATTATTTTCTGTCTTTTAAAAAATAGTTTCCATAGAAACAGAAAAGGGTTAATTGCCCACCCCACCAAGATCAAATTACTAAATTACATAAACTCTATTTTGAAAAATAACCTTGTATTTTGTTTCCACTATAAATTTCTAAATAGAAAACTCTGAAAAATTTTAAAAAAGAGTACTACTGGATGTAGTTGCAAAACTGTCCTATGAGGAGGGAATAACTTGCAGAGCAAGTCTATCAACATGGGGCAAAGAACTTGAGCTCCCAGTTCTACCATTTCATCACAGATAAACTATGATAAAACTTTATCTCCTGAACCTCATTTTCTCATCTACAGAATGCAGACATTAGTAATGTTTCCCACATAAATTCATTCTGAATGTTAAAGACACAGTTCGCCAAAACAGCTTAGCTCAATACCTAGCACATTAGAAGTAGTTATAAAAAGTAAAGTTTTTCTGCATAGTCAAAGAATAGCTAGGTTTGGAAGATTTTTATAGCTTCTTAGGATTTTTAGATACATCTGTGTACTGTGTGGCATGAGCAAAAGACAGGAATCGTGGACAGACAGGCTGAGATATTTATTTAAGTTAGACTTCTCCACAGAACTTGAAGATAGTTTTGAAGTGTGCAAAATGGAAGCAGAAATGGAAAGGAAAATATAAGATCATCAGTGCATGTAACGCACTTATTCAGGTTATATATACTCTGACTAAAGTATGCTAATTTATGATGAAAGTTATATTGAAAATTTTAATATGCCCGGTGCCGAACTTGATTAAATTCTCTTTTATCAGCTTGTTTGGAAAACAAACAAACAAACAAACAAACAAAAAACAGGTTCCAATAATTCTATGGTTTCCCATTAGACTGTTAATATGAAGTCTTTACCTATAAATGTACAATGATCATTTTTTAACTGAAGTGATGATAAAACTCTGTGTGTCACTGAAGGTCAAGCTATTATTCTCTGAAGTCATACGGCGATTCTGCCAGGAATTGATCTCCTCTTCCAAGCTGTGCAGGGTCACACTGCCAATATTTTAATGTTGGGACATGAATCTAAAAGTGTTATATATTGATGTGATTTTCTTCCCATTAACCCATATGCTTAGGGCATCGCCTTCATCATAAGTTCTTATGGAAAAGTTTCCATGAAATATATGTGTCTCTTGCTCTTCAGAGCAGTTAAAAGTACTATAGGTCACAGTTGCCCTGGATAGCTGAGATACATAATATTCTGTTCTTCAATTCTAGTGTCTTTGAGGTTAATAGACAGATACCTTTCAATTCTGGCTATTCCTGTACATGTGGTATTTTTTCTTGATTATTTTCCTTTTGTGCCCTCATGTTAAATGTATTAGTAAGTCCACTGTTAAATCTATTGTGCCCTTTAATGCCAACACAAGTTGCTTGTGTCCTTTGTATAAATTTTTAAAGTCAAATTCTATGTGATTGGAAAGGTAAAACGTGTTATACATATTATGCAGATGAAGGAAATATGTAGAATTATACAATTTTGTTATTGGGCTTTTGAGAGAGGATAAGTAATGTTTCTAAAATCATCCTGTTAAGAACTAGTACAGTCAAAGAAAAACATGCCCAAGGCTCTGTTTAATGCATTGTGATCTAACACTATTTTAATCACACACACACACACACACACACACACACACACACACACACATTCAAATAACTGAAAAAGTGTCTCCTATGTAGTGTTATCCCTCAGAGTCAGTTTAAATCTGTTAATAATTTCTCTTGTAACTTCTTGCTGCCAGCATTCAACGTCAACTAACAAAATTAATATACTGCTAATTATTGACTTATAAATCTCAGATATTATTACCTTGTTGTATGAAAGATATGAACTTGTTGTATTCACAGTGACCACCTACCAAGGTGGAGGAGCTTCTGTTGTGATGCAGCTCTCCTGGCCTCCTCTCTTCTTCCTGATCTTTCACTTTTCCTTTTTGAATTATTAGGCAAGTTATCAGTTTATTTGATCTTCAGCTCACTAATCAGTTAAATGAGGCCAATATTGCTCAAACTTGTATTCCCCAATACTTAAATTCTCTAAACAAACATTGTGACAGCAGTGCCTATTATGTAGCATCTCCTCAAATCTATACACTTTCTCTTCAATGCTGGTTCTAAAATTATCAGGCACTGGCTAGGATTCAAAAGTTCCTGTATTTTCCTAAATTTCACTTTCTATGCTCAATTTTTATTATATGAAGGCTGCTCCTAGCTAGAAAACAAACCAGAGAAGTGGACCCCAAACTACTCCTTTGTATTTCTTTAAAATCCATTTTCAGTTCCTTGGTGAATATAGAATTGATTTTATGGAATTCTCGTCTTACCATGCCCAGAAGTATTACTCTTGGGAAATTAAACTAAATAATGTCTGTAAAAATGTTTTAAAAACACCCAATTTATCTACCAAAGGTAAATGATAAGTGAGCTAATTAGTCATTGTTTGGCCTAGGGTTTCTCTAGGTCTGTTTTAAAATTATGGACTCATGCTCTAAGATGTAAATATGTTCTTATGCTTTACTGATGCCTAGGGCACAAATCCTAACAATATAATGAAGCCAATTCTTTGGCAGCTTCACATTTTTAACCCCAGGTTAAAGTTATGTATTTTATTTTCTGTCCTTCCTTTGAAAACTCTTGGTGACTGTATCTTCTCCTATCATTATGAGGAAAGACAGAGGATTTATAATATCTTCAAAAGTCAATATTGTCTGTTGAGTATCATTTTATCTTTCCCCTTAGATCAGATGGGTGATTTCCTGGGGGGAAATAGATGAGGATTTTCCTGGTTTACTTTTAAATGATTTAAAGACTTCTTCTGAATAAATCTCTCTAGAGAAAACTAAAGCTTGAAATCGTACCACCAAGAATAGGATTTGCTGTTAGTTTCCTGTAAAATATCCACTTACAAATAACAAATGCAATATCACAGAATTTTGAAGAATGGCTGGGGAATTCCTGTTGCTACCGCTCAGTACTTACAATCCTCAAATCCCTGGTTGGCTGGCTGTTCTGTTCTCAGTGGCTGGATCAGTCTGCTGCTGACAAATGACCTTACTTCTTGCAAAAGCCCTTGGCATTCCGAATGCTTTTCTGCTACTATCAAGTTTCTGCTATGAAGGCTTCTGTTGCTTGAGTCCTCAGAAGCATTAGACCATGGCAAAAACATAAGAGATATTGAAACTTCTATTCCATACAAGGAATTTTTTCAGTACTAGCTACTAAATATTCTACCAAGGTGGCCTAATGTGTTTACTCTTACAATTTTCATAAAGCACACATTTTGACCTTATAATTATAAAAATATACAATTTGGTGATTAGCATTTTTTGCTAGGCATTGTTATATTATTTGTGTATTTTATATCTAGTGTTTATAATAATTATTGTTCCCACTTAGGAAGAAATTGAGACTCAGAGAAGTAAAATGACTTGCTGAAGATAAAGTTAGTAAGTGGCAGTCCTAAACTTTGAGAATGAAACTATGTAATTCCTAATTCTTAATACAACATATGTATCAGGGATTTTACTGAGAACTAAAAATGCAAAGTTGAAACAACAACGAATGTTTGGTCTTAAAGAGCTCAAAATTTAGTGGAGAAGAGGATTACAGTATAACTTCAGTGAACGATTTGTGTATATCTATGTGCTATACAAATTACTCTATACATTCAATGATTTAATGAGATAAAGGTTTATTACTCAAGTCATATATCTAATATGTGATGGGGCACAGAAATCCATGTCCCCAACATCTTTCACTTTTTTTTTTTTTTTTGGTTACGAGGATCAACCCAGTGCCTTACACTTGCCAGGCAGATGCTGTGGCATTGAACTATCTCCCTAGCCTCTTCAACTTTCTTTGTAGCTCCATTCTTACATAAAGCCTCACAGTCATCTCCTTCATACACTGAGTGTAGAGTAAGAACAAAGAATAGGAGCACAGAAAGTTCATGTATGCGAAGAAGGTCATCATCACTTCTGGTCACATTACATTGGCTAGAATATAGTCATGTGACTATCAGTTTTAACTGCCATGGAGTTGGGAAATGTTGTTCACCTATATGTCCCCTCAAAAAAGAAAATATGGATATTGGTGAACACAAGTAACCTCTGCTTCACCACTCTGTAGTCTTCTAAACTGAAAGCTTAAAATGGATATTAGTAGATTAAAAAGAGAAAGTTGGATGAATATTCTAAGTAGTCACTTACTTCTTTATTACATACCGTATTTGAAGCATTTAAAAATTTCCAGGTAATTTTATAAATGTCATCCCTGAAAATAAGGAAAAATAACCAGACTTACTTTTCCACACTCACAAAACTTTAAGCACTCAAAACACACTTTTAATGTCAGATATATGAGATTTTTTTCTCCACACCAAACAATTTTCTAATAGATAACAACTGAATGTCTTATAATTCAAGTCAGCTCTGAAAGTATCTACCTGGACATAGCCTTAGACCTCCAAGGTAAAGACATCAATTCAACAAGGCCGTTCCACACTCCAGATGCCAATTACAAGTAGTAGATTGTCCCCTGTGTCTCTGATCAACTGGTTGCAAATAAGTGAATCTCACTTTGAGCTCATTTAATTTGCTAGAGTGATTCACAGAATTCAGGGAAACAGTACTTTTGTTTATCCATTCATTATAAAAAAGATCATTAAAAACAATACAGATAAGCCACTAGACATCAGATATGTATAGACAAGGGCATGCAGGAAGCAGTGGCAGGCCCTGGCTACCCTCTGGGAATGCCACCTCCAAGTGCCTCAATATTTACAACTTCCTGAACACAGTCCTTTGAAGTTTTTATGGAGGCCTCACCAAATAGGAGTGAATGATTAAATCATTACCCACTGATGACCTTCTCAAACATCAGCTCACTCTCCTCCCCAGACACCAGGGACAGGACTGAAAGTCTCAATTTCCTAATTGTGACTTAATCTTTGTTGTGAATGCCCCTCATGCTGAAGCCATCTTGACAATATCAGCCAAAAGCCAAATCATTACCATATAAAAGCATATTATGTTAGTCAAACTGATGCTGTGACAAAATGTCAAAGCCAAACATCTTAAAGGAGAACATATTTATTTTTACTTACCAGAGATTGCTATCCACAGTCTGCTGTTTCTATTGATTTGGACCCATAAGCAGAACAACATGACAGAGGATGTGAGGAAACAAAGCTGCTCATATCATGGCATCTTGAAGACAAGAGAGAAGGAAATATATGGGAAGAAATGGGCCAGGGATAAGTTAGAGTCCTCGGCAGCCTGTCCCTATCATCTAGGCAACAAGATTCTAATCCTAAATTCCCATCACTTCCCACAATGCCATCAAATGATGAATCAAATAGTGGACTAATCCACTGATCAACTTAGAGTCCTCATGATCCAATAACTGTCCAAAGGCCTCATCTATGAATGTGGTTGCCAGGGAACCAAGCTGTCCACACATAAGGAGGATCTTCCAGACTCGAGAAGTAACTGCATTCAATACTGTAGAGATTCCTTGGGTTTAGAATTCATGTGCCAGAAACTGGGGATGAAAACCACATATATATTTCACAGTATGACCCCAGGGTTGAATAACTGTATAAGAAAGATCTTGGTTCTAAGGAACTTTGTATTATGTTAAAAGGTAATAACACATAAACAGATAGGGTAAAATAGCAAAATACCTATAGAGAAAATAAAGCTGAGTGATGTGATAGAATGTTTAAAGCACTATTTTAGACTGATTGTTCTGTGAAAAGCATATGCGAAGCAGAGGTGAAATGCACGTGACTCTGACGACAGCAGTGTAGAGAATTTAGTGATGTAGTATACGACAGGGAACATAGAGTAGTGGTGGAAAATAAAGTTGTGTAGGTATGCTAGGACCAGGCTTTGTAGTATATTCAATGACAGATTGACATTTTGCTTTTCATTTTAGTTTTTGTTCTCTAAACAGCAACAACCAGTTGATCTTGCTGCAAGGTGCAAACCAGTCAGATCCTGAAAAGCATTGTCAGTTTTGGAGTAACTGGATTGGAGGAATTAAGATTAAAAAGAGGACAGCCTCATAATTAAAATGTGCTGAAATGCTGACCTGAAGAAACTGCAATGTGAGTGTCAGAGGGAGAAGAGAATTACAGAGACATTGCTGGGATGAAACAGGCAGAATATATTGACTGATAGTGTGCATGATGAAGAAGGCTGCGGCCTCAAATATCCCTTAGCTTCACTGTCTGTGCAATGACTGCTCTGATTAACCAGACAGGAAACAGGACGTTTGAGGGAGCTGATGGGTTATGTTGGTAAAAACCTGAGTTTTCCACTTTCAATATTCCTTCTCTAACATAGAGATTAAGAATTCATGAGATCCAGAAAGCAGCATCTCATTTTAATTTAAATATGGTTTCTAATGTTTATAATACTACTACTTTCAATGCACTGTAAAAGAGGAGGCAGAAATAAAAAAAAATATGTTTAGTACATTCTGCATACACTTTGTCATTTTTGTGCATATTATAAATTTTTGAAGTCACTGCTTTAGAAATGAGTAAGTTGAAGCCCAGAGAAAACTTAGTCTTAGATTCTAAAACAAAGACATGATTTGAATCTGTATGTGGGTCATGTGGAAAGAGACAGAGAGTTGGTAGCATCAACTAAGACACCAAACAAAGTGCTCAAAAATGAAAGGAGTTTCAGAGCAAGAATCTAAAACTGATTTCTCACTTCACGTGACTTTCCTTTATTCTTTGTACAATATTTCAAATTCTTATTGCAAATAACTGACATATTAATGGAGTACGAGCTCACAGGAATTTGATTTCCATTTCACATTGTGTTCTCTGAAATCCAAATGCTGCAGAGATTATTTTTTGCTTATTTCCAAAACATTGAAGTAAAGGAACTACTTAGCCTTTAAAAATGTTTCAAGCTACTATTGCTATTTTCAAACTATTTTCAAACTAAGAGGATTTTTAGTCTACATGCAAGAAACTTGATAGCCTTAAAGAAAAGACAATTTTCATTCAGCTATTAATTCCAATAGCAAATCAATGTTGCAAATCAAATTTTGTCCAGCCTTGGAAATATTTAAGTTGCATAATTGAATAGGTAAGGAAAACGATTTTGTGTTCAACTAGAAAAAAACATTATAATGAAAATTAGTAATCTGAGGCTGTAGGACAGGATTTGCTGCTATGTTTTTCTTACTAATTTATTTATTATCTCATGTGTTTGGTGCTGTTTTCGAGGCTATGCATTGTAGCAGACCCTGCAGTAATTAAAGGATGAAAGAATTATACAATTTAGAAGTCTTCCTAATATAATGCCATCAGTATGCTGAAATCATTGACCTGTATCTCCATTAATTCTTTCATTGTATTAGGCAAGTTTCCTTTCACTGGTACACAATTCCTGACACCATAACTTTAAAAAGAAGAGGTTTAATTTGACTTATCATTCCAGAGGTTTCAGTTCATTGTTGGATGACTCAAAGGCAGGAAACTTACAGCAGAAAATGTGGTAAAGTAAAGGCACTTAGTTCATTGTATCTGGGAAGGGGGATGCAGAGAAGAAGAAAGGGGTAAAGAACTAGAGGGAGTAACCAAGGTCAGAGCAACAGAAGTACAGTGTGCTTTAATAATTCGTTCAGTGGCTTCTAAGTCAATCAAATGGACATAATAAGACTTAACTGCTCTTCTATCAATTGAACAGTTATTTAGTGAGGACCTTATATGGTCTAGGCACTTTGCTAGAAACTGGAACTAAGATAACTAGGCTACACAATGCAGTTCCCTCACTGATGGCATATGTTCAATAGAGTGGTACATGAGTAATCAACACATATATAACCTGAGGACAGAAATTAAAAGAATGAGGTGCAGAAAATTAGTGGGCTACCATTTTAGATAGTGTGGTTATGGAAAAACTCCTATATGAAGTACAAGACTTGAGTCCAACTGAAAAGGTCATGTCACAGTGACATATATGCACCCAGGTTTATAGCAGCACGATTTGTAATAGATAAATCTTGGAAACAACAAAAATGGCCCATCAGCCTCAGAGTGGATGAAAAAGATGTGGTGATTTTATACAGTGGAATTATTACTCAGCTATAAAAAGGATGATCTTGAGGCCTTCATAGGTAAATTGAGGCAACTTGAAACTATCCTCATAAGTGAAATAAAAAGACTCACACTTGTAAATATCACATTGTCTCTATAGTATAAAAAATGATAAAAACTGAAGAGTAATAAGATCTAAATATATAATAAAATTATGTATGCATAATTTTGCATAAATACATAATAGATATTGTAAAAAATAAAGGGAAGAAAGGTGCTCTAAAGGATATAACTATATGAATGTTTAAGTGTGTAAGACAGATGACCATATAACTGAGTTCCCATTAGATCATTGAACACAATGGCTTGCACTGTCAGTGTTTGTCCACTTTTTATGCTTTGATTTTGTAACTTAAAACAACTATTTCTAGGAGGACAATATGTAACTTATAAACTAGTAATTTCTTAGTGCTAATATTTTTCTATTTATTCTACCTTTTTTTTCTTTTTTGTCTTGTTTTTATTTCTTTTTTATTTAAATAAATAAATAGTTGGGATGCATGGGGGAGGAAAAAAACATTATCTAATAGAATTCAGCCAATTTTGAAAGAGTATGCTTTAATTTTATTCTAGAGATAAAAGGCTGGTTTAGTATTAAAAGCCTATCAGTGTAATTAACCATATAAAGAGGATAAAGAAAAATAATCAGCAAAAAATAGAAATAAAGCTTTTGTCAATTGGAAAGGGAAGAAGACTTGGAGGGAGAGGAGGGAAAAGGTACAACAGAAATTAAGATCTCTTATATATGAGTAAAAGTCCCTCTACAATAAATATGATCATTAAGTACTGCAAACATATAATAATAATCAAATTTTAAACAGAAAAATAATCAAATGATTCCATCAATCCATGATGAACAGCATTTGAAAAAATTCAAAACCCATCACTGAAAAACAGTCTCAAAATCCAATAGTAGAACAAAATGACCTAAGCTTGTTAAAAATATTCATTTACACACTTATTGCTGATATTATATTTATGAGTGAATGAATGAATTATTTTCTACTATAAATATGAATAAGGATGCCCCTCCCATCACTTCTATTTACCAAAATGCTGGGATTTCTAGAAAGCTTGTTTTCTTCTTTGTATTTTTAAATTTTTAAATTAATTTTGTTGGTATATTTTACATATACATAATGATCACATTCACTAGAGGAAGTCTGTAACTGTACATGATACTTTTATTTACTTTAAAATGAAAAAAGAATAAAAATAATGATAGAGAATTTCAAAACAAAATAATAGATTAACAATGGTTAATATACTGTTTATTGTTATCTTCTAAGTAGTTGTTCAGGTTACAAGATATAGGCTTGAAAAAATGACATCATCTTTGTATTTTATTAACATATCTTCATTTTTTATTCTCTAATCACCTCACTTCTTCCATCTCTTATTCCCCTTCTCATTTGAAAACAATCTCTCTACTTCCTATTATCTATTTTTAAATTTTAACTCTTTATTTATATTTTGGATTTCTCATTTAACAGAGCAATGTGATATTTAAAATAAAAGATTGAGTCCACTGATTTTTAGGAGAAAAGTAAAGCAAGCTAGGTGGAACAGCAGGAACAGAGGCTCTTAGATAAGAGGAACAGCAGGGATGCCAGTATGGCCAAGCAGATTTAGAAAAAAAAAAGTGAATTATTGTAAGCATAATTTGTGGCCAATTTCCATAAAATTTTATTTCCAAGGTGAAGATATTAAATTTCATTCTAGGTGGAGTGGATATAGATTAGAAAATTTATGACAGCTTACTTGCAGTTCATAAAATGGCTAATAACAGTGGGTATATACATATATGAAAAGATCATTCATATATGTGTTTGACAAGAAAAGTAGATAGGTATGAAGAGCAGAGGCCAGAGAAGAAAATGAATGTCTTCTGCAAAATGCAATGTAATATTAACTCTTCAGGGATGCAGGTTGCAGGGTATTGAAGTTCTTTTGAACTATACTTGCAACTTCTCTGTATAATTGCATTATTTAGTATTATATTATTAAAATTTGCTTTAATTTGTAGGTTATTCAAATGGTTATGTCTCTGGAATCACAGATAACTGAGCTCATTTGTCACTATGAAATAGATGACTCTAGTCTAGACTAGTCATTTGACTTGTCTGCATCTCCGTTTCTCATATAAGTTGGTTAGTCTGTACTCTGAAGATAGTTTTCTGTGCAAATTCAGGGTCATATATTGGTCCATAGTAGAAATTCCAAAAACGATGGCTATTCTGGAAAATAATGTGTGTAAATTATTAGAGGGATTCTTTTTAAGATATTGGACATCTATCAATAGCAACTAAAAATATGAAGTATTAGTTTATATTATATAATTTTACATAACTCTCTAATAATGTGGGGATTATCTGGGGCTGTAATATAAACCTACAGTCTTTGTCTTACAGTTACTGTCATTTGCACAGAAAACTCAATGGAAAAATAACATCTTAGTCCAGAAAAAAAAAATTCCAAACTAATGGGTAAGAGTAAAAATTCAGTTAATTATTATACATTGTGAAAGAAGATACAACAGAGATCAACACAGTATGCCATAAATGTAAGTCCAGGAGCCAGACAACTAATTGGTTGATAGTATAGATGACATGATAATTTAATAATAATAATAATTTAAAATAAAAAAATTAACAGAATTTCATACTACAGATATTGGTCATATTTTATATGCATAGCAAGCCTTTCTTCCTCTACATCTATGAAATGTCAGTTATTTTATTTTTGAAAATTTGCTGTCCTTATGAACATATTTTGAAATGACTGCTTCTTTAGCTGGGTTTACTTTCTCTTTTGCTGTTGTTCCACATGCCCCAATAGCCATCTGATATTTGCTCACCTATGTGCCTGTGTCCATTTTTATTCTAGGATTGTCAGGTTTGCCTAATATTAATTTTTTAGCTTTTATTCCTTGCAAGGCATGAGTAGAAAGTGAAGCTGATTAAAAAAGAAATGTGTCCCATCCATACACCCCTTTCTAAGAGTTCACAGAGAAGACCTTGTGACTAACCATCGGCTACCGAGGTTCCTTCTGGACCATTTTGGGTTGTATGTCGGAAACTATTATTTATATTTCCATCTGTAATAAGGACCAGAGAATCACCTTTCTGTCTTTAAAGCTGAACTATAAGGATTTTTATGAACTGACAAATCTTGATATTAGAAATAACTATAGAAGTCAACTTTACTGTGAATTACATACTTGGCATAATAGTCACTTGCCTGCAATACAACACATCTTTATCTCATCAGACCTTATATCAACCTCCTGAAGCCTATAGTTTTTCATGCATATCCTCGGCAGTAACTTCTCTCCAGGGTCTACATCCTATTTCCTTGCTTCTCCACAAAATGTCATTATTTTATTTACATCTAAGTTTATTTTTGTAGGGAAAAATTCCCATTATTTTAGTTTCCAGATTTAAGAAAAAAAATGAAGGTTTATTTAACAACTTTCTCTGCCATGTCTATGAATCCAGTTAAACTGTACTTGCCATTTTGGATCAACAGTTGCTGTCTATGCTTTTATTGACTAGACTCTTTTTCTACTTTGATTCCTTCTTTTTATATGACTGAACTTCTGTATTTGCTGCTGTCTGTTTCTGGAGTGTGAAGGACTCCAGGTCATTTTATCTATGATTGCTTCTTAGAACAGAGCTCTAACCAAAGTTGTGGAGGTGGCGGTAAGCATAATGGTGATGAGATTAGCAAGTTTCTCTTGACCACAATTCCACAATGTACACAGGTCATTTCTCCACAGTCACGTTACTCTATGAGGCATAAACCTAAAGGCAAACCGAGTTAATTTAACAAGCTAAAACTTACAACAGCAACAACCACCACCTAACAATAGTATTTGGTAGGGTTCCAAATCAGTGGATTTTAAATCTTTGGGTTTTCATTTAAAAATTATATGGTATTTCCCACTGTAGTCCAGGGGCCAAATGATATTTGAAAGGTTATCTATTCAGCATGGCCAGAGGCAATTCAATTAATGGTAGACATTCTCAGTGACAGAGAATGAAGGGAAATTTATTGCCAGGCAACCAGAATAAGACATTATGTCTAAGGATCAATAATAAGAAGAATAGCTTAGCATCTTTGCACCTTATATTATGTGTCAGGCATTGTTCTGGCACATAATAAAATAACACAGTGATGTTCTCATCCATAACTCCAAAAGCAGTCTATTAAATGTATTATTATTATTTCCACCTTATAGATAAAGAAACTGAGGATGAAGCATAGGAGGATGAAGCGATATTCTCATCATTTAATCCTAGGCAATCTGGACCCAGAGTCTACCTGTATGATGATTGTGCTATCTCATTTGGTTAGGTTCCTGTCCAAGTGAGCACAAACTGAGAAGCATGTGCTCAAATGATGAGTAAGTGGGAGAAGTTTCAGCTTAATAACATTTTGAGAACCCTCAATAGCGTCTGTCAGTGTTTCAGAGTTTCCTTGGGCCTTGGCTAATGATTCCAGAACAGCTGGCCAAACCCTCAAAGAGGGAGGCAAGTAATGTGGAATGAAATTGAGCTAGAAGCACCTGTCTCTTGTATCGGGAAAAGCAAAAGACTTTCCAGAAAACTTCATCAAGCTTCAACTGAAGTTAGATCCATTTCTCTCTGGGACATAGTGGGGCGATCATGAAAGGCTCATGGAAAACGGAGTGTGTCATGAATGGTGGTCTCCAGGAAGGTGACTGTTGCCCATTTTTTATTCAGCTTCCTGGACTTAACCACTGGGCATCTTTTGTATACCAAGATGCCAGGGCATCTCTTGTATACCCACCTTGTTTTCCATGACAAAGCAGAGGCCCATGAATCAGCACATCTATTAAAAATTATATTATCAATCTAAGCAGGCTGAAAATATCTGGGTAAATTTTTCAGAAATTAAAACTTTGTGTATGGCTTGACATAAAGCAAATTCTGTCCAAATATAGAGCATCTGTCTTCAAGCAACTGTGTCTATAGACAAGCATATACATAGGCGTATTTCTAAAATATTCTGTTCTGCAGTGGAATTGAAAAGTAGGTCAGCATAGAGTAGGTCCAGTTACGTCAATGTCTTTTTTTCCTTCTGAATTCCACAATAGAAAGGAGAAAATAATAAAATCTGACGTTAATCAATGATTGCCCCTAAAGCATACCATTGTTACGTGTAGAATTAAGGTTACACAAAAGTTCAAAGATGTTTCTGCTTGTTCATTCTCCTACCCTCAAATGCAGCACAGGAATGATCACAAGTGTGAAAAGTTCATGCTTATCAAAGAACATTAGTGACAATTGCTGAAAACCGATTTTTCCAGAAATTAAAACAAAATGGGTTTTCCTCTCCCACTCTCTCCTAACTGACAATCATGGATGACAGTTACTCATGTCAAAAAATATGTTTCCATTGGAAAGAAACTGCTGAAGAGGGTCTGTCAGTTCCTCATTGTTCTCTATTTACAGTTATGAGAGAAAAATGATATATGATTACTATAATTACAGCTCTCCTTAGGAGAGCTGTACTAATTACATAATTTTTGAGCCATTTTTCTTTTTACCAGCTCTCAGTTAATCTAAATTGAAATGTATTTAGCAATTTTCTACCCAGTTACTTTTCAAACCTCTGTGTGGGTCACAAATTGAATGGCCTAGAATTGCATAGTGTGTCAGATCTGTTCATGATGAATGGGACGCTCCTGGGCCTACATATTCACAATTGTGGGGTAAAGAGCTCTCCTCCATACATAGGATCTTCAGGAATGGTTTGAGGGAGTCAGCAGAAATGAGGCTTGATAATTTCTTTTTTAAATCTTCAGTTGCAGTGGAATTGCACTGAGTCCTGGGAGTCAGCATGGCATATATTAAATTATATTAGCGGCCAGCCACCCACGTTTTCATTTCATGACTTTCTGTACACTTATAAACTAGATCTTTTGTTTTATTATTAGTTCGATTTCTTGTTCTAGTACCATTCTGTACCTCTGACAGAAATAAGTTGTAGCAACAGACATTATGGAGTATGTTTTCAAATCTAAAATTTAATTGAAATGCTTTTGTGTGCTTTTGTTTGTTTTAGTGAATATTTATTTATTGGGGGGATTATAGGGGGACCAGCAATCAAACTCAAGACTTCCTAGGAAGGTGCTTGTGCAACTGAGCTAAATCTCCAGCCTGTGAATATTTATTTTAAAGTGCTACTTTTGAAAGATAATTTTGTTTAGTTAAAAGCACAGCAGTTGCACTTGGAAATTAAACATTTTCAGCCTTGCAGGTAATACTAGGGAAGCAAACATGATTCTACGTCCTTCTCTAAGTACCCCTAATTTCTGGAGATAGTAGCCTTTATTGGATGAATGGAACTCATGTTTTCTAAACTCCGTTATTTACCTCATGCCTAAACAATTTTATATTCTCAGAAATCAGGTGTCTTATTTGCCACCTTTTCTGGCTTCTCAACTAGAAAGTGAGTACTGTTATTTTCACCTTAATTATAAGGAAATTGAGACTCAGGGAAATGAAATTCCTTGGAATTAAGCAAATATTAAGTAGCAGAAGCATTTTAACAGATATCTTTCTATCTTTGAAGTACCCAAATGTTTTCCTTTAGTCCCCCTAAAATCTATATGAACTTCATGTCAGTCTCTATTTATAATAAGAATATTAAGTGTAGAAAAAGGAAGTTACATACATTAAACAGCTGAACCAATAACTGAAATGTCAATATTTTCTAATAAATGAGAATATCCTTCAGAAAAATATCCCTGAGAAAAGTGCCTAAGGAGAATTTCTACTTTAAAAACTCCATAACAAATTTCTGGAGAAATATATTCCATCAACATACCAAAGATTCTCAAGTATTTATTTAATTTTTATTTTAAAAAGAATGAAACCAAACAAACAAAACAGAACAAAACCAATCAATATGAAATAAGGAAAATATTACAGGACTTCAAAACAAGATAATAGGAAAATCAAGAATGATTACTATAATTCTCTTGTTTTCTTCAAAATAGCTGTCCACAACATCACACATAATAAAATCAGACAATACAAAGCAAACTAAAACCATTCAAAACAAAAGAATGAAAGCATTACAGGATTTTCAAATAAGATAATAGAAAATAAACAATGGCTGCCATAGTCTCTTGTTTTCTTCAAAATAGCTATCCATACTATCACACATAATAAAGTTATTTTTCCATCAATTTTGAAAGATAGTTTTGCAAGGTATATCAATCCCGGGTTGGAAGTTGTTTTCTTTCAGGATTTGAAACACATCACTCCAACCTCTTCTTTACTTGATGCTTGTGTCATGATTCTGATGGACATTCCTTTATAGGTGATCAGTTTCTTTTCTCTAACTGCCTTTAATATTATTCTTATGCTGAATTTCTCAGAACTTGATTATTATATGTGTGGGTGTGAATTTATTTTGGTTATGGCTAGTTGGAGTTATGTATAGCTCAGTTATCTGAATACCAAGTCTTTTTTTCCATGTTTGGGAAGTTTTCTGCTATTACTTCTATAAATAGTCTTTGAAAGTCTTCTGTGTTGACCCTGCTTTTTTATTGATATCTATCACCATTAAATTATTTTTCTTTGTGTGATTTTGCAGCCATTGAATTGCTATTTCCTGGTTCTTTTTTTTTTTAAAGAGAGCTTTCATTTTATAATTATTAGCTGTGACAGTCTATCTCTAGCCTTTTTCAATTGGTTTTGCCAGCTTTTGATTAACTTTTTAATTTCCTGGGGATCTTTTTAATTTTGTTTCATGCATGTAATTCCTTCCTATATTGTTCATTCAAGGTTTACATTATTTTCCTATGCTCCTCATTTTTTATCTGTGTCTTCTTTAAATGTGCTGAGCAATTCTTTCATTTGTGTTTGCGATTTTTTTTCATTTACTTGAAACATTATTCCTTATCTGATTACCTTTACAGTCTTATAAAGTTGTTTCTGCGCTTCAGTTGTTATCCTCTCAGAGACACCAGGGGTGTGACTTCCATTTTCTTTCATTTCTATACCTACAAGACTTGGTCTCTGTAGTCTGGAGGTCTGAGATTGTCTTTTGCTCCTTTGTCTTGACATTTTCCTGGGTTTTTTCCAACAAGCTTGTTGTGGGGTCCCACGCACTTCCTATATTGGCTGACATGGTGTAGGAGAATGGAACAGGAACCTAGGTTTCTCTGAAGCCAGGTTCCCATGCAGAGAGCAGAGTGTGGGATGGGCTTTTCTAGACCCATGTAGCTACACTGAGGCTTTCTGAATGGCCAGTGGTACATAGTGGAGAAAGGCTGCTGCTTCTTTCAGCCTATATTTGTACTCTGAGACTCCTCTGATGGCAGAAGGCACACAAGGAAGAGTTTGTCTGATTCTTCTGGGGAGCGCTGGCTGCCTGAAGGAAGCACAGGTCTCCAGTGGTGATTTGCAGGTGCATGTGACATATCTGGCAGTTTCTCCCTGCCTATACTGGTGACCTAAGGAAGGCAAGATTTCCAGTGGGGGCATAGGGCATACAAGGGTGGATCTTTATGGTTTCCCTGCCCACATTGTTTGCCTGCAGGAATCAAGCTTTCTTATGATGGTGGCAGGCATGCATCTTATGTAATTTAATAAATGGTCAAACATAGAAGAGAACAAAGGACAGAGTTTGAAGCAGCACAAATTAATTATTTAGTTCGCTTAAAAGAAAAAAACAAAAAACAAAAAACAAAAAGAATATAAAAGAAAAAGCAGATAGGACCATAGGTAGGATCAATTGGTGTCAAACCAAACAATAACAGTCAGAGTGAGGCTGATTCTTCATGTTTAATAAAGTAAATTGCCATGTCACCTTGATTGACTTACTTAACAATAACAAAATCACATGCTCATGAAGATATTCATTCATATAAAGGAAGCATTGAAAAATTAAACTCACTATCTTGTGCTAACAAACAATGAGAAAATCAGCAAATTTGTCTTTTTCTGTTTTGTAAAATAACTTCCTCTGTTTTTAACATGTATAGGTTTCTGACCTGTGCATCCCACCAAATAAATGAATTGATATGATGATGCTGTAATTTGATATTGGGAAGTAGAGACTGGACCAGTGGGGAATGGACCAGCAAGGGCTTAACACACAATTGTTATTTTTCATATTTTTTAAAGAAGCTCAACAGACAGCAACGACTTTAGAGCAGTGTTCACTGAACATATATAATGCTTTGGCTACTACTTTTGTTAGAAAACAGCAAAGGGAC